>NC_139340.1:16212500-16640000 GCF_056507025.1 Lutjanus erythropterus | reverse complement strand
TCAAATTTTTGTGTCCTGCATTCAGTGAAATGGAAATATTCTATTTTTCTGCAGATGTGGTTTCACATATTTAGAATCTTTGCAAACCTTTGATCAGCAGTATAATTTATGATGAAATTCTGGTGTACAGAAGCCTGTTTACGTCCATGTTTC
The DNA here is from genome assembly GCF_056507025.1 of Lutjanus erythropterus. Taxonomy (NCBI): domain Eukaryota; kingdom Metazoa; phylum Chordata; class Actinopteri; order Lutjaniformes; family Lutjanidae; genus Lutjanus; species Lutjanus erythropterus. The sequence continues at coordinate 16,639,847 of NC_139340.1, read as the reverse complement.
TGCTGGATTTAATTGTGTGTGCAGGTGTACGCCTGTATCTACGTGCGTATATTATTATGTTCAGGTATACATTGATATGCATGTTTTTATTTTATCTGTATTTTTTTTACTTGCTGTTTGCTCTGTCAACATGAAGTAATAAAAAGTTTGGGTGGTTGGGTCTGGTGATTTACACTCCTACTCTTTTCTTATGTTTGTAGTTTTTCAGACTCTGAAGTTCCTTAAATGAAATCCCACAGTGTTCCATACTGTGTAGGAACCCTGATAGACTCCTCTGCACCAACAACATCTGAGGAAAAAGTTTCTTTCTCAGACTTGGGGTCCAAAAGTTTCAGGCTATTAGCAGCTCCCTGTACAGACAACTATAAGTGGATTATTTTGACAAAAGCTTAGAAACCTGATTAATGGCAGACAACTTGTGAAGCATCTTTCATTCATGATTTCTGATGGCTTTAGTCTCTCCATTCTTAGTGTTCTCACCTGTGTCCAAACTTAAAAGGCTCCCTGATCCCATCATGTGAGAGTTTCAAGAGCGTCTTACATGATCCTATGTAGAAAGAAAAGCTCTGAAACAAAGTACAGTGTGAAGACGTGGATGAAATGAAGAAACTCATGGTCCTCAGTTTTGTCTTTCAAACTCTGCACTCATCTGGGAAGAGAAGAAGAAAAAGGACAACAGGTTATTAAATTCATTTGTGACTAAGTCTAGAATATTGTGCTGTGAACTGTAGACAGACCTTTATGAGCAGCACATGCAGCTCACTCAAAGTCATGCATCATTTCATATATTTATATTTTTCTATGTATTTAATATGCATTTCTACTTTTTTTTCCCCAGGTTTTATTTAAAAATTAGAAAACTGTAGTTCCGTTATGTGACCACTGAAGGACACTAATAAAACATGATTTAACACCACAACTATCAGGTGGTCAGTATGAAGACAAACGCAATAGTATATTCAGATTTCAAAAGAAAGTCTTTAACGTAAGGCTGTAGCTGCCGGATTGTTGTCTTGTACAGCACTGACATTTTTCATTGTCACTTGTCAATCATTTCATCTAATTGTGTCTGTCCAGACTCCAAAACTGTTTCCAAGTAGAAAATAGAAAACAGTCCCTGTGATCAACCAACTTCATGTAGCTTTATTGTTCATATGACATGATGATGTTGATGGATCACTTTTACATAGCGCTTTTTCTTTGAGTGTTGTGTTCAAATGAAAACCATTGGAAACTTTTACTACATTTGTCTTTGTTTTTCACAATGAAGACAACGCAAATTTGCGACCACACCTCTGAACACCACATAGTCTAATATTTCAAAAACATGATAAGCTGCTCATAACTGATACCTGAGGTGGCAGGGTCAATTCCCAACTCAACCATCATAAGATTTTCAACATTTTCTCTTCAGTGTTGTGACCAACAAATACAACTAGGAACAACAACAATTCAACTCACTTTTTGCCCGTCTGAAGGAATAGCTTGGCCTTTAAGGGGATGGTTTGAGAGCCTGAGCTTGTGACTTTGATCCTTATGAAGCTCAGTGACTTTTGAAGGTCAGACCCCCAAGAAAAAAGTCACTTATCAGACTCAATGAAATTTCTGGCTGGTGTCTAAAGAAAAAAGTCGAAACTCTTTGAAAGCTTACACCCAAAGGGAAGTGTGAAAAGCACTAAGAAACATGTTAAACAAGTGTCTAAGTCTTCAGCTCAGGGTGGCAGAGCTGGGGATCTGGCTTCCAAGTAAAACAATAAAATCTCCAAGAATCACAGTTCACATGTCTGGCCCAGTAGCTCATGGTGTAAGAGGACTACTCTGAAGTTTTCAGCTTCTGGCTTCAATCCTCATTGGGCTCAGTGACTTTTAAAGACCAGGGTGTAAAGAAAAACAGCAAAAACCTCGGAGAACCAATACTGGAGTGTCTGATGCAACAGCTCAGGCTGTAAGAGGCTGTTTTTGGGACTTAAAGGATGTGTGGTTGAACCATAGCATGCTTGGTGACTTTTGACAGCCAAAGTCCGAGGAGAACCAAATCTCGACCGTCTGCCCCGATGGCGCAGGCGTAGAGGGGACGTCTTTGGACTCTGAGGTGGTGTGTTCGAATCTTCTTTTGGAAGCCAAAGTCCCAAGAATAAAGTGAAAAGCTTGGAGAACCTACCCTCGACCGCCTGCCCCGATGGTGCAGGTGTTAAGGGGACGTCTTTGGACTCTGAGGTGGTGTGTTCGAATCTTCTTTTGAAAGCCAAAGTCCCAAGAATAAAGTGAAAAGCTTGGAGAACCCAACTTCAGCCATCTGCCCCGATGGCGCAGGTGTTAAGAGGATGTCTTTGGACTCTGAGTTGGTGTATTCAAATCTTCTCGCCTTCGCTGACTTTTGAAAGCCAAAGTCCCAAGAATAATAATGTCTGCCATTAATCAGGTTTCTAAGCTTTTGTCAATATCAAAATAATCCACTTATAGTAACTAAACTAACTAACTAAACCAAACTAAACCTTGACCGTCTGCCCTGATAGCCAAAGCCAAAGTCCCAAGAATAAAGTGAAAAGCTTGGAGAAGCAAATTTGGACCGTCTGCCCCGGTGGCGCAGGTGTTAAGGGGACGTCTTTGGACTCTGAGGTGGTGTGTTCGAATCTTCTTGCCCTCGCTGACTTTTGAAAGCCAAAGTCCCAAGAATAATAATGTCTGCCATTAATCAGGTTTCTAAGCTTTTGTCAATATCAAAATAATCCACTTATAGTAACTAAACTAACTAACTAAACCAAACTAAACCTTGACCGTCTGCCCTGATAGCCAAAGCCAAAGTCCCAAGAATAAAGTGAAAAGCTTGGAGAAGCAAATTTGGACCGTCTGCCCCGGTGGCGCAGGTGTTAAGGGGATGTCTTTGGACTCTGAGGTGGCGTGTTCGAATCCCCTGGCCCTCGCTGACTTTTAAAGTCCAACATTCAAAGTGAAGAGATAAAAGCGCCCGGAGAAGTGGTCCCAGTGTGCTGCGGACTTGGCGCAGTGGCGTGCAATGCGATCCCGGGTACAATACTTCAGCGGTTCGATTCCAACCAAGCCCAAATCCCAGCACGGATGCGGTGGTGGGTAGTGGAGGGGGCCGTGTCCCCTCCCAGACTTTCGGAGCCATAAACGTAGGGGGTTATGATACAGACAAGCATGAGCGGCTGGAATTTTACGGTGAAGTGAACCTTGGCTTGCATCACTTCCTTCGGTTGCGTAGCTCCGCATCCATGGCTTCCTTCGGTTGCGTAGCTTCGCTTGCGTAGCATCGGGAGCTTCGCTTCCTTCGGTCGGGTAGCTCCGCATCCATGGCTTCCTTCGGTTGCGTAGCTTCGGGAGCTTCGCTTCCTTCGGTCGGGTAGCTCCGCATCCATGGCTTCCTTCGGTTGCGTAGCTTCGGGAGCTTCGCTTCCTTCGGTTGCGTAGCTTCGCTTGCGTAGCATCGGGAGCTTCGCTTCCTTCGGTCGGGTAGCTCCGCATCCGTCGCTTCCTTCGGTCGCATCCATCGCTTCCTTCGGTCGCTTCGCATCCGTCGCTTCCTTCGGTCGCTTCGCATCCGTCGCTTCCTTCGCTTGCATCGCTTCCTTCCTTCGGTCGCATCGCTTCCTTCGGTCGCTTCGCATCCATGGCTTCCTTCGGTCGCATCGCTTCCTTCGGTCGCTTCGCATCCATCGCTTCCTTCGGTTGCGTAGCTCCGCATCCATCGCTTCCTTCGCTAGCTTCGCATCCATCGCTTCCTTCGCTTGCATCGCTTCCTTCCTTCGGTCGCATCGCTTCCTTCGGTCGCTTCGCATCCATCGCTTCCTTCGGTCGCTTCGCATCCATCGCATCCATCGCTTCCTTCGGTCGCATCGCTTCCTTCGGTCGCTTCGCATCCATCGCTTGCATCGCTTTGCTTACATAATTAAAGAATCGCACGCCGCCGCCATATACTTTAGATTCCTTTTGTTCTTCAACTTTCTTTAATTAAGTAAGTAGCTTTTCAACTGTTTTAAAGAGTGTAATTAAGTAAGAAAGTAAGTATGAAAGAAATAGTGTAATTAAGTAAGAAAGTAAGTATGAAAGAAATAGTGTAGTTAAGTAAGAAAGAAGGAAGAAAGTAAGTACCAAAGAAATAGTGTAGTTAAGTAAGAAAGAAGGAAGAGTATAGGTAGGCGGCGGCGGCGGCAATTCCTTAATTATGTAAAGTAAGTAAGTAAGTAATTAGGTAAGTAAGTACCTTTCCAACTGTTTTAAAGAGTGTAAGTAAGTAAGTAAGAAGGAAGTGTGTAATTGGCAAGATCAGTAGCAATGCAAGCGAAGCTACCGAAGGAAGCGATGCGACCGAAGTGAAGCGAAGCTACCCAACCGAAGGAAGCGATGGATGCGGAGCTACCCAACCGAAGGAAGCGAAGCTACCCAACCGAAGGAAGCGATGGAAGCGGAGCTACGCAACCGAAGGAAGCGATGGATGCGAAGGAAGCGATGGATGCGGAGCTACGCAACCGAAGGAAGCGATGGATGCGAAGCGACCGAAGGAAGCGATGCGACCGAAGGAAGCCATGGATGCGAAGCGACCGAAGGAAGCGATGCGACCGAAGGAAGGAAGCGATGCAAGCGAAGGAAGCGACGGATGCGAAGCTAGCGAAGGAAGCGACGGATGCGAAGCTACCGAAGGAAGCGACGGATGCGAAGCGACCGAAGGAAGCGACGGATGCGGAGCTACCCGACCGAAGGAAGCGAAGCTCCCGAAGCTACGCAACCGAAGGAAGCCATGGATGCGGAGCTACCCGACCGAAGGAAGCGAAGCTCCCGATGCTACGCAAGCGAAGCTACGCAACCGAAGGAAGCCATGGATGCGGAGCTACGCAACCGAAGGAAGTGATGCAAGCCAAGGTTCACTTCACCGTAAAATTCCAGCCGCTCATGCTTGTCTGTATCATAACCCCCTACGTTTATGGCTCCGAAAGTCTGGGAGGGGACACGGCCCCCTCCACTACCCACCACCGCATCCGTGCTGGGATTTGGGCTTGGTTGGAATCGAACCGCTGAAGTATTGTACCCGGGATCGCATTGCACGCCACTGCGCCAAGTCCGCAGCACACTTGGACCACTTCTCCGGGCGCTTTTATCTCTTCACTTTGAATGTTGGACTTTAAAAGTCAGCGAGGGCCAGGGGATTCGAACACACCACCTCAGAGTCCAAAGACATCCCCTTAACACCTGCGCCACCGGGGCAGACGGTTCAAATTTGCTTCTCCAAGCTTTTCACTTTATTCTTGGGACTTTGGCTTTGGCTATCAGGGCAGACGGTCAAGGTTTAGTTTGGTTTAGTTAGTTAGTTAGTTTAGTTACTATAAGTGGATTATTTTGATATTGACAAAAGCTTAGAAACCTGATTAATGGCAGACAACTTGTGAAGTTTTTTTGTTTCTCCTTCCTTTTAGGGCTGGCCCATTGTCGAGACGAGAGCTGAGGAAGTGTAAGTGTGTTTTTAATTTGATTGAAGAAAACAAAGTGACAAAAGCTTAGAAACCTGATTAATGGCAGACATTATTATTCTTGGGACTTTGGCTTTCAAAAGTCAGCGGGGGCAAGAAGATTCGAACACACCACCTCAGAGTCCAAGGACGTCGCCTTAACACCTGCGCCACCGGGGCAGACGGTCCAAATTTGCTTCTCCAAGCTTTTCACTTTATTCTTGGGACTTTGGCTTTGGCTATCAGGGCAGACGGTCAAGGTTTAGTTTGGTTTAGTTAGTTAGTTTAGTTACTATAAGTGGATTATTTTGATATTGACAAAAGCTTAGAAACCTGATTCATCGCAGACAATTTGTGAAGTTTTTTTTCTCCCTCCTTTTAGGACTGGCCTATTGTTGAGACGAGAGCTGAGGAAGTGTAAGTGTGTTTTTAATTTGATTGAAGAAAACAAAGTGACGCGCATCTAACCTTCAAACTGTGTCATCATCATTGTGTCTTTTTTTCTCTCCAACAGATTCCTGTGAGCTCACATTTGACACAAACACAATCAGTAGAGAGATCGAACTGTCAAACAACAACAGGACGGTGACAAATATGTGTAGCGATCAAACGTATCCTGATCATCCAGACAGATTTGACGTGCGCCCCCCTCAGCTGCTGTGTAAAAACGCTCTGACTGGTCGCTGTTACTGGGAGGTGGAGTGGACAGGAAGGGTTGATATAGCAGTGAGTTACAGAGGAGTCAAAAGTAAAGGAGACTGTGCTGACCGTGAGTTTTGCAGGCAGAAAAGCAGGAGAGCTGAGCCAAACCTGGGAGCCGTGGAGCTGTGCTTGTTACCCCGCGATGACAACGCAATGTGACCTGTGATTCTTGGAGAGTTTTACTCTTTTAGTTGGACACAGACCTAAAAGTTCATATGGGGATGGAACCCAGATCCTCAAAAGCTCTAATCAGCGCTGAATGAGCTGAAGAAGTTAAATATGTCACCACAGTCGGAATCCAAACAAAGGTTTCCTCTGATAAGAAACAAACTCATTAAAACGCATCAGTGTCAATAATAGAAGAAAGTGAAAACCTCTGAGAAGGAGGACTTCATCACCTGAGACGATAGCTCAGGTCGTAAGAAGACGGTTTGGGAGTTGGAGGTTATGGGTTCAATCCTCACAAGACTCACTGACTTTTGAAGAGCAAAGTTTAAAAAAAAAAAAGTGAAAAGCTCTGAGGAGGAGGACTTCATCACCTGAGACGATAGCTCAGGTTGTAAGAAGGCGGTTTGGGAGTTGGAGGTCATGGGTTTGATCCTTATCTCCCTCACTGAATTTTGAAGTTCAACAGCCAAAGTAAAAAGATAAAAGCGCCCGGAGAAAAGGTGCAAGTGCAAAGGGATTCAGGTGGCGTTGTGGAGGTTCATTGTGGCTACGGAGCCAGCAGGCAGTTCTCTGCCTGGTTCGAACCCCCGTGGCGTCCATTTGGATCCTGGCGCGGAGGGAGCTGCGTTTCCACAGAGATACAAACAGGGGGTTATACTTATTTGTTCTTTATTGTGGTGCATTCCTGCCAGATGAGAGTCGACAACAGAGGACAGAGTCCCCACGTCACTGAGAAGATGTAATAAGATTTAATAAGATGTAAGAAAATTTAATAAGATGTAAGAAGATTTAATAAGATGTAATAAGATTTAATAAGATGTAAGAAAATTTAATAAGATGTAAGAAAATTTAATAAGATGTAATAAGATGTAAGAAGATTTAATAAGATTTAATAAGATGTAAGAAGATTTAATAAGATTTAATAAGATGTAAGAAAATTTAATAAGATGTAAGAAAATTTAATAAGATTTAATAAGATGTAAGAAGATTTAATAAGATTTAATAAGATGTAAGAAGATTTAATAAGATTTAATAAGATGTAAGAAGATTTAATAACATGTAAGAAGATGTAAGAAGCTGCTGCATGGACGTCTTCTCTGACACTGGACCACTAGGGGGCGTCTGCCTGAACAATAGAAAAGAGGAGTGAAAAGCAAATCTTAAAGGGCCAGTTCACCCACAGTCAAAAACACATTTCTTCCCTCTGGTCCGTAGTGCTGTTTATCCACGTAAATATTTTTGGTGAGAGATACGAGCCGTAGAGACGTCTGCCTTCTGTCCAACATAATGGGACTAAATGTCACTACGCACACACACACACATACATACATACATACATACACACACATACATACACACACATACATACACACATACATACATACATACATACAGAGTTGTACACACTGAAACCAACCTCAGTATATACAATAAAAACTGGATATTTGTATTCATCAATTATCTTTCATTCCAATGTGTTCCAGTTTTTTTAATCTTTCAGAAGAGACCTCGTTAGCCACGAGTACTGCTAAATATTATTACTAAAAGTAATATTTTTAATCTGAAGTAAACTAAGTGTCTGAAAAATGTGTGCTTAAAAATAAGAAGTAAAGTAAAAATACAAAATACACATATTTACATATTATAAAGACATATGCTAGACTATAAAAAATATACTACTACTAATAATAATAATGATACGATGAAGAAGAAGGAGGAGGATAATAATTTTCTGATGGATTATGAATGGGAAGAATTCAATAACTTTTTCTGACTTTTTAAAGCTCGACTTCCTTTTTTAAATGATTTGTTTCTAGAGAACCATGATAAATGTTGCAGCCCATGATGGTAAATTTGTAATATTGTTTATTATTCTGACAGTGAAATTACAGCTGATAAACAGATAAAGTGATACTGAATTGACTGATTGTGTCGGGGCTTATGAACTGTTTGGCAAAATCTTCTATAAAAGCCAAAATATGTTTGTGAAGTTTTTTGATAAACTTTACAAGACAAAATATAAATGAATCCGAATTGCTGTTTGTTTTTGTTAGATCTGATTTTGTCAGAGCTGTGAAATATTAAATCATCCATCATTATCCTCAGATATATATAAACTACAGCTTATATGAACGTCTTCATACACACACACACACACACACACACACACACACACACACACACACACACATAGATATAGATAGAAAGATTATAAAAAGTCACATTATTAGTTTCAAAGCCAAATTCTGAGATAAAGGCCCAAATGATCAGAAAATGTCATAATCAACGATACGTTATTATGATTTAAACTCAAAATTACGACTTATTATAGGGATATTGTTTTTACTGGTGTTTATCATCCGCCGTTATACGAAATCCTTCATTTGCGTAAGTCTCGCGAGATATGCATATGTTGTTTCCTTATTGAGTACGTTCTATAAACGTATATTATATTACGTATACTCCATATTGTGGTTTTATAAGGCGACAACGTTGTGGTAAAAAAAGAAAAAAAAACGTCTATGGTTTAATATACTTGGTTAGACTTAGGGAAATTTATGGTTTGTCTGTCACTCTCGCGAGATCTGTCGCTGCTCCGAGGTTCCGTTGGATATGGCTTTCGCTCAGTACTCATACACAGGTGGCGTTGATTACTGTGACAATAACACAAGAAAAACTTGACAAAAGCGATATAAAACGACATGTGACTTCACACAATAATCTCACAAGTCCCCCTTCATTTTAAATGTTAACTTTCCTTCATTTATTCGGGTGGAATGGCCGCTGTGCGGTTTGTTTATCCGCCTCAAACTGAATGTGCACACAGGTGTTGTTAGCTTAGCTGTTAGCCACCTAGCAGCGGACGCAGCGACATTGTTATTGTTTATGTTTGTGTTTATGTTTGTGTTTCAGCCTCCGACTTACCTCAAAACATCCGTTTTTGTTGTTGTTTCCGTCCTTTTGGTCTCATTTCCCCTCTCGTGCTCCACACGTCTGCATTAAACAGGTTTTATCCGGTGAATTTTCAACATTTTCGGATGTTTCCTCTGATGACTTCGCCGACACCGAGCGACGCTGCGCCCCCCCTGAGCAACACGACCCCCCCGGGGAGGGAGGGAGGGAGGGAGGGGGTGTCTGGGTGCCAGGGAACTTTTTCGCCGTTTAATTTTTTGACTGAACTTGAGAATGACAGAAATGATTAAATAACATTTGGTTTTCGCTGCAGAACTGATATACAATCAATAAATCAATATATAACTTCAACATAGTTTTGACTGTGCCGCCTTCAAAATAAGAGTCCCCAACTTCCGTCTCTGCCAGCAGGTTGACAGTCGCATCAAAATATGAAAAGTTTATTAATCTTCGAAGGAAGTGGAGAAAATTGTATGATCTTGGAGAATCGTTTCATCATGCATGTTTTTATTTTATTTTTCATAAATATAGTAATTAAAGCTTTCAAGTTTAATTTAAATAGAATTTTAGATTCATTAATTCTAAAAGAATTATAACACAAATGCAAAATGAAAATAAACGCATATAATATTTGCATAAGTTATGGCCACACTGTTGCGTGGACTATTTCCCTTTATCAAATGCAAAAGTACAATGGATATGTGTTATTTCATGGAAAGTATGAAAAATTATTTTAGGATAGGATTATTATTATTATTATTATTTATTTATTTATTTTGCCTCTGTTTCTTCTTGGTCATATGTAAAATAAAAGTTGATTTACCACAAAATCATCATATCTATGTTCAAAATTCAAATAATCAATTAATTGATCTTATAAACCTAAAAACCATCATTAAACATAATGAAATTTAATTAAATATTTTTTTCGTATTTATTTCTAGGGATCATGAAGGCAGCACAGTGGAAAAATCAGTGATGATTCAGGTGCAAACAAATTCAAATATTCAATCTGCATTCAAAATAATAATAATAATTATTATAATTATTATAACCCCACAAATATTTATAAATGTCCTGTTTTTTCTGACACGATTTGTGTCTGTTTCTTTGTTTGACGTGTCCTTCAGGACCTGAAGTGTCCACCGTGATGAGACCAGACTCACCTGCTGCAGGTTATTTTTTATCTTTAGGTGAAAACAGTCGTGAGGCGAAATAAAAGAGTAAAATATCTTTATTGTATCAGTAAAGATGAACAGAAGGCACACGGACACACACACACACACACACACACACACACCGGTGTCTCAGCGTCTTTCTCCGGCCTCCGTCACACATCAAAATACACCAGAACATCCAGTTTCTATCTGCACGACTCAAAGGTTTACATGTGGTTCCACCTCAGAACGTTCGCAGGCTGAACTCTGCAGCTCGTAGAACCACGTGAAGCAAACGCAGCCTTTTAGAAAAAATATATTCATATATAATTATACACCGTTTCTACACATCGAAGCAAATCAACTATACAAAATGCAGAAAACTATGTGAGTAAAATAACCGCTGAGGCGTTTTGTAAGAAAAGTCCAGGAAAACGTTCGTATAATGCCAAAAAATATTAGCTTTAAAGTTCCACAAAAGACGTTTCAATATACGACCAGAACATCTGGAAAATACACATCTGTCCCTTTGAAGCAGTAAGACAATTTAAAGTACGTTAGTAAAGGAGTGACATGGCTTTCAGATACTTTTTGGTTGAAATACAAATCCCAGAGTTCACGTGTACGTGAGGACTACAATCCGAGACTATCAGAATAAAAGTTTAACATCGAGGGAAATAAAACTGTAAAACCATAATACGAGGGAAAAAAATAATATGTAAAATTATTTTTTTCTACTCAAAATATTTCACCTTAATATGAGTTTTACTTCTTTGAATATTGTGATTTTCATGTTCTTGTACCGTTTAGTTGTACAACTTTGTCCTGTAAAGTTACTTTTTCTTGTAATATTAGTTTTTCTCAAATTATTTCATCTGTATTCTTGAATTATAAATATTTAGAATACTGAGAAAAAAGGAGTAACGAGTGCATAACTAATTTCAAGAAAAGAGCTGCAATTTTTATGAGGCTAAAAGTAATATTTAATAATGGTAAATTTAAAAAGAAAAGTCTTTTAGCAAATTACAACTTTATTCTTGTAATGTGATAAGTTCTAGTAAAATTCGAGCTTTATCTTAATTTCTGACATTTTATCCTCAAAATATTATAACATAATAATATATATTATCCTCAAAGTGGAGGTTTTCATAAAGTTATAACCTCATCTTGAAATATTGCGACTTTCTTCTCATCATGTGAGTTTTGTTGCAAAAATGAACTTTATTATTGAAACACTACGATTATTTTCCTGTAATAATTTGAGAAGAAGTGATAATATGACAAGAAAAGGCTCTACTTTTACATTTTTATTCTTTAATTAAACAAACATTGGTCTTAATTCATGACATGAAACCAAACTCAGATTTTTGTGGAGAAAATTACAGCTTTTTTTCCCCCTCGTATTGTATGATGGTTTTACACTCAAAACATTACAAGTAAAGTTTAGATTTTTGTGAGAAAAACATAAAAGTCTGTTAGCGTGTAAAATTACAACTTTATCTCAAAGAGTTATGACTTTTATCAGCCATAGATTCCCATAAAATTAGACGGTCTCAAAATATTGATATTTATTTTGCCCCTAAAACTGATTGCTTTGTCATAAAAATAAACTTCATCTTGTATTATTATTAGTTTTTTTAATCCATCGTAACAAATAAAACCAGAACAGGGTTTTTGCAGAGGGACTTTAAATTAACAGTCTCAGATTCTTGGATTTTCAGTCTGAATCTCCTCGTCTTTTTTTTCCTCGTGTTTCCTGCGGCGGAGTCTAGTACGGGAAGGTTTCGGGGAAGGCCAGCCCCTGGACGCACTGCTCCCCGCCCTCGGGTAAGTACGGCCCCTCCTCCTCGAAGCCGGGCAGCGGGAGGCCGTCGTCCTCGCTGGGGGGCAGGACGGCGTCCGGGTCGGCCTTCAGACTCGGCCGCTGGTTGTCGGGGAACGCCATGGAGAAAAGCGCCTCGGGGTTGCAGACAAACTTGTAGACGTACCTTTCCCCGGCCACCTGAGACAAGTTTTAACTAAGTTATAGATCGACATGCTGTAAAAATCACTGCACTGAAGTGAATTTATCCGTCTGTCTCCTACAGTTAAACCTGCAGAGTCTGTAGCTCCACCTACAGGCCAAATTCCATATAACTACTCGGTGAGGAGTCGTGTTTTTTGCAAATCTATGCAAAGTAAAATAAAAAATCTCCTTACCTTCTGCATGATGCCCTTCTCGTAGTAATACCGGAGCGAGCGGCTCAGCTTGTCGTAGTTCATGGCGGGTCGATTCTTCTGGATCCCCCATAGCCGAGCCACCTGAACACGAGACCAGAGGGAGAAACAGTCAGCATCCAGCTGGACTCTTAATATCTCTGATGAGAAGACATATGTATGTAATAATGCAGAATTTATTTATGACTGACCTCTTCGGGGTCGATGAGTTTGAACTCCATGTTTCGTCCCGTCCAGATGATCAGGTGTCTGTTGGCCGGGTTGTCGAGCAGCGTGAGCAGGAACTGCCAGAGCTGCAGGGAGCCGCGGCGCTGATACGGCAAACCCTCCTGCTTCACTTTACCTGCACGCACAAACAGGACACAGCGAATCAACTGTGAGAGAGTGAAAACTCTTAGATTTATCAGGAGCAGCGATCAGAAAACGTCTCACCTTCGAGTCTGTCCGGAACGACACACGTGTCGTCGTAGAACAGGTGTGGCTCCCTGTCGTGACCGAACCCTGTGAGGAGAAAAGAAGAAAACATTAAAAAAAGTTAAGATTTGTTCCACTGACAAACTCTTAATAGATTAAAAAAAAACTCAATTTCCCAGATTAAAGTGGTAAATTTACAGGAAAAAAAGGGGAAGAAAATTTGAATATTCTCTGCCATTACAGTGTAAATGTTCGAGGAAGAAACTCACAGATTTAAGGGAAAAAACCTTGAATGTTGTCTGACCTCACTCACTTTATAAAGTCTTAAATTTGCAAGAAAAAACTTTTCTTCTGACTTTATCCAACCTGAGCATGAAAAGCTGTCAGCTCGTCCACATCAGTGTGTTGTTTGTTTGTTTGTTTGTTTTGTGTATAACGTGGCTGATATCGATGATGTGAAAGCTTCTGTGCATCAAACGCAGCGGACAGATGAAGGATTTTATCGGTAACATCTGTGGTTCCTTGGAAAAAAAACACTACTTTTCTGAATTTGTGACTTAAATCGCAAATATGACCTTATAATCTCAGCAAGTTTTTGGGTTTTATCTTGTAAATTCAGCTCCTCACAGCTGTGTGTTTTCATAAAACACCATCACAAACTCAAACTCACCGACGTTGTTGTTCTGGTACAAGACTGAAGACTTCCCGTACGACGACGACGACGACGACTGGCAGGTTTGAACCTCTGGAAACACAAAGTGAGTCATGATGAGCGAACAGGAAGTCTGGAATCTTTAACTATCGCAGTTACACACCAGGAAACACACCTGAGTCAAAGCTGAAGTCTCTGGGCTCTTGTTTGATTGTGACGGGGTTGAAGGTGGTTTGGGGGCGGGGCAGAGCCGGAGCCGGGGGCCCCGGCTCTGGGTATCGCGGATCCACGATCTCCTGTTTGAAAGCTCGGGGCCCGTGGGGAACCGGGGGCTCCGAGAGGTGGCGCTGGTAGAGCGGCCGGCCGTCGCAGCTCTGGGGCGGGTACGGCGTGCTCACCGTCTTCTCCGGAGGGAGGAAGGACAAGCAGGGCTCCGAGAGCTGCCGCTGGAACCTGAAGAGCAGAAGAAGAAGAAGAAGAGGAGGTTTGAAGGTCTGGAGTGAATTCATTTCCAGTTTAAGTCACATCAGAGTCCGATCAGAACCGACCTTTGTTCTGTGCTGAAAGAAGCAGCAGGGCGGCTGATGGGGGGCCGAGGCAGAGCGAACTGCTGGCTCTGGTTGGCCTGCGGGAGGCTGTGGTGGTGGTGGTGGTGGTGGTGGGAGGGGCTCAGGGTGGGAATGTGGCTCGGGGGGCAGCTGTTGGTCAGCTGTGGGGCAGGAGGCTGTAACTGCCTCTGTACGGGCGGAGGACCACACTGTCCCGGTGTGGACGCTGGAGGCAGAGCTTTGAGCCCCGCTGGCTTGTTGTCACAGGCACTGAGGAGACGAGAGGAAGAGGAGGAGGAGGAGGAGGAGGAAGGTCACATAACCTCTGGATTAAAGTCAGGTTGTATGAGGTACTTATACTTATTAAGTGGACACTAAATTTTGAATCATTTCACCACTTCATCCTGCTGTCAGACAAACATTTTTTCAAGAAATCACAGTTTCATCACAGATTTCACTCTTCTTGTATAAACGGTAAGTTTCCCTCACAGAACACAGGAGTTGCTCGTCTATCGCCGCATTGATCGGTTAGTTTTTTGTGTTACTGTGTGATATTGGAGTTAAATTTTCCCCCCAAAAAACCCCAAACAAACTCACAAATAAATGAGGAAATAATTCACTAATTTATGAGAAAACCCTCATACATACGAGACAAAAAACCAATAAATTTATGAGAATTAAAAACTCACAAATGTGCGAGGAAATCACACAAATTTACGAGAAAACGCTCAGAAATTTACAAGGAAAAAAACACAAATGTAAGAGAAAATAAGTAACAAATTTACAAGAAAAAAACAAGAAGAACATTAAAAAGTTTATGAGAATAAAAACTCATGAATATACAAGTAAAATAAAATATTTTGAGAGACAAACTTAAATATTCTGAGATTACACAGTTCTAAATTAACTAGAAGAAAACAAACAGGTAACGTCTATGTGCTTCCTTGCAAAAACTAACAGAAAAAAAATTATTGTAAATTTGTGACTTAAATCTCAGTGAACTTCTGAGATTTTCTTGCTAATTTTTTACCTTATAATTTAAGAATATCAGTGTTTTTTTCTCAAAATTGTATCACTTAAATCTTGGGAATTCTGAGTTTCTTTTCCCCAGAACATCATATATGAAGCAACCAGACTGTAGATCTAAGTTTGAACATCACTTATTTTAAAAAAACAAACAAACACTGAACTGTCCCTTTAAGTGTTTCGCCCAGACGCGTCTCATGACTGATGTGAACGTCGTCGGTCTAAAGATGGACTCAGTACCTGTAACTGTAAAGGCACATGTCGGCGTGAGGCGTCCTGCAGGGAGACGGGTCTTTAGACGGACTGTGCTCTCGCTTCACTTTGCCGACAGGAAGTCCGTGAAGCATCACTGCAAACAAACAAACAGACAAACAAACAAACACATTTTTACCACCGAGTTTTCTGACAAGTGTTGCACCTCCTGCGATTTAAAAATTCAAAAGAAGCCATATTGCAATTTCAATAAAACCTACGTTTTTTTGTTTCTGAGCCTCTGCATGTGTCGTTCTGTTTGTTCTTTACATTCATGTTTAACTTCACTGCAAATTAATTTAAATTTTTGCAAAATCTTTAGTAGGATGTAACCATGGCGACGGCTATAATTTGACAATTTTACTTTTATTTTGAAAGGTGTAGGGTTAAATGTTGCTACCCGAGGTCGTACCTTGTATTTAGGTGTATCTTAAACAATATTTATTCGTTTTAAATTTTAATTTCTTCATTCACTTTGTATCTTTTATTATTTTTTCTTTTGTATCTTTTAAACCACTGTCTGCTCTCAATGATTTTTGGGGTTTAAATAAAGGTTATAAACAGGAGAAATTCTACTCTGTTAAACAAATTAATATTTTATTAACTTACAACGCTGGTTAACTTTTGCATTTAATGCCTGGACACTGTATGAGACAAACTAAGTGCATTTTGGTGGAATTAACAGGCTCTCATTTTTTCCCCTCATCAGTAAAATATTCTACACATTTCACATTTAAAATCTGTGGAATTTCTGCCATTGTCTTTTATTTATTTGACCCTAAACATCCTGATGAAGGCTGCTGCAGTCAACGTGCTGCTTTCACTCAGATGGACACCAGATGGCGCCAAAGCTTGAACTTAAAAATCCTCTCAACAAGTCAGCAAAAGTTTTTCTAGATTTTTGCAGACGCACGTGAGAATTACAGAATCATACATGCTGTTAAATTAAATGGCTGCAGCCTCCGTTTCTTTGTAATAAACATTTTTAACTGCAGAGAAGTGTCTGCTTTGTCTCATTTTCAGAGATGTTTAAGCCTAGACTGTGATTTAACACAGGCTGGTATCTGATGTCAGCCTTCCTGGAACCTGCAGAGATTTTCATCAGCACGCTGCAGTGACGACGATGTTTCCATCCACCGTCAGATTTATTGCCACGAGCCTCAGTCATTGTGTTGAGGCAGCAATAAATCCATGCTGTACGTGTCTGGCAGGACGTGTTTAATGTTCCTTTTCGCTCTGCTCTTATCTGTCACGTCATTTTTTTTTTTTTTTTTTGAAGGCACGGGTCGAGTCGCTGCAGGTTCTTTTTTACGGCTCCCCCATCATTTCCTGCACCAGATGATCGCTGTGATTGACTTGGCTCAGATCCACTGCTCACATGTGTGACGGTCAAACTCTGCAGTGAACTCTGTCAACATTATCGTGTTTACATCATCGGCTCTGCAGCCTGGGCATGTGTGTGTGTGTGTGTGTGTGTGTGTGTGTGTTTTGCCGTGAGCTGTGACTTTAAGCTCTTGATAAATTTCTTGATTGTTAAGAAGGAAACTTTTCATTTCTCTTTTTTGGTTCTACACGCACAATACTCTTTAGTAAGAGGGATTCAGTGTCATTAAGACGTCGAGGCAAAAATAAAGAACGTCATTCTGTAACATGTTCACTCTCTGTTGTAGAAAGTCTATAAATATTAGAGGAGAAGCAGCTACTCACAGTCATTGGACTGGAAGTCTGGAACAAACTGCTCGTCATCGGGAACCTGAGCTGTGAGAGGAGACAAAGACAGACGGGATATTAAAGGACGATTCTCATCAAATCTCCCAGAATACCCTGCAACATTATCTGTGGAAGGAGCATGAGAACGCTGCTTTAAATCAGTCAAGTGCAGGCAGTGTTTAATGGCGATCTTATTTCTTCTTCTGACGTTTTTTTGTTCTGTGATTCATCTCTCACCTTCTGCGATCCAGATCTCCTGCAGCTGACTCAGATCTTGAAAGAGCTCTGCCAAGACAGACGGAAAATTATATTCAAACAGGCGAGGGAAAAAAAAAACATTTGGAAACACTAATTTATGTTTTTCTAACAAGCAAATACCTTCTCACTTTTGACATTATTGAAAAAAATCAATCAGTTTGTTTGATGCACAGAGCCGCCTGACGTGTTGTTGAGATTTTGCATGCATGCACACCGGCTACTCTGCAACCTCCAGTTTCCCATAATGCCCCTCTCAGATTAGACTCAGAGATATTTACCGACTTCGTCAAAGAAGTACGTTTAAGACTCTGCAGGTAAGTCTAAGTTTGTGGGAAATTAATGCACAAACCTTCACAGTATATATTTTGTTTTATTATCCATTATTGCCATTTTGTCTCTGTGTATATGTACATATTTTACACACCTTTTAAAATCTTATGTTTTTTTCTTCTAATTGCACTATGCAATATATTGTTCTGTTCCTGAAAGGCCCCCCTGGGGATCAATAAATCATTTCTGATTCTAAAACTCACTACTTTGCACAGAAATGAACAGTTTAACACACTTAAACTATAAGTAATGTTTCAAATCTGTAGATAAAAACATTTAAATCATAATCATATTCATCAGTCTTGTCTAAGAAGCTGAATATTTCACTAAATTCACCAAAGTTTCAGTCCGTTCTGTGACCACTTCTACAGACGTCACTGTTATTTATTGTTCTATAGCCACAAACCACAAACCGCACATTCTGCCCTGTGATGTCATGTGATGTCAACTCACCCTCCGTGTCTTGTGCGAGCTCCGTGTCTACAAACTTCCTCTTACGGTCGCCGAGACACCTCTGGGTTTCCTGTGTGTGACACTGCTGCAAGTTTAACAACAACAAAACGGAATCAGTCCTCAGTCGGTTTCTTACGCCGGATGATAAATGTGAAATGTTAATGTCTCAAACTCACGTTCTCCGGGACCCCGAAAGGGACCTGCTGATCATAAAAGCCGTCCATGTTGCAGGAGTCTTCACCCTGGAATAAAAAGGGGTGGGATGACAGGGTTAGGTGACGTTCATTTCCATATTACCGTCACCTCTTTCATGCGTCGTGGTGCGTTTGTGTGACCCCCTCCTCAGCAGGGTTTACAGTGGCTATAAAAGCCGTGTCGTCAATGGCAGCGTTATGCAACCTCCTGTAAGTTAAATGTGACGTGCGTGCGGGCTGCAGGAGGAACGAGTCTTCAAAGAGCCGTCAACAGGGGATGTTTGTTTTGAGGAAATAAACAGAATGAAGCTGTGTGGGTTTTTTTTCTGTCTTGCGGTGACCTTACTGTGCATTTCATCAGTGGGTTATTACTGATCAATAAAGTTTTTTAACGTCACAAAAACCACCACAGCGAGAGGAAAGAATTCTACTAAGTGATCAAAGATGAAACAACGAACAGATCGTACCACACTGAACAGAAACTGTTTGACATTTTGAATTTCAGCGGTTAAATGAAGGGCTGCAAGTAATTATTATTTTGGGGTGTATATCCGATTATTGAGGGCACTGACTGATCTGTCGATCATTCTCTCCACCAATCAATCGGTTGTTCGGTCAGAAAATGTCGATCAGCGTTTCCGAAAAGCTCAAGATGACGTCCTCAACCCAAAAGTTCAAGATTCAGGAGGTACGACTGCGTGAAAAACTTCAGCCGGAAGGATCAAATATAAAAAATATACTCAAGTAATAAAACACAGAACTACAAATAGAAGATTTTTTTTAAAAAAAAATATAAAATATAGAATGATAAGACGGGATGTGCATTAATTTAAAAACTATACACACAATACTGAACAAAGAGAGAAGAGAAGTAAAGAAATCAGAAAATATTCACATTTAAGAAGCTTAATCAGCAGATTTGGACACTTTCAAATTAAAAAAATGACTCAAAACAATTAATCAATGATCAAATTAGTTGCCAACTATAATATGGGTATTAGTTTTAGACTATGGTATTTCTACTTTTACTTAAGTAAAGGTTTAAAGTAATTTAAAGGCTCCCATCAATACAGGTGACTTTGGTATATTACTCAATTATACATCAAAGTACTCTTGTGACAAATATAAGTGAAAGTACAAACTACTCAAGAGTATTAGTTACTTTTAACTGTTGATGTCACTGTCACCTCTCCGATCTAGGGTTGCAAATTTTGTGCAGTTTCATGAAACAATAGTTGAAAAATTATTGATTAATCATTAATAATCTATAAGATACACAATAATTAGTTACTTCCACCTCTGGTAACACCTTAAAATTCTGATCCAGCAGGACTTTAACTGTTAATCAAACTAAAGTCAGTGCTGTGTGAGAGTAAAATTACAGTATGAACAAATTATGCCATAAAATAAAAAGGTATCAGTTCATGCTTAAAAGTAAGTGCGAACCTCATAAAGAAAATGACTAAAACAACACGTCTCACTACAGGTGCTTTAGTTGGTAGAATATCGTGTTAAACAAGATAAAATTGTACCTGAAGTTTTGTTAATTTGCTGAAATACAAAGTTAAATCATGGCCGACTCCTCTGTGGTGTTTTTAACTCGGTGTGTTGACAACAAACAGAGGAGGCGGACGGTCATAAAAACAAGAGATTTGTGAATGGAGTTTGGTGTGACGCACAGGAGCGAACAGCAGCGCGCACCGTGGGACCTCCTTGTTTTTCTCAATGAAGTGTAACTTGATCCTCGCTCAGGGAGGAGGAGGAGGAGGAGGAGGAAGAGAAAGATGGAGGGGAGGGGGGGGCAGTTCACCATTGAGAAATTCTCCTCAGAGTTCAGAGAAAAGAGTCACCACGGTGCTCACAGGCCGAGCACACACCCGCTGCAGACCGACAAACCGGCCTGCAGAGCGGGACAGACGCGGGGAAATGGACGCAGCAGCGTCGCCGCTGAGTTTTAGAAAATGGCGTTCGCCTCAAACACACCGCGTCCGAGCTCCGCTCACAGACCGCGGCGAGGCGGTTATGTAACGAAACAAAGCAAAACAAACCAGGCATTTTCGCTAGCTTTACCAAAAACGATTACAATAACAAAACAGCGCTCACCTGAGAGAAGTGAAGTTTGTTGACGTTGTGAAAAGACGACCTGGACGCTGATTTGCTAGCCTACATCTCCCGCAGCTGCTCGCAATTAAACCTCAGCTGTGGATTTTGCTCAACGAAGAGCTGTGATCTGCTGGAGCGAGCCCAGAGCCCTGTGCCGCGCTCCCATTGGCCACGGCGCGACGTCAATCAAAGGGCGAGCCAATCGCCTTCGAGGCTGCGCTGACGTCCGTCCCCTGTGTTTTTTATGAATGGCTGCGTTTCATTCATGGATCCACAGCTCTCTTAAAGGGCCAGAGTCACAATTCCTTTGAGAAAAAAACAAAAAAACAAAAAATGAATAAATAAATTAAATTAAATTAAGTTCTCAGTTTTAAATGTAAATGAACAAATAAAATAATTCTAAAAATAGCAATTAGTAAGTAGCATGGCTCAGCTAATGTATTATTATATGTAATAATTATAAATAAATAATAAATTGCTCAAAATGGATTTAAACTCATATTCAATAATACAGTTTGTATATTTATTAATTAAGCAATTTATTAATGAAAACCAATTTATTCACTCTCATAGGCCTACCAGACATGTACCCTTAAATATTAAATAAATATATTTTATCTACATACATAATCCTAAACATTAATACTGTGTGATTATATTAGTAAGTACTTCTATACCTACTATTATAGCTCTTAGCTGTAAAGTCTGGTCTGTCCCATTCTGTGTGAATATAATTCTGATTATAAATAATATTATTCATAATTATTATTATTCAAACTTCTAATAAATAAGATTAGTGCTTAAACGATTAGTTGATTCATCAATTTGTCTATTTTTTAAAACTTTGATAACCAATTAATACTTGTCAAGCAAAATTTTAAAGGATAATAATTTATTTAGTTTAAAAGATAGAAAAAATACAAGTGAAGGTTCACTGCATTACACAAAAACACCAAATTAGCCAAAAAGCAACATTTTAAAGTGCAATATATTAAATTTTAACTCTCATTTTCCCCGTCAGGAAAATGAGGTTGAACAAATAAAATTATAATGTGCATTTTTTAAATGTTTTTCAAGCATTTAAACATTTTAAACAATCGCTTAGAGCACTACTTACTGCTGAAAATAATTATTAGCTGCAGCCTGAACTTATTATGGTTCTTGTGAAGTGGGACAGAGATAAAAATACAGGCTGTGGACACTGTGTTGTCTCTGCAGGTCTCATCAGTTCAGGCAGAAAGGAAGTTATTTTGTGGGTGGACACACACACAGAGACACACACACCTTTTGATAAGAGGTTGTCAGGTAAACACCAGGTACTGTAGTTAAATCCACAAAGTGCATCCTGTGAGATTTCCTCAGCACATCAAGTCTCTAAATCAATTTAGACAATCATTTATGGAATAAAATAATTCAAAGGGCACATATGACTGAGATCAACGAGGTCAACGCTGTGATCCGTTTATCCTTTGCACCTCCACGTCAACATCTGTCTTTGGATAATAAAGTTCGATTTGATGTGACCTGATTTGATTTTAAGTTAAATCCATCACAGTGCACATTTTCATGCACAGTTTAGGAGACGACGGGCCCCTGGACACACATGTACAAAAGGCCCCCAGGCCCCTAATGCACGGGAGTGAGACACCAAGACTGAAAGAGACACAGAATTACTACAGTGCTGGTTGCTTTTTTGGTCGTGTTGGGACCATTTCTAGTCAGTTTGTGGTTGTTTTGTGTCTCTGTTTTCATTCTGTGGTCAATTGTGGGTCATTTTGTAACAGTTTGATTACATTTTGTGGTTATTTTGTGTCTCTGTTTTCATTCTGTGGTCATTTGTGGGTCATTTTGCAACAGTTTGATTACATTTTGTGGTTATTTTGTGTCTCTGTTTTCATTCTGTGGTCATTTGTGGGTCATTTTGCAACAGTTTGATTACATTTTGTGGTTATTTTGTGGTCAGTTGGTGATAATGTTGCATCACTGCCGCAGTGTTGTGTCTCCTTGTGGTAGTTTTGAGTCACTGTGGTTGTTTTGTGTTACTTTGTGTTATTTTGTGGGCATTTTGCATCACTTTGTGGTCGTTTTGCATAATTTTTTTTGGTATTTTTGTGTCACTTTGTGGCAATTTTTGGATAATTTTGTGGTAATTTTGTAGCACTATGCGGTTGTTATGTGTCTCTTTGTGGTCATTTTGAGTAAGTGGTTGTTCCATATCACTTTGTGGTCTTTTTGCATAACTTTTTTGGTACTTTTGCATCACTTTGTGATAACTTTTCAGCACTTTGCGGTCATTATATGTTTCTTTGTAGTTGTTCTGAGTCACTGTGGTTGTTTTGTGCCACCAGATGGTCATTTTGCATACTTTTTTTTTGATATGTTTGCATCACTTCGTGGTGATCTTGCAGCACTTTATGGTTATTATGTGACTGACTGCACCACCTCTCCTGAGACACACACTGTGCAGTTTTGTAACCGTTCCATGTTTGACAGATTTAATCGAGGATCACACATGACCGCTCTGACGTTCATTCATCTCTGTGGGTGGCTGCAGAGCACTTTCTCCACTTTTAATTCCACTTTGATCTCTCCCTGCGTCATTAGCGGCGGCTGCAGAGAGATCAGCGAGTGTCACCTGATCATGTGCTGGACGTGGTGTTAGAGGCCAGCGCTCTGTACTGTAACTCTGATCACTGAACACTGCACTTATCAACACTCTGCATCATTTCACTCACTCCTATCTTCTTTTTTTGTCTTGACACCTACAATTATGCAAACATTTATTCACTTTTTCCTTCACAAAGAATCTTGTCTAACCCTATGATACATTTAGAGCGTTTTACTTCGAATGAATATTGAACCAGACGCAAGTTTTCTTCAGATTTTTGGCAACTTTTAATGCAATTCTGATCAGTGTGCCAGGTTTTCTTCTTGAAACAGCTTCTTTCTTGAGTTTTGTTTTTCTCTAAAACGAAAATCTGTTGGTCCCGAAGTACACTGAGCAATTATTATAAACTTTAAAAATATAAATTTTATTTAGTTTTCTTCATAGGAGTAAGACACGCAGACTGAGAGAGACATATAGTTACTAAAAATCAATGCTTTGTGGTCATTTTATGTTTCTTTGCGGTGGTTTTCTGTCTTTTTTGGTAATTTTCCAACACTGTGGTCATTTTGTCTCTCTTTGCAGTGAATTTGTGATAATTTTGCATCACTTTGTTGTGATTTTGTGTCACTTCATGGAAGTTTTATGTCTCTTTGTAGCCATGTGCAATAACTTTTTGGTAATTTCTGCATCACTTTGTGGTTGTTTTGAGTCACTCTTGTTGTGAAATGAACAAAAGACTGATATATGGGCCTTTATATTAAAATAAAGTTTGTTTTTGTTTTTTTACACACCCTCACGACCCCCTGTGAAGCTTTGGCGACCCCTTGTGGGACCCCCAGGTTGGGCTGCATTAGAAAACAACCACCATAGTCTGAAATAATCTATCACAGATGTAACTTCTTGAGAAAACCCCTTGCTTGTTCTTGCTCGTGCCACGTTATGACTTCAGACTGGCTGACCTGCTCAGGTGGACTGTTTGTGCTCTACTTGGAAAGTGCCTGATCAGCGCCGGGGGGTGCCAGAACAGATCTGCGTGTGATAAAAGTTCCAGTTCAAACACGAGCTGAGCTCAGCAGCTCTGTTACTGATTTGCAGCCTCTCCTGTTTGCTCGGCCGTCACGTGTCTGCTACTGTGTTCATATCACACCAAGGAGTTTTATTCTTCCGTTCTGGCAGATCGACAGACGCTGATACAATCAAACACATCCTGTGTCAGGAAGTCTTACAGTTTCTTATCAGTGTTTTTTCTTCTGCTCCTTATCATCGCTCTGTACTCGCTTATAATGCTGAATAATCATTGCATTATTATAAAGACTTATAAGGCAAAGTATCATAATAGCCTGCCTCATTCTGCAAGGATTATAATCATGTTATAATGCTATCATATATATCCTTACTTTAAAATTATGTCCTATAATATATAATGTTTGATACCTTGATTTTATTTGTGATTATGAACATTTATGAGCATTAAATTACACTGTGCTATAAGCAAATTATAACGCATCATTAGCATGTTTATAATGTATTATAGACATGGGTGTCATAGAAAGTTTTACCCATTTTTAAAAATTGTAATTCATAAAGATTTCACACAGCGATGCAAACTTATGAAAGAGTGATAAAGGAGAAGGAGGAAGGGGAAAACCAAATGGCTGATCACCATTAATTAGTTCCTTATGAGCATGCATATTATTATCATACTGGCTCATTATAAAGCACTTATTAATGCCTCACTCTGCATGACGACCACATTGGCCAATAACTGGACAAGACTTTTAAGTCAGTATCTCATGATTCTCTCTTAAGAAATGTGCAAAAGTTAGAAAAGTAGAAAGTAAGAAGCTACTTTAAGATGATAAGATAATTTAACTAAATACTGGCAAAGTCATTTTGCACCAAAGCAGCTGATGTGAAAACCTGCCTGATGATAAATCAGCTCCCGTCCCGTCCTGTGTAACAAAGCTACAGCACCACTAGGTGGCTCTCATGCCCACATCCTGGATCCTTCGTGTCCTGACCCCTGAACTCATGGAAACATCATTTTGGTCCTTTTACATTTTCTGACACAAACATGTGAATATCAGCTCTGCTTATTTCCGCGAGAAGACACATTGTGGACGTGTTCCAACAGCGTGTCTTCTTAGTAGAAGAGTTCAGGTACTAAACTGACCTGCCTGCAGTCCAGACCTGTCTCCCACTGAAAATGTGTGGTGCTTTATGAAGCACAAAATACCCTGGACTGCTGAACACCTGAAACAAGAATGAGAAAGAATATTCAAACTTTCAAAACTTCAACAGTGTTAATCGGTCATATCTATTTTTTTTTTCCCAAAAGGAATCCATCAAGTCTTAAATTGTAAATGTTATTAAGTTATAAGAACTTGCACAAAAGGTCAAAGGTCAAACAATCCAGAGGAGAAGCTTACCTCTTGATCTTGCAAGTGTCCTGCTGCAAGGAAATAAAGCACCAACCAGAGATTGTTCACAACCTGGCAACACAAAAGTTTCTTTCTTTAAGAAGTAGTAGAAGTGAAGTTACAGGGTTTTGTTGAGTCTGTTAAATGAAATAAAAATAATAAAAAAAAGGAAACATCCTGGTAACAATATCTGTCCAAAAGTGGCCTGAAATATCAGCAAACTGATTCAGCTGCCCACTGCATTGTGTTTTTGTTGTTGTTGTTGTGTTGTTGTGTCTGTGCACCAGCTGGATGGTAGATTTTGTTGGACTGCTCTGCTGCCATTTAAGAACAATAGCTGCTGGCATACCACAGGTCCTTGTTGGTGAATCCTCTTGAATCATCAGTGGGCTTTTTTTGCAGCCTTTTCTGTACTGTGTGTGTGCCAATCGCTGGCCAAGTTTCTACTCATGAATTTCTACTCAGAAATACAAATATTTAATGGATAGATTATCATGGAATTTAATGTTCAGCAAGGGATGAACCTGATTGTATGTATTTTTGTTCCAGTACGATTTGCATTTTGCACTCACAAGAAATGAAATCACTCCAATTCTGCTGCTGTAGTTTGTGTGTTTTTATTTGCAGGTGGGTTAAGTTCAGGGCAGTGAGTGGAGGAATTTGAGAAACAGGAAGTGATCTGGTTTAAGATGCAGTCTAATATTCCAAAACACGTCTGATGGAGCCTACAGACGGATAAAGGGCCCCCCACTCTGCGTGCTGTCTGTATTCGCCCTTCTCCAGCAGGTACTGGCGCCCCCTGTAGTTCGGGTGCTCGTAGAAGACCCAGATGCCTTCCTGGACGTGAGCCGAGTGGACGTCGCGGTAGCGCCAGCGGTCCAGCAGGCTGGGCAGGTCGTCACTGAGCTCGATCATCTGGCCGCTGAAGTCTGGACGTTCGTAGATGCGGATTCTGTGTCTGCTGGAAGGCTGGAACATCAAACATCCAAAATATAAGATGTTAGTGAGCTTTAGAGGTCAGAGGACAGAGCCAAGCTAGCTGTTTACCCCCGTCTCCAGTCTTTATGCTAAGCTAAGCTAATCTCCTGGCTTTCCTGACCAGAAAAACAGGTGTCTAGGGTTTATGTCTCTCCAGGATTTCATAGTTTTTTTGGGAGGATTACAAAAATTTGAACAAAATATGCTTTCTTTGCTATTAGAGAAGTGCTCCTGAGGGGTTATTCCACAAAGGAGCAAAATATTTTAGACTATAATTGGTGGAACCCGTGGGAAACTACGATGATTAGTCATATTTGTGTGGAGTAGTTGCGGTGATTAGACAAAATTGCAAGGTGCGGGTGTCACGTGACTTATGTAACTTAATGTAATGTAACACAACATGACGTAATGTATTGCAACTGTTTCTCAACGTTTACCATGTGTTCAATGTCTTTGGCGAGCAGTATGAGGACAATCTTTTACTGCTCAAACAGTGATAAACCAGGTGTCTAGGTCATCTTACTATGACCCATATTTATGTTTATTGTTAGGCAGCACCATCTAGTGGCCGTGGTAATTATGACAGGAGCAGTATAAAGAGAAAAAGCTGTAGACAACATTTACGTGGGTCAAGCGAGACATAATTTGAACGAGGATCTCAGGACATCAAACAAACCAGCAAAATCTTCACACATGATCTAAAATACTGCTCATATTTAGCCATGAAATAGTGATATGAACACATTTTGCAGGACTTACATGTCTGATGAGGCGGCAGGAGCGGATGGTCTCATTGAAGCCGTTCCAGCTCGGGTAGTTGGGGTACTCCCCTCTCATGAGGACATACTGGTAGCCCATGTAGTGGGGTCTTTCATAGACGACCCAGGCGCCGCTCTCCACCCGGATGGAGTTACAGCGGCTGATGTGGGAGCTGAGCTCGGGACAGTCGCTGCTGCATTCATAGTAATGACCCTGGAAGTTCTTGTCTTCATAGAAGTAGATCTGCAAGCAGGACACCGAATTAGACCACTACATCTATGTGCAGACTACTGACAGCTTTTACTGCAACTTCTTTTGCTAACTGCATCTTTTCTACTAGAAACACAAGCAGAACCAGGCTGAACTTTACAATACAAAAAAACGTGTTTACATTTTTGGACTAGCTGAGAGTTAGCTGAGTCAGGCACTGCCAAGGCGGGAACAGCTGAAGCCACCACACTGTGAGATTCTCAATGGCTCTTCAGAAACCAGTGGTTGATGTCTTGCATAGCCAGACATCTCCCCACAGCACTCAGCACAGGACAAAGGTCTGGCTGCACACATTTTCATTCTGCTGCAGGGGAAAAAAAACACTCTGGCTTGTTTGTATCTCTCTGAACCAATCACAATCAGCTTGGGTGGTGCTAAGCCCAGGATGCACCGATGGTGACCCTGCAAAATAGTGTTGGGGGGCACTTGTTTTGGTGGAGCTTTTGCATGTCGGGAGGCGAGCCGGGGCATTAAAGTGACTGCACTACAAAAGAAAAGGTAACAGCTGTTAGCTTGTTTATGTCTATACTATTGGAGACCCAGGTGCTATTTTAGGCTGCAGCTTGGAGGTTGTTGTTGTTGTTGTTGTTCCAGTGGGACTTTTCCCTTGAAAATACAGATAGCGGATGCCATGATGCCGACTGAAACAAGTTGTCCAATGGCAGGCTTACACCTACAGAGTACAGTCCAGTTGATGGGTTTCCCTGACTTTACTATTACAAAAGAGACGTATTTGTAGCCTGGCATCACTAGATCAGTTCTCAACGTAAATGTGGCCTGGAACTTTTTGATTTCCAACGGATGTCATTAACGGGTGCAGACCAAAATGCCTACAAGCAATCTGGGCAACGAAACCAACTATGCACATGCAGCAGTGTTGGCAGATTAGTATTAGAAAATCCTGGTGGAATTAAAACAAATGCATCTTTCTTCTCAACAAAAGTTTTAAGTGCAGTTGTTTATTTTCCTATTTTAGAGAAAAGTTCCCACGCTAGCATTTTTGAGCAAATAAGAATGAATTTCCTGTTATATGTTAGAAACATATTGCTTTAATTCTGTAATTCTAATAAAGCAGATGAAATAAATTTCATCTGAACGTCTTGAAGGTCACTGTCAAACAATCCATCAGAAAGTATGAAGCGCATCGTTCGCGTGCCGTTACGTTACTCACCTTTCCTGAGCGCTCCATTATCACCTAGCTAACGTTCCTCCACACCCAATCAAATTAAAGCCCCCCATTCATGCTGCATTACTGATGGGCCACGTTCATATAAAGGCTGGTGAAGTGCCATGCCAGTAGAAGTATTGTCATTCAAATGAGCTCTCTATTAACCTTGCCACATTAGCTGATGCTGCATTTGTATTACAGTACATAGCCTTTATATATGTGCTGTTTGATTGGTCTCTGTTGATGCAGAAATTTTGACTGGATCCTGTTCAACTCTAGAAAAACACTTCGATATGTTATTAATCTACAGTTAATTTAATGTTATTATGGTTATTAGTGTTTTCTTATTTCAAATGTTTTATGCATTTAATACATAATACTTATGTTACCTCATATTACATAATTTTAAAGCATTTTTATACAATAACATTGTATTATTTTTGGTGTATTTTTAGCTGTTTACAGCATTACCAGCCCTCCTGTTGTCTTTATGCGCATGTCTTCACTTTTGCTGATGTAAAGATCATAATTTCCCTTGAGGATAATAACTTAATTTAAATTAAAATTGTCTTTTAAATAAAACTAAACACACCCAAATTGATTTTCTCTTTTTATTTCCAAAGTACAGTGGTGAAATGCAACTAAGTACATTTACTCAAGTACAAATTAGAGGTACTTTCCATTTTAAGCAACAAAATACTCCAAACCCACTAAGTCAACATCTCAGAGGCAAATATTAAACTTTTTACTTCAATATATTTGTCTTACAGCTTTATATACTAGTTGTATTTCAAAATTCTTTGACCTCTTAAGCTAAATAAACTCTTTAATATCCATGAAACTATGAAGAGTTGACTTTTTAGAGACGTGTGGTTCTCGGGAGGAGAGAGGAAAACACTGCTACAAACATCTGATGATCATATAGACCATGATGCACTGCTGTAGATTTAACTAGCCGACAGTAACGAAGCAGTTGCAATATTCATTCAAAAACATCAGAATTACAACCCCAATTCCACAAAAGTTGTGTAAAACGTAAAAAAACCCAGAATGCAATGATTTGCAAAAACTTTTTGACCTATGTTAAGTTGAATGCAGCACAAAAGCAATATATTTAATGTTCAAACCAATTAACTTTATTGTTTTTTTTGTAAATATACACTCATTCTGAATTTGATGCCTGCAAAAACGGGGGTATATGTTTGGAAACTGAGGACACAAATTTAATTGTCACATTCTTTCTTGATGTACATCTTTATTTATTGAACAGTCCAGGGTCTCTGTTGTCGTGTTCTGTGCTTCAGGTCTGGACTGCAGGCAGGTCAGTCTAGTACCTGAAGTCTTTTACTACGAAGACACGCTGTTGGAACACGTGCACAATGTGTCTTTGCGTCGTCTCCCTAAAACGACGTCTGGACGGCACCACATTTTGCTCCAAAACCTGCATTTGCTGTTCAGCATTAACCTTAACTTGCATTTGTACCTGCAGCGACAGGTTTTCCAAAGTGTTCCTGAGCAGATGTAGTATCCTTTATACAACGATGTGGGTTTTGTACAAACTGACATAAAAATATTGCATTAAAAAAAAAAAAAAACTCATGATAATTAAAATAAATGTATTAAAGTGAAAATTTTAATGGGATGTGCATTTTTATTTCAGTTTAAACGTATTCAGTGACCTGTTTAAAGTTAGTTTTACATAATTTTTCAACATTCACGTCTTAAATACCTTAAATTTGTGACATCACGAGTTTCATAAGGCAGATTTTTAGTGAAAAAAGATGCTGATGAGAAATGATCGAGAAGCACCAGTGAATCATTTTATAATATGACTTTATTTTTCATGTGTTAAGCCTTTTCACACCAAAAACAACATGGCTATTGATCCTTAACACGGCGGATGGACCCAACAGTCGGGTGCATGCCCCCCCACTCAGAGTACCGTCGGTACTCTCCTCTCTCCAGCAGGTACTGGCGCCCCCTGTAATTGGGATGCTCGAAGAAGACCCAGGCTCCCTCGAACACCTTGCAGGAGTGGATGTCGCGGCTGTGCCAGCGCTCGTGGAAAGAGGGCATGTTGTCTGCCACCTCCATCGACTGACCCTCATAGTTTGGCTTCTCCCAGACCTTCATCCTCCACGAGTTTCCAACCTGGGAGAAAGAAAAGATCAAAGCTTGTAGAAGACAAACTGCTGGTTGTTTGCAAAAACCTAACCAAATAGTTTTGTTGTGAAAACTGGCTGAACCTCACCATATAATTTTGGTTAAACAACGGAAATGGAAAGCAGAAAATAATAATAATAAAAAACGAGCCAACTAAGTCTAAACACTGCAAACCAACACTGCTTTCTTTTTTCACACAGGATTCAAAACCCAATTGAAAAGCTGCCGTGAGACAAAAAAAGCATTCTGAAATGAGCTGACATGAGCTTCATGATGTTGTGATTATACACTTAAAGCAAATTTGGAGTCACTTCAAGTGGATGTTACACCACGCCATGTCTACATCATTTATAAAATAGCTAAAATATATTTTCTCTTGACTCACGTTCCGAATAACGCGGCAGGACCTGATGTTGTCGTCGATGCCCAGCCAGCGGTGATAATCCGTATACTCTCCTGGGTTCAGCACATACTGGTAGCCCATGTAGTTTGGTCTCTGGTAGATTACCCAGAATCCTCCCTCCACTTTGATGGAGCCGCATCGGCTAACGTACGCGTGCAGG
Organism: Lutjanus erythropterus; assembly: GCF_056507025.1. Lineage (NCBI taxonomy): Eukaryota > Metazoa > Chordata > Actinopteri > Lutjaniformes > Lutjanidae > Lutjanus > Lutjanus erythropterus. The sequence continues at coordinate 16,608,356 of NC_139340.1, read as the reverse complement.
TCGCTGGAGTCATTCTCGCACTCGTGGGATCGACCCTGGAAGTTTTTGTCCTCGTAGAAGATGATCTGGAAGAATAAAAATCAACTTTCAGAAAAAATATTACGTTTGAGGTTTTTCCTAGAAGAACACTTTTAATGCATCTGCACCAAACTACTGTATGTGTGCTACATTAAATATGTGTCATCTACGTGAAATGTACCTTCGCCATAGTTAATCAATTGGTTTGGTGTAATATAAAAGATTAAAGCAGCCACTTCCAATATTCTCTTTATACAGAACTAGAACAATAAAACTAAACACATGGTTTGCTGTGTGTGAACCGAATTATTCAATCAGCGGTTCAAATATTTATCCAGGCTTATCACATTGTTCTGAAGCAGTGAATCCTGTTTCCCTAAACAATGCAAATGCAAAGTGCAAAGCCACTGGATGTAGCAAAGCGTGCTGACAAAAACAAGGCTACTGCAGGACATCTGGTTTGATATGAAACGCTTTGAGCTGAGTCAGTGGCACAGCAGGAGGGCAGGAAGGCACCAGAGACTGCCCCGGAGTGGCTCACACACACTGTATAACTCATTCATACTGAACAAGGTGCGTTCATGACCTTGGAAACAGCAGGCAAAGAAGTTAGTGGAAAAGAAGAGTAAGTTTCACTTACTGCGATTATTCTCCAACTGGGCAACCCCACTCGCTGATGAAGCATGAGATGCAGACGCAGCAAATCATCCAAATAAAATGACAAAATGACAAAACAGATGTGCAGATCTGGGGTCAGCGTTAATTTCTTTTTATGTTACGCAAATTTTGTGCCATATATTGAAAGTTTTCCCAGATGTTGTTGTTGTTTATTATTGCAACCCTGCATGTGCAAAAATTGCACCTGCATAGTTTGAAGCATATGGCCACTATCAAGCTGCCATAACTGTGCATCTAACTATAAAAGAAGGAGTCTGACCGCCTGTATGTATGTTTGTGTGCTCTAATAACTACTTTACATTTTGGCCTGTAACTCTGGAACCATCTCAAGCAACAGCCATTTGCATCTGGATTGATTTTCTGCCATTTAAAGTTTGTCCAAATGTGTCTTTTTGCCACTACTCTAACAAGTTTAGATGAATTACCACCAAAATTTGGCACAGAACATTAACCTGATTGTTACACACAACCATCTGAGAAGTCGCCCTGAGGAACTGTTTGGAAAATCTATGCTAACCTCTTCAGGAGCCGCAATTGTTTGTTTGAGACAAGCCGCTTCCGTGAACACTTCTCACTGTCGTCACGCCTAAAAGCATACCGTAACTGCCAGTGGTCAATCCTAGGACGCTGATTGGCTCGCCTCTTTTGGTGCGGACACAAACGTTTAACTTGAAGCCTGGAAAGATGGATTCTCCTGTGATTTTGCCAATTCAGCTGCCTTGCAAGGTAAACAAAACATCTCTGGACCAAGCTGATATTCCATACAGCTTTGTTATAGTTGACAATCAAAAGTTTGCTCAAGTGCTGTGCAAAGGGCTCATATTTCAGTAACGTAATACCTCTTGAACACATTTGGTGGACATGCAGATATGACCTCTGAGTAGCCATGACAAATTCAGTGCCATGATAAGTGGCACCGCAGCAGCAACATCTATCTATAAAAGAAGAAATCTCTGTCTTTCTGTATGACTGTCCGTTGCATATCTCGAGAACCAGTCACCCAATCGACTTCACACTTGGTGAGCGAGGACCCAGAGTGGTTCTCAAGAACACTGCAAGCAGCCCTTCAGTCAGCCGGCTCCAAACAGGCATGCATTCTGAACGTGCACTGCACAAACATATTTACGAAAAACAAGAATTAAGTGTCATTTCTTTAGCAAATTAGTATTTTAATAACTGTTATCTGCTACTTAAGTGACACCACTTGATCTCAGTTTGAGTTTGGAGGCTGAAAATCTAAAACAAAGAGTATTTGTTGTAAACTGATGACATGGAGTTTATAGGTATGAGTATTTACCAAGGAGGGCCGCTCTAATGAAAGAGGCTACTGAGTTGCATTATGGGTGGGATAAAAGTCGTGTTATCTCTGCTCCTGTTGCTTTTATCTTCTTTTTTTCTAATCTTTAATCAGTCTCTGGCAAACAACTGGAGCGCTTGTTCAAGCTGTGATTATGAGAAACAATGTTTCAGTGCTTAATATCTCAATTATGTGATAAATTATGTTACGAAACTAAATACGAGGAGCATTTGTTATTATCAAAGTGCTTTAGCATGAAACATATTTACAAAAAACCCAAACGAACAGTCAGAGTTTGCTTCACATTTATTGATGATTGTCAGTGTTTACATCTGGAAAGATCACTATCGGGTCAAGGCTAAATCAGAGGTAGAGTTAAAACTCTGTGATCCGGCGGAAGGAGCCGACACCAGGTGATGTCGCCCCCCAGTCATTGTGCTGCCGGTACTCGCCCTGCTCGAGGAGGTACTGGTGCCCCCTGTAGTTGGGGAGGTCGTAGAGCACCCAGGCACCGTCGGTCACCACACAGGAGTAGGCCTCACGCAGCTTGTAGGTATCGTACACTGAAGGACAGTCGTCGGAGCACTCCACCATCTGCCCTCCGAAGTCTGGCCTCTCGTACAGCCTCAGCTTCCAAGCACTGCCGTAAACCTAAAAACACAAGACACGAAATGTTGAAGGATTTGGGTTTGGCTGGGCAGAGCTTGTTAGCATTTCTGATACTAGTGCTGAAATAAAAGCTGAGTTTTAGTACTAATACCTCCTTTTCTTTAGAGTTATCTAAATGTGGCTTACAATTAGAAGTTGGTTCTTTTTCTGAACAAGTTATCTAAGTTATTATCATCTTCTTTGTCACTTGGTGGCAGAACACAACCACAAGATAAAAACGTGTTTGTTTGCGGCTAACATGCACTCATTGGGAGTCATCTTGAACCTTTGGTGAATATTTACTCTCCTTTTAGGTCTGTTTTGGTCTCCTGAGAAAATATATCAGTCCCTTTAGCTGATAAATGCTCCAAGCACAAATAGTCCCTGTGTCCACCTCCTTCTACATGGTGATACGGTCAACCAGTGTAGTTCAGTAGAAGAAAATAGTTCCTACATTAAACTGAAATGCTAAAATCACAGAGCTGAAAGATGCTAAAATGCGCTGTGGAGCTTGTGGTGCTATTCATCCATCTAGATAGTTTAGGAAGATAATCTAGAAGATTATCACTTTGGTGTGAGAGGTTTCATGTCAGAACTATTTTCTCTACGCTGAACCGCACCCGCAAACCTTATCACTGTGCAGAAGGAAGCGTGCATCTGCTCATGGATGAAAGGCTACAGCTCAGCAGAGGAGGACGCCATTAATGTTTACATCGTGCGTGTTCATGAGCTCGAGCCTCTTGTCAATGAGTAGATGCCTGCGTCCTTCTTGCAGTGGTACGGTTGCCGTTCGGGTCTTTGAGCTCCAAAACTCAGCAACTCGCACCAAAACCATCTAGATGGATAAATAGTGCTACAAGAAAGAGGACAAGTATTAAGACTGTAACTGTCCCTTTAACATCATCTTGGCGAACTGGCGGGTGCTCAGTTCTGTTCCTGAGCCCAAAATCCAGAAACATTATATGTCAAACCTAAAGCCCTCCTCTGTTTTTGACATGAACGCCTGAAGACACCCAATCGAGGGCTCTTACATTCTTTACGAGACGGCAGGACTTGACGTTTTCGTTGAAAGCCATCCACTGCTGGTTGTCGGCGTACTCCCCAGGGCTGAGGATGTACTGGAAACCCTTGTAGTTGGGTCTCTCATAGATCACCCACACGCCGCTCTCCACCCTGATGGAGTTGCAGCGGCTGAAGTACGTGTGCAGGTCGGCACAGTCGCTGCTACAGTTGTAGCAGCGGCCCTGGAATTTTTTCTCCTCGAAAAATGTGATCTGTAGCAAAGGTAAGAGGAAAGACTTCAGTTACATGATTTATTTTGAACCTGAATATCTGAAAATAAACTCTAAAAAACATACTGGTTGTAGTCTTACCTTCCCCATTTGGATGCAGTGTAAACCTCATTCTTTGCTGCAGCCCCATCAAAGTATTTATCGATAAACAAAATGTGCAGAGTGTGGCAAGTCTTTGATACCCAAATGAGGTAGATTTACATATCAGCAAAATGGCTTGGAGCTGTTTGATTTGCCTTTGTTCCAGTCTGATGATGACTCTGTATCAAACACATGCTGGAACAGTGAAGGCACAGAGTGTCAGTGTCAGACAGAAATGATTTGGCAAAGATAAATTAGCTCCTGCGTTTTCATGCCAGCTGCAAATGATCTAAATGAGAATATAGCATCACAATAACATTTTTAACTATCGTTACTGTTTCCAGTTTTCAGTTGAATTTGCTGAAAATGAGATTAAAGTTTTAAATAGTCTTATATTTTTTTAAACAAATGGAAACACTGGTAATTTAATATGTGTTTTGGTCCAGTGTTGCAAGCACAATATGTATAATTTTCGTACTTTTTGCACATTCTCTTCTCATGTTTTGAAATGCAGAACTGTCCGTTGTAACCGTGACCTTGTTATTTGTTATTCAGCGAGTTTTGGAGGCCAGTTGGCAAAAAAGACATATGCGCATCATAGATTCTTTCATGCAGTTTAAATGTGCACATCCACGTGAATCAGTATCATGCAATAAAGTGGCATTTTTATGACTTACAAATGTATCACAAAACTTTTCTTGTTATAATATAATGTTTCATGTTAGCGCGTTTTAACATGAAACACTTCACACAATAAATATAAAGTAAATTTGCATGTCGTAATAACTTAAAATATCTTATTATAATGTGAAAACTGTCTCTTTATAGCAATAAATTTTTCTTGGTGTGGCATTAAAACACTTCTGTAGGAATCGTTCACTGCAGATATAAATGAGATTTTATTGTCCAAAAAGTACGGGCATCCATTGCAATTTTTTCAGATGAGAAACGAGACTTTATTTCCTTTGTGAATTTGCCAAACGCAAAGTTTTAGGAATCGTTTCATGCAAATGTCCTATTTAACAAAATCCCACAGTTTGTTTCGCACCAAATGTGCTTTTGGTGGTTTTGCATTTTGCAGAGTTAAAAGCAAGAAAAGCAAACAATGTTTTGGGGTCTGTAGGTGTTAACACCAAACTGTTTGGCTCTCGCGAATGAATTTTGCAACAAAGATGCGAGGACTTCCAAAACAATTCAACTGATAGACAAGTGCTTGACGTATGAGCCTACGGTATGGCAAGATGTGACAGGTTTAAAGCAATAAGTGGGGATTTTTCAGCGAAAGAATGAACTCTGAAGTGATGCAAAATTGACAGCTTTTCAATATGTTGAAAAGCACCAAACCCCATGAACGCTACAATGTTTTATCCCCCTTCTTCTATGGTTTTCAGCTGATCCACTGGAGGATACCGTGTCACTGTCATGTTTTTGGTTTTCTTAAGCGTGAAGCTGCAGCACAAGCAAGTGGCAATAATAAAGGGGGGACAAAGAACATATGTTGGACATGTGTAGTATAAAGAGCAAGAAAGTCCATGAAGAGAAGACACCAAGGGACACAGGACTTTCACCCAGGAGACCAGGGTTTGGTTCCTCTGTGAGGCAAATAGCAGAAGTTGCTTATTTTAAAGGAAGCGGTTGTTTGAACCCGAACCATCATGTTTTCCTGAGTAGTTTTGGAGCCTAAACCTAACCAACATCTGACTGTCACCTGAAAAGTTCCTCAGCAAACGTCTAAAAATCTAACCAGTCGTTGTGTTATTGTTAACTTGACAGCAGAACGATGAGGAGAAACATGACGCTGTCACAGTGGCGCGATGATTTCAGTGAAAGTAAACTTGCAGCAACTTGCTTAGGTCATAGAGTTGCAATCGCCAACATCTTAAAAATCATTAGGTTTTCGTGTTTCGGGGAAACTTGTTGGAGTCCTGACAGTTAGCTGCTGAAGTCTGTTGACCAAAATGATCCAAATAAATAAATTCTAATAAAAAATGACTACATGTTCACTGATGGAATGCTATTATCTCAAAATTAAACTATTCTCGCATGTGATGCTGACACAAAGTGAAAGTAAACAGCTACACAGGACGAACCAGTGGGAGTCACTTAATGGAAAGCAGGAATCATAAACATTAGATTTCATTCAGCTTGCTTTATTTTTCCATCCACTACATTCAGAGTTTGAGCTAACAGGAGTCCATGATGCGTCTGATGGAGCTGAACCTCATCATGTTGCTTATGCCGGAGTCTCTGAGGTTCCTGTACTCTCCTGGCCTGACGTACAGCATCCTGCCTCTGTAGCTGGGCTGCTCGAACATCAGCCAGTGGCCGTCCATCACGTTGCAGGACAGGCAGTCCTGCATGTGGAAGCGGTCCATGATATTGTCACAGTCGTCCATCAGCTCGTACATCTGGCCTCCGAAGTTCTCCCTCTCGTAGATCCTCATGCGGAAGGGCCCCCTGTGCTGTGGGTGAAGAAACGTCAGGGAAATTACTGAACTGAAAATGAAACTTTACGATTCGCACATTGCAGCTGTAGTTTTTGTGAGACTGGTGCATACACATTATCTCATTATCTCAAGAAAGAAACCTTTTGTTTTTTTCAAGATAGTCCTCCTGTTATCACCGGAAAGCAACCGTAATGATAAAAAGATCACTAACTTGTGATCTAAGAAGTTACTGTCGTTCTTCGCCTCCTTACTGGTGATGTTAAAATTTTCTAAAACTTGATCTTGGCATGAAAATCACTCATTGATGTTCCCATCATACTTTTTAATCCCAAAGTGGGTTTGCAAACACTACTGCGCAAAACTGAGATTTGTGAGAAAATATTCTAAACTTGAAGTCGACTTACAACTTCTAATCATACCTCACAGACTTCCAGATATGGTAGAAGTACGGCTTGTAAGTCGAGCTTGAGTTTAGAATATTTGATCACAGATGTGTTTTCAAGGTTGGGGACGAAACTATGTTGAAGATTTATTTGCAGCAGTTCTTGCAAACCTATTGCATTTGCTCAGGATAAAATTTGTGCTGTCGAACAGTAGAAAAGGAGGCCAACTTGGAGGATGGTGTCCTTTTAGCTCAGTAAATTTACAGAATCACTCTTTACTGGATTAGAAAAAAAGATGTACTCAAAGTTTGGTTGGTGTGGTTTAGTTGGTGTCATCAACACACCAGTCTTTCACTACTGTCTACAACTGTGACTGTGAATTTGTGGTGTGACTGGGCTGTGCAGCAGCTGAGTGTGACAAACACATCCACCTACCACAGGGATCATGCGACTGGACCTGATGCAGTCGCTCATGCTCATTCCCATCAGGCGCTGGTTGTCAGGATACTCGCCCCTCCTCACCAGCATCTGATGGCCCATGAAGTTGGGCTTCTCATAGACCATGAAGAGGCCACTCTCCACCCTGCAGGAGTTGCACCTGCTCAGGTAGGAGGTGAGCTCAGGGCAGTCGCTGCTGGTCTCATAGGAGCGACCCTGGAAGTTGCGGTCCTCGTAGAAGATGATCTGTAGAGAGCAAAGTGAGAGATATCTTGTAGTAGGTTTGTCTTTTAGGCTCTTTTGACTTTTATTAACAGTGTGGATTTTTACTTTTAATTATTTTTAAAATATTATTTTGCCTCAGATGATTTCTAAATTTCACTTACCCTCCCCATGGTCATGATATTTGTGAGCAAATCTCAGATGTACAGCTTCACATCGACCCTTTTCCCTATTTATACATTACACAGCCGTACTATTTCCACATGGCTTGTGCTGAAACCTTTGAGTCATCACTCTATATTGTGGCACAGTGCAGCACTATAGGGTGGCAGACTTTACTGTATGTCAGAATCTGCAATAGTTATTGTGAACTGAATATTGGGTTTTTTATGCTTACTTCTAGCAACTTCTACTATTTAATTCATTTATCTTTTATACAAATCTATATGGTGTGAATAACAGATGAAGATGAGGCTGAATTTACAGTACAAATGGCAATATGCACTACAAGTTGCACAACAATCTCTGACTCTGCAGCTTTTGAAAGGTCAAAATTGAATTAATAATATGTCATTTGACAAATGTTTTGCTTCTGTTGTGATCTGATGTGACCTCTGGAAACTACATTCAACATACAATAATAACTACTGAGGTGTGTTGTAAAAAAAATGAATGCAGGCCCACGTGAACCTCGTGATGAGTCATGATGTTTCATACAAAGGTGTGCAAGGTGGTCTATGGCTGATTCTATATAAAAGTGGAGCTGGGTTGTCATCATTTGTAAAAACTAAAACCGTCACCATGGGCAGGGTAATAATTGTCATAAATTTGTGTAATGTTGAAAAATCTGGTGTTGATATGTGAACGAGTTCTCGTTAGGGTTCAAAATGAAATGTTCATCACTTTCCGACCAAATAATAAATCATACAAGAGTCCCGTCCTTGAGTATTGTCATCTAACCACTGTACGTCTTCTGTACGTTTTCCACTGCAGATTATTTTCTATGAGGACAGGAACTTCCAGGGTCGCTCCTATGAGTGCACCGCGGACTGCGCCGACATCCACATGCACCTGAACCGCTGCAACTCCTGCAGGGTGGAGTACGGGTGCTTCGTGGTGTACGACCACCCCAACTTCATGGGTAATCAGGTCTTCCTGAGGAGGGGCGAGTACTCTGATTTCCAGCGCATGGGCGGCATGATGGGCATGATGGGCCTGGCCATGATGGACAGCATTCGCTCCTGCCGCATGGTCCCAATGGTAAGACATTTTGGTAGTTCAGCTCATACTTTACTTTAAATTGCCCGTCATAGATCAGTGAACTCTGCCTCAGAAACAGGCTCCAGAGAAAGAAAGGCAGTCTAGAAAACCGTCTGGACTCTTATCATGTCTTGTCTTCCTCCAACAGCACAGGGGACAGTTCAGGATGAGGATCTACGAGAGGGAGAACTTCGGTGGCCAGATGCACGAGCTGATGGACGACTGCGAGTCCCTGCAGGACCGTTTCTTCATGTCCGACTGCCAGTCCTGCAACGTGATGGAGGGCCACTGGCTGATGTTCGAGCAGCCCAGCTTCAGAGGCCGCATGGTGTACCTGAGGCCCGGAGAGTACAGGAGCCTCCGGGACATGGGAATGAGCAGCATGTCTAGAATCAGCTCCATCAGACGCATCATGGATGTGTGCTAATTGTCGCGCATTTAACAAGGGGTCAAAAATAAAAATCATATTTTGAATATCTGTATTGCTGTTTGCAGTTTTCTTTATACGGAGTAAAATTACATTTGGTGGAGGAGGCTTATCTGGCCCAACATTGGAACATTTTAAAGGTTCCCCAAAGTCTTTTCCCACCATTATTGCAACTGCTTATTCAGTACCAACTAGTTGAAATGAGCTCAGTATTAACATGCAGTTATTATTTAGACTATCTGTAAGTCCATAAATACCTATAATGAACCACTGAAGTGATGAAACAGTCAAACTTTATTTTAAGGCTGGGCAATATATCAATGTTACAGCTGTATATAATGATACTGTGATATGAAAGTAGATTTTGCTATATTATTATACCTAAGAAGTGTTGTATTTTCTTGGTTTTAAAGGCCGCATTCCAGTAAAGTGATGGAACTTTGCTTTTACTGACATTAATGGTGATTATTTATCAAAAATCTCATTGTGTTAATATTCTGCATAAGAATCATTTGTCTTCCGTACAATTTTTTCATGTTACCTGTAGAGGTATTTTTTCAAAAATATGGTCATATTTAATTTTGTTTATTACTCAGCCCAAATATAATACTGATGTGAAAAATTTGCAAATTGCATTATGAGTTACCATGTGTGCAAAGCTGATATTTTGGTGCTATACAGACGCTCATGAACAGTCGATAATGGCAAGGTTTTATCCTCTTATAAGCATGAATGTGCTTATAAAATGTTATAGCTATTGGCCTACTGCATTTTGGCCTGATGGTCATAGAATACTATGATTGCTCTTCTGGGCACTGATGAAATGTTGTTATGCACCAAAGTGAAAGATGAACACAGCTCCCAGGGTGAAAATGTTCATGCTTTGCAGATTTAATTATCCATCAATAATTTTTGGATGCAGAACCTTAAAGATGGACTAACGCTGCGTCTGAAAACACATACTATGTGTGTTATTGTTCAGCCCTACTTTTGCGTAAATAAAAAGTTGTATGTATCACGTTCCTGAGCACCTCCTTCCTTTCTGCAGACTCATAACCATGGTAACCTGTGCCAACAATGGGCCAATTTGAAAAATATATTATGCAAACTTTTCTTACGTTAAAATTGAAACTTTACTGACGTTATACCAGAGTTGCCTTGGTCACTGTCTCTACTGCATTGCATTGTGGGATATTTAATGTGCACCTCATGTACTACTGGTTTCATACTGTTTTGGAGTACTAAACAGCATTTTAGTATGGAATTCAGGATGCAGCCTATGTGAAATTGGTAGTAACTGCAGGATAATGGAGCAAATACCTCTCCTAGCGAGGTATGATGTGTGTCAAAACCATTTAAATCTTAATCTGTAACATAATTAAACCTAATGTTACAGTAGGTAAAGGTATGAAAGAAGTTGGCCACCATGCACCAAGCTACTGGTCAGCCCAGACCAAGTAAGGCTGCAGCTGCAAAAGTTCTGAATTTACTGAACTGAGCGAGGATGTTTTTGATTTCTTATAAATTCAACTTCTTATTTCTAAGAGGATGACTGTGCTATTTGTTCCATCAAAAGTTATACATTTGGTCTTTAAATCAAAGCATTTTATTTACTCTTGCATGTGTCTAAATGTTAAATATTGTTCTATAAATACACGTGTCCTGTATGGCACAAAAATACAAAAGTAATGCAATAACTAGAGTTTGCTTTGTCATTGTGAAATCTGCTCCACTACTGTTTAATCTAAGTGAGTGCAGTGTTCACAGCTTTGATGTATAATACAGTAGGGACTACCACGCTGATGAGCTGACTCAGGTATTTTGTACAATCGAGGGCCAAATTCTTTTGATGTCACATGATGCATAAAAGGCAGCACGCCAGTGAGAAGAACAACAGAAATCAAATAGCGTGACCATGAGCGCAAAGGTAATGAAGGGTACAGATCACTGCACCAGCCAATGCACTGATGCATATATTGACTTTTTTTTTTTTTTTTTTTTTACTGGATATGGACCAGAATCCTGTAGCACATGACCTCTGCCAATAGTGTGATTTGTATTAACAATATGATAATCACAGAACTCACTTGAACATTTAACTCTTGATGTTTTCTAACGTTGGACCCAAACACAATCTGTGTCTTTCTCTCTAGATCATCTTCTTCGAGGGGACAAACTTCCAGGGCCGCTCGTATGAGTGCATCGGTGACTGTTCTGAACTCACCTCTCACCTGAGCAGCTGCAGCTCCTGCAGGGTCGAGAGCGGGACGTTCATGGTCTACAACCAGCCCAACTTCACGGGCCAGCAGTACCTCCTGACCACGGGAGAGTACCCCGAGTATCAGAATACCATCGGCTTCAATGACTGCATCCAGTCCTGCCGCATTGTCCCTGTGGTAAATATGTGCACGATGTCACCACACAAGGACAGACAAAGGCAGTCAGTAATGTAAAAGGACAGTCTGATGAGAAATATGCAGAATCAAATGAGAATGTTGAGATCATCTTCACCTCTGTGCGTCCAGTAGTGCTACTTCCAGGATGTGTTGGATGGTAGAAACTTCTAGCTCAGGAAAAAAAACCCCATCAAAAGTGAAAAACAACCCCAAGGAATGACAAAATCATCCTAACTCAAGATACTCATCCTAGGTTTTTTCCCAGGCTTTCGCTGGCATTTTGATATCTCCATGACAACTGTGGAAACTTCATCTGCTGATTAAGAAACTTAGATGTCGTTGAAAGCTCTGGGAAAAAAGCTAGCAAGTGGATGTTTGGACTGAAGGTGCCACAAGCAATTCTGGAGAAAGATACTCGATTGCTGCATCTCGTTCCAAGGTTGTCAAGTAGTTTTTAAGTCACCAACCCAAATATCTTTGTCCAAAATGTTTGAGGATGAACATTTCTTACTGCCAAAGCTGTCTTGTGTGCTGTACCTTGTTAGCTAGCTAGTGATACAGAAGGGTTTTGCTAACAGTCAGAGTGACTCTTGAGATGTAGTGGAATCACAGATTAAACCAATTCTCAAACAGGCACATTACTTGATAGAGTTAGCTTACAGCTGCTACCTATTTCTTCGCATTACCACCATCTGTTATTGCTACTTGTGTTAACAGCAGCTAGGTTGAACTTGAAACAGCACACATGAATTTCATTTAATTTGACTTTTTTTTTTTTTTTTTTTTTACTTACACAGCACATGGGACCCTTCAAGATGTTGATCTATGAGAGACAAAACTTCGAAGGCCAGATGCACGAGCTGACCGAGGACTGCGACTCCATTCAGGATAATTATCACATGTCTGACATGCAGTCCTGCAACGTGATGGAGGGCTACTGGCTGATGTTCGAGCAGCCGAACTACGAGGGCAAGATGTTTTACTTGAAGCCAGGAAAGTACAGGAACCTCAGAGAGCTGAGCAACGACGACATTAAGTTCAACTCGATCAAACGCATCACAGAATCTGTCTGATGACTTATATTGAGCTAATAAGTTCTGCAGGTGATTTGTTTTTATCAGTATTAACAAGTTGTCAAAGTGAGAGGCAAAAAGAAGGAGCCTTGTTTTTAATCCTGAAACTGTGATTCTGTGCATTGTTTGCATGTAGTTCCAGTTGTACTGTGCAATCCAGCCACAAAGAATTTACCTCTAACTGTGTGATGCGCACAATAAAACAATTTGCTGCATATCTGTGTGAATTAATTACGAACACAATGTTGATAAGTAATGGGGTGAATCCACTGATATGAAACAGGTAACCTGGGGTGAAAACATGCACGGCAAATTTACAGCATTTGTGAATAAATAGCATCTCAAATGTGACTCTACGGCACAGCAGACGACTTTCTATTTTAGGTTAGGGTGGAAACAGGCGGTCAGTCTTAATGAATGATGTGATAAGCGATGGGATTTGTGCAACATTTCCTAAATTTTGGTTGAAGCGTTTAAAAATTCTGCATTCGGTTCGTCATATTTACACACACACAATAATATGACCAGCATTAAAATGTCACCCTTATGTCAGGTGTCACAAAGATTATGTCACATGCTTGGTTTTTGCTTGGTCTGCCTTTTTGTTTGAAACAAGTTCAGGTATTCAATGAAGACTAAAGTAGTTAATGGGACTATCAGTATTAATGGAGATTTTTATGGCATTTTATGGCGACCCAAACCAGTCTGTGACTTCTGCACCTAAAGAACCTCAAATAAGTGAATTACAAAAATATAATATATAAATATATAAATAAATAATATATAAATATTTTTATATATTTCAGTTCTTTCAGGAAGTTGCACTGTTGAGCAACAATGAACACAAATGCAACTAATCTCTGTGAATTCTGCATGACCTTGCAATTTAGTCAAATCACCACGACCTTTCTGCAGATTTGACCAATCATCTTAGCGTCCATGAATCAGTTTGTCTTAATGAACCAACTCAGTGTTTTATTATTTACTATTATTTAGCTTTTTTAAAAAGTTTTGACAAGGGTACTGAAAACAACACAGCATTGTTATTGACATGTAGCAACGTGCTGTGCACTTTTATATTTTAGAATTTTGTGCTGTTTTGATTTAGTTTGAGCTCTAAAAATACCCCCAGGAGCACTTCTTCATTTACAAATGAAGTATATTTTGCTAGAATATTTGTAATCCTGAGCATTTTTGGTAAGGTTACATAAAACACTTGAACCAGAGTGCTATTTTATTCTCCTTGAAACAAGCTGCCTTTGATTTTTAATGAACTTTCTTTTTTTTTGGTAATGTTCTTGCTCCTGCAGAACATGCATCAACATTTTTTAGAAAAGTTGCCATAAAATCAGGCATTTTGGGATGCAACACTCTCAAAAAAATGCCCACAAAATCCTGAAGGGACTGATATTTGCATGATATTTGTATGAGACATGTTTTCTAACACACATTATAAAATATACAGGACTGGAGGGAACAAAGGGGCTCACAAAAATACTAGTATGAATAGCCATGGAGGGAGGAGGGGCCCATAGGGAATGTCTCTGTACTGGGTCCAGAATTTTTTTGCTACACCCCTGATCATGATAAACTTCAGGCAGTTGTAGGCTAAGTTGCCTCTAAATGTAAAGTTTAAGTGCACACCGCACAGCAGATACTGTCTGCATGGCTCAATATGTGCATGCATGTAAAATGAGGCAACACTACTTTTAAAGTATTACAGCCTTAAAAGAGACTTTAAAATCTTGATGCGTGTGTAACAACTGTTTACACTTGCTGTTACCACTCTTTGTTGAGCAGCTCTATTGTATAAAATCTGGCCCGTACAGACAGTAGTGGGAAAAAAAAAAAAAAAAAAAACATTCTAGAGCTTGGTCCATGGAGGATATGCCAATATGGGCGGACAAAAGCAAACCTGAAAGATCTAGTGACTGTAAAACAAGGTGTTATGCTGACATGAAGAAAAGAATGGTTTCCGAAGTGTAAATCATATAAAAGCTGCCGCTGCACGCAGAGGCAAGGCAGTGGTTGTGTTCACTTCGCAGGAAATCGGAAAGGAGCAACACATTGGATATTCCACTACAAATGTTGTTATTTCAGCCCTGTGAAATGTGGTATCTTCGTGGTATTACAACAGAATCATTACAGCCTTGGCCATACCGTCATACAGCACAACAATCATCTGTATTCGATAAATTGGACATATAATGTAGAATAATTATGCAGTATTTATAATATTGTGTGTTTTGTTGCACAAAGATAAAGATGTATGTGTGCTGCAGATGGAAAAATAAACTTTGTACAAACAAATACAGGTTTTCACAAGTTTTTCAGCATTTCATATGTTATCTTTCCATTCAAATCAAAGCGTATGTTTGGAGGTTTGGTGATTTATGTCGTCTATTTGGTTTATTTAAAGATTCTAACTATTCTAAAGTTCCACTATCAACCAGAGCAAATTCAAAGGGAAGCCTCCGCTCAAAAGAAAAGAGCTGATTTGCTTCGTTGAGCACACAAAACAGAAAGAAATATTGTTCTGTGTGAAAGAGCTGACGAGTCCGCTCATTGTTCTGAATTACAATGACACAGGTCATCCGTGGGTTATAAAGGCAGCGCGGAGCCCACGGCTGCTGCTAGTGTGACGAAGGTTAGCCAACACAATGGGTAAGGTAAGGCTGCTTGTTTTGCCGTGTGTCTTTTGTGCTTCTGCATACCTGCGTGGATTGCTCAGCCGAAGCCGGTGACCTGGAAGCCTTTTCATATCTGGTCTGGTACGCACATACATATTTCTCTTAATTTGAGCCGGTATTATTTTTGAAAATCCCCCGCTTGCTGTTTCCAGATCATCTTCTACGAGGACAGGAACTTCCAGGGGCGCTCCTACGAGTGCAGCAGTGAATGCTCTGACCTGCATTCCCACTTCAGCCGCTGCAACTCCATTAGAGTGGACAGTGGGGACTGGATGGTCTATGAGAGACCCAACTACATGGGCTACCAGTACTTCCTGAGGAAGGGCGACTATCCTGACTACCAGCGCTGGATGGGATTCAACGACTGTGTGCGCTCCTGCCGTATGATCCCTACAGTAAGCCTCAGTCTGGTGTTCACCTTACAATTTCTTTTACTAATCTTTCACTGTTCTAGAGGCTAATAACTCGCTTTGTCTGTTCTGCAGCACCAAGGCTCTCACAGAATGATGATCTACGAGCGCCCAGAGTTTAGAGGCCAGATGCTGGAACTGACTGACGACTGCCCCTCCCTGTACGAACGCTTCCATTCCAACGATATCTACTCCTGCAACGTGATGGACGGTCACTGGATCTTCTACGAGCACCCCCACTACAGGGGACGCCAGTACCTGATGCGCCCCGGTGAATACAGGAGGTTTAATGAGTGGGGAAGCTTGAGTTCTAGGGTGGGATCCATCAGACGTATCACTGTGTGAGAAAAGCTGATGTCCAGACACTGTTAAAGTATTATTAATAATGTACTGCCAATAAATCGATCCAAAATCTACTTGTCTGTTCACTGCTTCATTTGTTTTCTTAAAGCTCGTTGAGTTCAGGGGTGTCTTGAGAAGTATAGTTTGGTGGCAAACTGGGTCACACTGCGGAAAAAGTTACAAAATGAAACTTTCTAGACAACTGTTATCAGCCATACTCTTATTTTGTGAGTTGATCAAATGTTACAGGAAAGGGAACAAGGACAGAAGATAAAAAACAAACACATGATGAAAACATACTATTGTCATGTCTTTTAAAAACTGAGACACACGCGCACCCAGTATAAGCCCGGCATTTTTATTGAGAACAGAAAGAGGAAAACAGTTAGAAAGACTTCTAGTTGAAGTCAGTGATTCGCCTGAGCGAGCCGATCCTTGGACTGGCGCCGCCCCAGTCACTGTATCTGCGGTACTCGCCGGGTCTCAGGTAGTAGGTCCTTCCCTTGTAGTTGGGCTGGTCGTACAGCAGCCAGTGGCCATCAACCACGTTGCACGAGTTGATGTCAGAGATACGCAGGCGGTCCTGGACGTTGGGGCAGTCGTCGCTGATCTCGTGCATTTGGCCGCTCATGTCTGGACGCTCATACAGTCTGATTTTGTAGGAACCACGGTGCTGCAGGAAGAAAGAAAGTTAAAGTTAATCCGTCTATATAATATCTGCAGGTTAGCATGTAGGTAAAACAAAAAGGGTTTACAAAATCAGTCTCAATCAAAAAAGTTTCATTTAAGCTGCATGAGTACCAGAATAGTGGAGTTCAACCAACAGCTCGAGTCATAATGACGCTAAATCTCAGCTAATCTACGTAAGAGCAGTAAGACGTCTTTGCTTTAGAGAAATTCTATTCCACGAGTTGCTGAGGATTTATGTTCCAAAAAATCCTTCAAACTAAACTCAAACCAGATTTCTGTTACTTATCAGTGCCGTCCTTTTTATCATTCTGTCTTTCATCAGCTGTTTAGCCTCGGCAAAGCCACTTTCACCCAATTATATTGTTAGATTTCAGATTTGAGGGACTTCACAATTTTCATCTTCATGGAAAGCAGACTAGTTATCTTACAACTCTTACATTTATCCTGTGGACACTCAGTGTGTTCATGTAAACTAACTGAAATATCTATTTAAATCTGGTTCATTTAGTTTTGCACCATTTTCTCTAGTTGCATGTTAAATTATTTGTTCAAAACTTCAAAAATGTTCAAGAATTCCCTTGATATGTCTTCCATAAATCTTAGGCTTACCACGGGGATCATGCGGCAGGAGCGGATGCAGTCGCTGATGCCAATCATGCGCTGGTTGTCAGAGTACTCCCCCCTGCGGAGGAAATACTGGTGGCCCAGGTAGTGGGGTCTCTCATACACCATGAAGCAGCCGCTCTCCACCCGGATGGAGTTGCAGCGGTTGAAGTAAGGGTGAAGGTCGGCACAGTCGCTCACGCACTCATGGTGCCGACCCTGGAAATTTCTGTCCTCGTAGAATATGATCTGAAAATGTTTGTTGATGCTCTGATTAATTATCAGCTCCCACTTTATTAAATGATTTCATTCTGTCTTTTCACTAACACTAAACTTACCTTTCCCATTGTTATTTTGGTAGTGGGCCAGACTGATGGTCAATTGACGCTCTCGGTTCCGCTGTCCTTTTATATTAAGTAGAGGTGTGATGGCACAGCATAAAGTATTGTCATCCAAATAATAAATACAAATCTGTTTATGTATAGCGACGCACTAGACATAATGAGTTACTGTTGTCTCCTTTTCACATGTTCATCACTATTGATCAAAACAACGCAGAGTGTTGGTGACCCAGGGGTCGCTGCTCACAGTATCAGCAAAACAACAAACCTTATTTGTCATTAACAGTTAAAAAGATTGCATACACTCCCTCAGGAGTACTATGTATGATTACATTAACTCTACGAATTTATTAACCATGCACAACTTGCAAATTACTGCAGTATAACATGCTTTCAGATTAAAGAACCCCCACAAAGTCATGAAATGAATAAGAACCTGTGTAATAAACTCTCATCTGGGGCCCCCTGGTGGCCACGGTGTCCAAAGACGCTAAATTAGTTCATTCTTCTTAGACACACTTGGCAATATTTTATGCAATGAATCAATGTGTCATACTCATAGTTACATTACAAAGGATCTACCTTTTAGTTTGTTTTAAAGTCATGGTTGCAGCATGATAAAACCAGTCAACCACTCAGGACTGACACTTGAAAATTCTTCGCCAACTAGGCTTTATATTTAGGACGGTCAAGCCAGCACTTGGAAAACTCGCACCTACTGATCGTGGAAATTACTAAAAACAAATTCCACACTTTTCCATAATGCATAGGCATGCATTACGTCCATAACATTCAGCAGACATTTAAGCTTCCCTTAACATGAAGTTAAATATCTTTTGTGATTCAGACCTGCCTTAAAACTGACAATATTAGCATCTGATGTTAGCACTTAGCTCAAAGCACTGCCGTGGCCAAACACAGCCTCAAACAGCTCCCAGCATGGACTCTCAGTCTTGTTAGCTTGTGTTAAAATCACTCTGAACCCGCTAAATTGTCCTTGTGCAAAAGCCTAGAATGGCCATACATGAAATCATCATCAACACAGATAATTTTCTCCTGATAAAGGGTTAATGTGTCTTGAGAAATCAAGCTTTGTTAACTTGAGATAATGAGATAATCCACCCATTATCACGAGGAAACAAAAGCTTTATAATTCTTGCCTGCAGTGCCAGAGTAGCAGTTGTGTACTCTCTCTCGTGTTGTGTTTAATTAGACTCCAACCAGCCGTTTATTCTGATAAAATCAGATTTCGTATTGGGTCTCTCTCAACCACCTTTGTAGTAATAAGCTCCAGGAAGTGCATATGGAGAGGATACAGAGGACTGGGAACAGACTGTACACTGAAAACAAAAATAAAACAGTAAAGTAACGTTACATAATGGCCGGTAACTCTAAGTGGAATCATTAATTCTACCACACCAGCGTGCAAAGAACATCACGACAACGCCACTGATTCAATATGAAAGTGTCAAATCAAGGAGAGCCCCTAACTGATCAATGCATCAGACTGTCTGCAGAGAACAGGCATATAACCCTGTCTGGCACTGGAGCAGCTAAAAACTAATAATTTAACATATTTGCATATCTTATTTATTCCATTTAGGATGGGAAATGCATTAATGTGCCCTGCCAACTTCAGCTGTGCGTGAGACAACACAGTATTTCCTCTCTATTCTGTTCATTTTAGCAGGACAGCGAAGATTCAGAACCTTCAGAATGCATATCTTAAACTGTAGGCATGTTATTTATGTGGTTCATATGAACTTTATTCAAACAGTTTTCATAAAACTGTTGTAATAAATGTGCAATCAGAATATCTATTTGTTTATATTTCAGTTCAATCTTGGATTGAAACCAAATCAAAGCTTGAATGTGCCCTTTTTGTGACAGATTTGATCTGTTTTGAATGGTCAAGTTTCTCAGATCTCAATAAATGTTAAGAAATGACTATGAAGTGGTTTTCAGGGGCCCCAGAATCTACTGACAATGTGACAAGTAAATTAGGATTTTGTGTGTTACATGCCCAAAAATTTAATGCAGGAAATGTTTAAGATGTTTTTTTGGTTTATTTTCTGAACGGTACAGAGTTTTTGATTTAGGAGAAGCTTGAAGAATAACGTTGTGCATTACGTTCTCATTTTCCACACTCCTTCACTGTAGATATGTAGGTTCATTGCACACTGACTGCTGACAGAGAGAGACACGGCTGTTTTATAAACCTCAATCTTTTGTCATTCTAATGAGCAGCCATGTTGCGCTTGCCAAGGTTTTGATCCCATTCGTACACATAAAAACCCTGAATCATCAGAGGCTATCGGCCTGGACTGGCACCACTGGTCCCCTACTTTTATTACACCCACATAAATGCATTTTATTTTTTAATGTTCAGTGTTTCAAAAGTGTTTCATTGACGTTTGCATCACAAGACGGTGAACCATGGCAGAATATGGTGATGTAATAATGCAGGGGCGCTCCACACTTTGTCAGGTCTGAGAAGATCATCAGGGTTAAGAAAGCCTGCGTTACAAACTGGGCGTTTAAAAGATGTTAGGTATTTACTGTAAAAGGTACGGGGATGTTAAGTTATACTAACATGGGAGATTTAGTATTCAGCATTTATGTAGTATGACCCATAAACTTCAAAACGTCTTTGTGAGTCTAGTGAGTCCCCGATCATTCTGGAAATTTAGAACTAAAACACTTGAGAGTTCATCTCAGATCACAGGTTTTGTTGTAGGTGATTTCATTTTTGTTTAGTAGCATGAAACAAATCACTCAACCATTGCATATATGTAAAACACGGCTAGTACAGCAAAGGAAACGTTTATTTCCATTCAAGAACTGGAAACACACTGAACTATAAATAATATAGTGACTGGCGGTCATGTGATATGCAGTTAGTTAAAGAAATACTGCACATAGCTCTTTAACAAACATCACAAAAATAGTTTAGATTAGTTTCTTTCTTGTGGTACAATTTGCCGTTTGCTTTCAACAGCAGGAAAATAGAAAAAAAAAACCTGAGACAAAATATATGGAGCTGCAAATTCAGTCAGACAAACCTCATAAAAGCACACGGAAAAATTCAAATGTACTCCTGCAGATTTTAACTGAGATAGTTTTTTCAATAAAATGTTACAGGATTTTTTTTAATATAATATAATTAATCATTTAAATGATTAAATTATTGATATTATAGTACTCACATGTAATGTTATTCATGTTGAATGCCAAAGTCGGTTTGTTCAAACACATTTCTAAAACAGTATATTTGAGCTCAACAACACAACCTACAAATCCAGAACACGAGCACAACATGAGCTTTTGTAACTGACCAACTAATTTATCCTAACATGGAACAATCAGCAGGTAAAACTGAGAGAGTGCAAAGAAATCAAACTTGCATCAGACAGTAGTCAAGTTCTGAGAGCGTGAAGGGACAAACGCACAGCAGGAATTAATCTGTTTTTATACAGTTAAAGTGAAAAAGCCGAAGGGAACAGGCCGGAAAGTCACCCGATGTAACTTAAAACAAACGATTTAACAGGATGACACTTCCGGATCGAATCCGGTGGATTTCATGTCAAATCTGGATGAGCATCTCTGACCTGTTTTTGGCTCAAGTACAGAGATGCACCACCACTCGAGGCAGACTCGCTCTGAACATGTTCTGTCACTACAAATCTCTCCCTGCATGCTTGAGGATTTCTCAAATTTATTTAATGCTCCTAATATATTTCCAAATGTAAAATTATGATTCCCAATGAACTGTGCTCTCAAAATCTGCTTTATGAACTGATATATACACCTAACAATCAGCCTGCTTCACAATGAATATACTACACTGTCATTTTGCTGTTGCTGTTTCTGGTTCTGAACTATTAAACTAATTAAACTTGGTTTACAACAGATACAGGCCATAACCCAGGAAGAACACTGCAGACAAATTTCCTCACATCATCATGCTGAAAAATGTTAGAAAATAATGTTTTTATGTGCTGCCCAGAAGTTCATTCTGTCAGACAGAGGATCAGAGGATCCTGACAGGTCCCAACACTGATAAAGACGCAACAGCTCAAGCCGAGTCTCCTCAAACCGAGAAGAGGATTCACTAATCAGCTCAGGAAGCTGTAAACAACTATACTGTGACGTAATACCAAATGCGCTGCCTTCATTTCCTCCCAAATAAATGTGATCACTGATCCAGAGGATGTAAAACCTTGCTTGTTTGTGCAATAAAGCAAAACTAGAAAGACTTAAGAAAAAAAATCTATACTCTCAGTTATATCATGGTGCTTGTGTGCACATAGGCAGGATATTACTGTTGTTAGAGCAATGTAGAAATATTAAAAATGTTTGTTTTGCTGAAAAGGCACAAAACGTAATGTTTACAAGAACAGGAAAAGGGTTCCGGTTGCATTCAAGTCAGTTTTGAAAAAACAAAAAGAGCAACAAAAATATCAAGCTTGACTTTTTGGTGGCACAAAAAAAATTAAATAAATAAATTTCGGCTTTTTAAGTTGAGTTTTGAAGCAAACCGATCACTCAAGCATGACTGACAGTTAGTGAGCTGCTCACTGTGTCACAGATGATTTTTCTGGGCCCCAGGAAAGAAGCAGAAACTAAGCAGAACCACTGTACATACAGTGAGGTACAGAGTATTAAATGTCCTGATGGTTTAACTGTGTGTCTACTCAGTCCTGCTAGGTGGGAGCTTACCTTGGTTGTGGAGAGTTGGTGGGAACAAGTTGAGCAGATAAAATTAACATCTTAAGAATGTCAGGAGACATACTGCATTATGTTGTAAGGTGCAGGTTGCGTGTCCATTAAAGGACTGAACTTGCGGTGCAGGATCCGTGACACGTCAATTCAGTGAGGCGCTGAGGCATCTGGTGGCTCTGCTGCTTCTGGAAAGTAGTAAATGTCCTTGCGGTGTCGCCAGTACTTCAGATGGACATGTGAACGAGGAAACCTCTGATTCTGTAGAGAAAAATATGACTGTCAGATGAAGCGAACATTTGAAGAAACAAAGATCCAAACATGACAGACTTAAGGAAAAAAATATTATGGTTTGGCCAAAAGAAACTGTAAAACAGTTACAAACATCTGACCTACTGCACTTATTATTTAGTTGCTTCAAACGAGGCTTAATGCTCAGTTTCTCCTGACTGTCCTTAAATGTGACATCAGTCAACATCACCCCAGCAACATGCTAACACCAAGTCCAACAGGTTAACAGGAAAACAGCATAACATTAACTTAAGCAAAACTTACAGCTTTCAAGTTTGAAGTCACGTAACAGACGTGGTAATGAACCGTCATTAAACCTGAACTGTTACCGACTGACACACGCTGCCATCAAAAATCAGAGTAAATCTTAACCACTGTGTTTTGGTCTTTGACATAGTGTCAGTTTGGTGTACAGACGCATGCTTCGGTTAATTTTGCTTTCAATAGCAGACACCCATTAAATGGCAACTGGTTCTAAAAAAAAAAAAAAAAAAAAAGCAAAATGCAAGAGGCGCTCTGGTCCGGTGTTCCCACCTCAACGAGCTTTGCCACGGCATTTCAAAGCACCCTCCTTTTAGAGATGCTTTTTCTGTTGGCTTTGCTGAAGTTTATTCGCCAACTTTAAGCATTACAGCAGCAAAAGTCAGGATCGCTCGGCGCACGGCGCTCTTCGATGGGCTGATCCTGCAGCTGGAACAGAGGAGCTGTCAGATGTCCCCCACGCACAGTAATGGGAAGATCGAGGCTATTAAAAAAAACTGACACATTTTTCCAAACGTGTTCTTCATTGTTGAATAGCAGCAAAACAAGAAAGCCTTCATCAAAGACACAAACACTGGGTCTTGCTTTTCCTCCCTCTCGTTCTCTCCCTTCATATCGTGAACAGTGAATTTAACAGAACAGTCCACATGTATTTTTTAGCCTGGTGTTTGGCTGCACTGTGTAGAAAAAGAATGGAGCCCACAGTTTCAGGATTGTAACTATTTTGTTGCGCTCTGAGCACCGATCAGCTGAGCTGAAAGAGACCGCTGGATGCGCTGCTGTGCCAGCTGGCTGTGCGCACCGCGGCAGCAGCATGTGTGTGTGTGTTTGAGGGAGACAGAAAGAGGGAGAAAAGGTAGAAGGTGGAATATTGCACGCAACGTTTCTGGAAGTCATTAATAACTTGGTCCAACCACTGTTTTGTCACTCGCCCAAACCCGTGATGTTTTCTAACAAGTCAACCTGCAGCAGCCCGACCCACAGGTTAACCCACGCATCACTACAGCATATGAGAAAATACGCTTGAATTGTATGAACAAGCAGTCGTCAGCTAACCGATTAACGGTTAATATTCCTGATTTGGGGCAGAGTAAATGTTCAGTAAGTTAGACTGAACAGTCTGCATTAAATTGGGTGAGTTCAAAGTTGTGAAAACAGGAGTGTTACAATTCTTATAGTCTATTAAGCTATACAATATTTAAGTAAAATATATTAGAATATTATTACCATAACTTTATAGTGGGTTGCAGCAGGGTGAGTGAGTGAATGAATGAGTGATTCATGTGTGCAATATATTACGATAAAGAAAAAGGTAAATATATGGTACTGACCAGGAGGCGTCAGCCCGACGATGGTATGTTTAATTATACAAAAAAAGGCCTTTTACCTTTCCAGGGTCATGCTGCAGAACAACGGTTGTCATTCCTTCAGTTCTCTGAGGATACAGCGGGTACATCTGCCGCACCCTGGGCTCGATAAACTGCACAAGTAAGAGAACAGACCTGGTGAGCTCTAGTTAAAAAAAAAGCTTAGTGAACACTCATATTACCAACAGAATCACAATGAAGCACTTCATTTACTTCACATATCTGACAAAGCAAAGTGGGAGGTTTGGCAGCTAAAGAATAAACAATACTGAGAAATTTTCCATCTTGTAAATCTTAAAAATGCCACAACACATTATTTAAACATAAACTCAGTGTGTGTCTCTCAACCAACAAACTTGTACAGTCAAAAATGATGATTCAGGCTTAAAACTAATGCGTAGCGGCAAGATTCCACTCTTTTTTTATTTGTACCTCTGGTGTGGTGTCCTCCATGACGGGCAGAGCAGGCTGGACCGAGGCTCCATCAGTGGGTTGGTACACGTATTCTGATGGCTGGGAATACATGACTGGACCGGAGGGCATCGGCGGCTGGACAACAAAACATCAGCAGCTGAATAACTGGCCACATTCTCATGAACTATAAAGAAGGGAGGGATTTATTTTGCCTACCTGGACGACATTCCACTGATACTGGTTTGGGACACACTGTGGAGAAGGTGTGGTAGGAAGAAACACGGTTAAACCCCCTGCTATACTTGCTAAACGGTGACATGGTGAGAAATCAATGGTTTGCTTGAGGGCAGAATTGACCTGGTAGTGGTGATAAACTGGTTGCTGGTACACAGGCTGATGGGACTGAGGCATCATCACTGGAGGAGCAGGCTGCTGTAAACATCAAAAATCATTGTGGTACATGTAGGCACTGATGGCACAGCTGTGAGCAGGAGAACTCATATTTCTTGGTCAATATATACCGTGGGTCTGATCAGTGAGAACTTACAGGCCAGTGGTAAGGAGGAGGGGTCATGTTGGGGCAGTGGAAGTAGGCCATTCCGTTGTGGTAGGCGTATGGGTAGCCTGTGGACATGGTCTGGCTCAGGGTGCCGCAGGGCATCAGCAGACACGTGGGGCTGGACACAGGGAGGCTCTTAACTGGGAAAATGAGACACCACTGAACAGTAAACCTGTGCCTTTTACTGGAGAGACAGAATCACTGTCCTGAAACTTTAAAAATAACTTGTTTAATTAAGGGTTCCTGTTGCAGTCCTTCTGCAAAATAGTTTTCCATTAGTTTTAGTTCCATTTCAGTTCAGTCACGTCAGTTTTAGACTGTAGACTTACTTACCTGAAGTCCGCCTACGAAAGGCCTGACCAATGCAGAGCTTCTTGTCTTTGAAGTAGATTCCATTTTCCTTTAACATAGAAGTTGAGGAAACAGGAGCAACATTAGACAGTAAAGTCAAGTAGATAAACCACAGAGATGGACCTTCAGTTAACCTGCAAGACACTTTACTTACATTATGGAGGATTTTCAGTACATCATCTTTGTTCTCAAACGTAACAAACCCGTATCTGTTCAAAGAGACAGAATCAAAACAGCCGAGGATTTAACAGCCTACCAGTAAGTAAATATACAGGTTAGAAAGCCATGGACTGCACTGCATGCACTGTTACTCAGTCACTTTGGGTGAACAACAGGAGTGATACAGTTAACTCACCCCTTTGACATTCCTGAGCGATCTATCACAATCTTCACTTCTTTTACTACACCGTGCTGAGAGAAGAAACGTCGCAGGTCGCCCTCATTAACCTTCATAAAACACACACAAACACACTTTTGATTGTGCTATTATCCGAAAAGAACGTACAGTCGTGGCTGTTTTGATTTAGTTTGCCGGCTCCACAATGAATCATTTCCAATTATTTATTTAAGGATTGGTGGATCACGGTTTGGCCAACACTGCTTCCAGTGATCAGCCCCAAAAATCCTGAGCGGAGGATCCTTGTATTTCTTATAACAGCCAGTAGAAGTTGTCTGTGCCAGCCACTATCACATCACTTAATCACATGCTCTGCTGCTCTCTAGTGTCTACCCTTCTACAGTAAGAAACACGCTCCCTGCCAGTGCAAATCTGCAGCACTCACCTTGTAGTCGATCCCTCCAACAAAAATCCGATTGGGTACAACAGTGCCGAGACAGGGGCTGTGGCGGGTCGGGCTGTCGTCATGGTTCTCTGGAGGTAAATCGCCAGGGGGGGGGGAGTTGCTGCCATTCTGAGGAGGACAGCAGGGTGTGAACTTGAGTAAAAGAACATCACAAGACGCTGTGGTCCAATTCTGAGCCAGTAAGGAACAACACCTTGTTGAACAGCAAGCAGAGAGTGGATCTGGTGTTTGATGTGGTTCTTTTTCGCCAGTAAGTAGCAGAGAACATTTTAAAATTAGTGTGGGTATGAATATAAAGACACTTAGCTCTGTTATTAAAGCGAGATCAAAAGAAAATCACCAGCCTCATCATTACTACCAGACAACAATGTCACTTACTGGCAAAATTTTAAATCTTTCATTTGCTCTGGTTAGAAAACCACACAGCAACAACAAAACAAAGGGAAAAAAAATTCTTTGTCTAAGAAAATTCCACAGTTTTTTTTCTAGAAACTGTGGGAAGAATGAAACCATTAACAGATCCTCTTAATCACACACTGAAGTCCAACAAACAACAGGAGCTCCTTGAGTCTTTTAAGTCAGACAAAGTTGATGCACCTGCAGCCAGTCTGTAAAATCAACTAGTCAACAAGTGAGGTTGTATTAGGCACTTATCTATAATCAGTGTATTACCAACTGTAGATGCCGGTTGACACGTTGTTAGTTTGGAGAAGCAGCAGAAGTACCAGTGTAAGAAGCTAAGCAATGTTTTGTTTCTTTGTTGTATATAGATATTTATAATTCTTAAAAACACTTTAGTTCATTGTTAAACTGTAAAATATTCTGCCTTGAGGGATCACAAAAAATGTGGGTGTATGTATATATATTTATATATATATATATGTATATAAAATAATGTGTAGAAAAAATATCAGCCAATTCAGCGATATCAGAATTCCTTGACATTAGTATTAGACCCAGAAATTACCTCTACAAATTTTATAATATGTTCAACATTTTACCTTGCTGTCACCTTTTCTGATGAGAAACCGCCATCATATGAGCCAAACATCGATCTCTCCAAAGCAACCAGACTCCTCGGGAAAAATAATTGTTTTAACTCACAGAACACAGGAGCTGTCGTCTACTGCTGCCTCAATCGGTTAAGTTGGGTTATTGTGACTCGGGTAAATCCAAACTAACCCTTTAAAGCAACAAAGTCACACAACAACACAAAGTAACTGATCGAGTCAGCGGCAGAGCAGCAGCTCCAGTGCTCTGTGAGTTAAAACTGTTTTTCACAAAGGAGTCTGGTGGTGGAGAGAGAGCTATTTAATGAGTGATATACCTTCAGTCTCCTGTCAGAAAAGGCTGTGTGACGGCAAGATAAAGCAGTGAAAATATAATTTTTTTCATGTCTAAAATACATTTTTCTCAGCTTCCAACACCAATGCTGCTGCTGCTTCTCAAAACCTGAGGTGTGTCGACCGCCATCTTCTGTAAGTAATACACCGACTATGGATAAGAAGTTTTTACAATCTCACTTCAAAAAATCCAAACTATCCCTTTAACACAGTATCATAAAAGTGTCCATAGGATATGTCACTGAGGAGAGACTGCAAATGCCAACTATTAATTTGTTTTCACTGTTTCACCTGACAAGTCAAATGAAAACACAGGTAAATAATGTCATCTTATAGCAAAATAATGTCATAAGAATATCAACCACCAAGAAAAACAAAAACCACATGTGTTGTATAATCAGAAACAAAAAATTTAACTAAAATGTTTGATTCAGACATTCAGAAATGTTTTTTTCAACTGGAAGAAATTATTTTTGTAGCATTTGCACACATAATCAATAGTAGTTATGAGTCTGAATATTTTCCAGCCAAAAACCTCCACTGTTGTGCAAAATGTTACCTTAAACTTTGAGGTAACAGTAAGAAGTCATGCTCTTTAGGGCTTAACTTAATTTCTTACCACCCTCTTACTGTCTTTAGTTTGCTACGTAGCTAATTTCAATTTAATTCCTACCCTTACAGTAGCTCTTACAGTGGCTTGAACCCTTAAACACAACACAAGCTAATTTAACATTTTCTTGCCTGGGTAAGTTTAATAAAGTGAGGTGGAAAACACTCATAAGTTAATGTATGATGAGACGTTATTCAAGTTAAAATGACAACGTTTAATCTAGAGTTAGCTAATTACCACAAACTTTGTTATGCTAGCTTGCGACTTGCTAGCAAGGCGATGAGTTTCAGACTTGTCAGTTCACTCACCGCGTTTTGGTCCTCCACCTCCATAGCTACGTCCATCCGGTTAACTTCTGTCATTAAAAGACGTGTGTTACTTTTAAATTTATCAAATTAATCATGGCCAGTGTAGCTGTTCTGCTTCATGTGTCCACTCCACCACCGCCAGTGTGTCTCTGCTGTCGGAAACTTCCCCTGAGCTCCGCCGCTCGCGCCCCTACCCTCGTTTATGACCTCGGACGTTACTCCGTTGTCGTAGTGTCCAGAAGGGAACCCCTGAACCAAGAAAGATCTCGCGAGATTTATAAATTTTACCAAAACCATGATATTTCCCGAACCCACACCGAGTGTTTTATGTATGTAAGCCAACACACATCTTAACCACAGCGTTGTCACACCACAAAAATATAATTAGCATGAAATACTAAGACATGAGTCACAAATCTCGCGAGAGTTTGACAAATCTAGGGTTCCGCCAAGATTCGATCCCAAAGCGTTCCCTAAATTAAAAAAAATGTTTTTTATATATTTTCTAGCAACAACTTTTACTTCTGAAGGTAATTCTCAGTCTTCTTTGTACCTGGAACAATAAAATATCTGCACTTAGTGAAACCAACGTTTAAATCCAGCATTTCCTTCTTCGTATGTCCTTACGCATTCCGTAACGCAGCGTACTATGGTATTATGGTATTACTACACAGTGTTGAGTAAACTGCTTTAAAATTGCAGTTTACAATAAAACATAAAAATAAATTAATTAATAAAAAGTCCAAAGTGGGTGAAAACTTCTATTGGCGCTTTATAAGGAGATAAATATCATCAGAATATACACACCAGCTGTTTGTGTTTCCTTGCAGCTTAAATTGTGGTAAATAGATACACAAATGTATGATTAATATTCAAATGAGAAAAAAATACAAAAAAAAAAAAAAAGAATTAAAATTTTAAACTGTTGTAATTTTCACTCTAAACAAGATTTATGCAGTTCTGCAATCTGTCCACACGGAGGCGCAATTTCTCTGTGAATAAAAATGGTTTATACAGTCAGCATGAAGATAAGGAAAGGTGAGAGCCTGAGAGATTAAAAAAGAGTTAAATTCATGCAAATTTACTTATTTAATTCCAGAATGGCAATGAGTGTTTTACCAGATTTCAAAGGAATAATTTACAGACATATATTTAGTTTGTATGAGGGATACAAGTACATAATTCAGGAGAGCACAAATACACATATTCTTGTTATTATTTGGAAAAAAAATATTCTTAAAATGTAATGCAGTAACATTAAGAGCATGAGAGCTGAAGTGATTAATCAAACAATCAATTATTAATTGATCATTAAATTAAATTAATTAAACTATTTTGATAATTGATAAATCGTGAGTCATTTTTTGAATAATAATAATAATTAAAAAAAGTCAAAATTCTGTGATTTCAGTTCATCAGATGTGAATATTTTCTGGTTTCTTTCCTCCTCTTATGACAATAAACTAAACTTTGGACATTTTACGGACCAAACCACTAATCGTTGATTAACTGATAATGAAAATAATCATTAGTTGCAGCCCTAAAGAGCACTACTTTTTTATATATTTTTACACAAGTGTTTAAATTTAATACTATAAAATTATTAGAATATCGTGTAATATTAATATTATTCTAGTACAGTGAATTGCAGTGAGATAAATACATCAAGAAACATGAATACAGCATCATTGCAGTTTAAAATAATACAGTATATTCTTTTTTCCAGTTTCAATGTCTTTTTATAATTTTTCAATGTCCTCCAGTTAAAGGGGCGGTGGTGGTTTGGTTTAGCACCTACAACTTGGTTTAGTTAAAAATTAAAAATTTAAAAACAGAGAGAAAGAGATGAAAAGTGTTTAATAATGAATCATATATATTAATATTAAATCACTGATGCTTTGAAGACACAACAATCATGTTTCCAATGAATATTAGAGTAGAAAGCACAAACCACGCCCACTTCCTGTCTTGTATCCGAATACAGTAATTTTATTGGTTGAAAAGATACAGATACAAATAATGTAAATTTACAAGGCTTGTGTTTCCACTTAATATATGTATTTTTTTTTTATTAACTCCCCTTCAGTCTATGAGCCCATCGTTCCAAACTTTCTGAAAACTCACATGAGTGTTTCCTCCGGACGAGTGATGAATGAAAATGTATTTAAATAAAACGATGGCAGTAAAATTGTCCTTGCAGATCGGTGCAACTCCGTCAGAGCTTCATCATGTCTACTTTTCCACTCTCGATCCTCCAGAAGCCACTTTGGATGTGGCGTACCCGCCTCATGGAGCTATAATTTCTCTATGATTGGCGGCAAAGTGCCCTGAAACACTGTCATTTGCATCTTATGCCCCCCCACCTCTTCCTCCTCCTCCCTCAGACCACAACAAAGCAGCAGCACAAAGCCTCCAAAGTGTCTCCAACTGAGAGAAAAGCGGACGATTCATCGCCGCTAATATCAGTAATGAGCGAACAACACATAACAGGGTTAGCAGGATTTAAAATTTTCCTAAAACACGTCCATAATATTGCGGAAAAATGTGCAGATCCCCTTCCTCTCAACAAAACGCTCATGATGTTTTTTCCCTCTCCGCCTGTCTCGCACATTTCCCATCATCACAGCCTCCTTTTCTCCAGATTGTTTGTCCTCATCTGAGTAATGTGGGCCACACCATTACTTGTCATTCATTTCCAGCTTTTGTTAATTGCCGGGTGAATTTGCCAGCGAGGTCTGACTGCGCAAAATGAGAAGGGCATGTTTGATAATTACAGCAATTTACCAGCTAAAAGTCCTTTTATACTCCGCAAAGATCATTTAAAACACAAACGCTGTCAGGGCAACTTGGCTGGTTGAGTTTTCTCTGAAAACAAAAGAGTGTCAGCGGTTTGTTTTTTACTTGTTTTACTTCTGCTCTTTGTGTTGACTAGTGTCTACCTTGATTTCCACCAATAATATAAAAAATAAAATGATTATTGTTATTATTATTATGACCTTCTTGTGTGATCACATGTGTGAGCTTCTGCTGTGGTAGAAGAGAGTTTGTGTTGTTTTTCCATCTGTTTTAGTCCCACTGGACACAAACCCCGGATCTTTACTTCCTGTTTTGATCCGACATTTGGTTTGTCTTTCACTTACTTACCTGTAATGTGGCGTTGAGCTGGAGGAAAAGGACGAGAGCTCTTTGCACAAAAATACTTTTACTGCAGGTCAAGCGTAGGGTTTCCCAAATCGATTCGATTCATTTATCAAGATGTTTCTGTCATAATACCAATTTTTATTGGATCTGAAAGAGTTTTTCAGAGAGCTCATGCTGTAAATTGTACAAGGAACCATCTGACCTGGTGCATTATTAAAAATATTAATCTTTACCTTAAGAATTTGCTCCAAAACAGCATTTTTTGTTAAACATGGCCTGACCAACACAGCACAATCTCGCTCCAAAGGCTGATCATGCAAGGGTTTAAACTGCAGGCTGTACAAGTTAAATAAATTAAATCGATAAGATTTCTTTTTAACCCAGCTGACAAGTGCTGCTCGTGTGACGACGGTTTTGTCTCGGAGCCGCTCCACAGACATGAAACTGCATATTTCCCAACAAAACGCTGCACGTTCCTTAAAGTGGTGAGAGTCACAGAGGAGCCGAAAGCAGATATAGAAGGAATCAGGTCAAATATCAGGTCAGACATGCATGAAAACTGCCATTTTATCTGAGTGGGTCGGTCAGTCAGACAGTCGTGGAGACAGAGGTTGATGAAAAATGAGCCGTAACAGAAGGGTTTGACTCTGGCTCTGTAATTACTCTACAAATCTCTGATTTCCCCTCCTTCATCTCCAGACTATTTATAGCTGCTGCATTCCTCTCGGAGAATAAAATGATCTCTTTGAGACAGTACAATGCCAGAAATAACAGGTTTGGACAAACATTTGCTGAGGCGTGGTGGGCCTGGCTGACCATTACTGAGTTCCACTGTGGTTTCAGTCTACTGTTTTTCCCCTTCCACCATTTATTCATCTGTTCTTCTAAATGGCAGTGGGTTCGCTGGGGGAGGCGTCGGGGGCGGCAAGATGTGATGGTTCAACAGAGGAGCTCGTACGAGTCGACATGAAGTCACTTTGTAGTCCTGCAGGGCACAACAAGGTCACACACACACACACACACACACACCGTCGTGTCTGCAAACACTCAGGTGACTGCGGGGCTCGGACCTCCCTCTCTGCACTGTTTATCTTACAATCATACGACTCCACCGGCAAATATGATCGACTGAGACGTGTGGCTTTGAGTGTGAATGTGTGTATTTGCAGAGAAGGAAGGCTTTCCTATCGACCGTGTTTCTTGTCAACTTGTGTTTATCAAGACAAAACAAAGATCTTTCCGCCTGTGTAGCTTCATATCCAACTTATCCCCTCCATGTTTGCACTGCAGAAACAGCCCTACAAGAAAGAAGCCAAATAATCTGAAATATACTCACATTTTCTTCTTTTAAGCATAAAAAAACTTTATTTAAGAAATACTTACTTAAATTAAGATAGAAATAAACTATAGAAATAGAAATAAACTGAGATTAATAATCAACAAAACAAACAAACAAACAAAATTGTTGCAGCAGGTCATTATCTCCTCACCCTCAGGCTGACTGAAGGTCAGGTTTAGTTTTTTCTGCTGCAGTTTCACAGGAAAACAGTGTTGCAGAATGTCATAAACAATGGAAGTGAATGGTGACCAGTTTTCAAACGTTAAAAAGACAACAGAATAAAAACATAAAATGCCTCCTACTGTTGACTGACTGGGCTTTCATTTTTGGGAGAACTAGCCCTTTAAAATTAGATTAATAAATAGAAAAAAACTTAAATTAATTGTTGTAGCTTGTCACTGGTTCAATATAGCTCATTATTAGCTGTAATATCTTATTAAGACATATATTTTTCTTAAAATAAAATAAGAGCAAAAAACACAAAAATGCAACGCAAAAATGTTGCACTGTTCCTTTAAGAAAAATCTATCAAAACAGACTTGATAAATCAAAACAGATAAATCTGCATTAAAATTTAGTTTGTGCAAAGTAATGTCATCAGTGTGTCATTATATCAAACAGTATTTTGAGAACAGATTTCTGTCCAGTTCCATGTTTTCTGGCACTTTATCTTTATTGTTTTCTGTCAGTATAAATGTCGGTCTGTCATGTGCTCAGTGTCTGACAGATGGCAGTGTAGCCTGGCTGAGATCTGCCTCCGTCTGCATGGAACAAGGTAAAAAGAAAAAATTACCTCACAGGTGTAAGAGAGTGGAGATGATATAGCAGACATTATAACTTGTCATAGCAGGAGAAGTGCCACTATGTCAAACAGTGTCAGAATGTCTGAGTGAAAAGGATGAGAATCAGGGGATTAATCTTAGGAAACTTTCTTTTGTTGTTCTCTTTGCGGACACATGATTTGGACTAATGCAGACATCTTAGTGTGAAGCGTTACACGTAAAACTTGTAATAAACCTCATGTTCAGTGTTTTCTCTGTGGGTGTTTTTTTTTTTATCCTCCTGAAACAACATTTAGACAAACACTGCATGTTAACACACACTCTACATGACAGGCGTTTACACTGACGGAGTAAAAAGAAACGTGTCGATCACTTTGCGTCTTATATCCACACAACTGCAGTGTATTGTCCTTTCTCTGGCTTTCTCCAGCGGTTGTTTGCTCTTTCGCTTCACCACAATGGTGTTGCATTCCACAGCGACACCCGATGATTTCTCTAAATGTAGACATATTATTTACGGTTTTATATGCTGGGGCCCTGGCTATAGTTAGTGGGTGTGCACACACACTGACCTACAATAAAGTAAACACACTCAGCTGGGCTCCGGCCAGCCAACTAAAAGTGAAGCCAAGTCTCCTTGCTGTTTCTTTTTACCTCCTTACCTTTTCATACATTTATTGCATCAAAGGCTGCAACTTCTAGTTATTTTCATTATCGATTAATCTGCTCATTATTGTCACTATAAATCAATTAATTGTTTAGTCTGTAAATCGTCAAAAAACCCCAACGCGATGTCCTCAAATCGCTTCTTTGGTCCAACCAGTCATCTAAAACCCAAAGACTCTTCATTCACTGACAAAATAAAACTGCAAACCCTCGCATTTAAGAAGCTGGAACGAGCAAATGTTTGACATTTTTGGTTGAAAAATGACTGAAGCTATTATTGGATGTAGGAGGTACAGAACTGTGATTATCACACCTCTGGTACGATTCCGGGATAAGAACCCACATCAGGGTCGGAGACAGGGAATCAATCTTGCCGGGCTTCCCTTTTGACACGACAGTGCTTTAATCTGTCGTCACGGTCTTTGGCATTACCCACAACCCCACAGCGGCTATAACCCCAGGTGGCACAGGGACGTGTAGCGCGTTCCAGCTGGGAAGTCGGAATTTTCAAGTTCCCAGTTGGAAATTTCAGCTGGAACGTGGAACTGACTTGGAGAGTCGGAGAAACCTCACCAACCCTGACCTCAGACTCCAGCGCTGTCCAACTTATATCTGTGGACGTTACTATGGTGTTTGTGTGCGTGCGGCATAAAAAAAGTGCTTTTTTACGACTTGTTGTACTGGAACGCGGTCAACTCAAGTGTGATTTTATTCCCAGCTCCGACTTCCAACCTCTGAGGTAAAATGGAACGCACTTTTTCTCTCTCAACCCGACTGGTCGAGGCAGATTGCTGCCCACCAAACGGCCTGGAAGTTTTTCCTCGCCGCAGTTGCCAAGTGCTTGCTCATGGTGGGCATTGTTGGGTCTCTGTAAATAACATTTTAAAGAGCGCAGCCTCGACCACTTTGACTATGTTGCACCAGACGAAAACAAACACGCGGCCCTTTTTATTCATGTCATTGTGCTGATTTAAAGAACTTTTAGGGTCATCACAACAAGTTGACCCTTTGCGGCATCATCCAGCCCGACCCATCCATCACTGCAAAGCCTTCCTGGTTGCGTTCCCTCCATCTTGATTATGCGCGAAGCCAGTGAAGGTTCTCGTCTTTGTCACGACTCTTTAGCCGGTGTAGCACATGTCTCTCTGCATCCCTGCAACATTAGGGTTAGCAGTGACAAACAAGTACCACAATGCAGAGACAAAAAGTAAACGATGAGAACAAGATGTGTCTGGGATTTAATGGACTTTGGGATTTGTGGAGGATGCGTGCTCAAGCTATGATGAAGTGTTAAGTAGCCTTGTTGAGAGTAAATAAATACCAGACTGAGAAGAAGCGTAAAGTGAGAGTGCCCTTTCTGGTTGAAAGTTTTAAATTTCTTTAATGCACCATTAATATCTGCAGAACTGCTGTCTCTGTTTGGATTACAGTTTGTGCTAAAATCAATTAACGCCCAGCCTGTTGCTGTCACTCTGCACCGGTCAAATATGTCATTTTGGGAGAAATACACTCATTCACTCATCGTTGTCAATTGTATTTTACATTAAGTACAGTGTCTGTAATTTATTGCATTACAAGAAGCGTTTTAGCGTTTTAGAAGCACTGTAAAACTGCAGAAAATGTTAAATATAAGTCGGGGTCACTGTCCTGTCACTTCCCTTTATGTCTGGTCTGTGTCTTGAATCAGGCCTAAAGGTCACGTGGGATCAAAGCAGAGAATTGCCAGTTGCAGCTGTACTTATTTACTAGTTTCTGCTCCGTGTGACATTTTGAATAAATCATGGTTCATGGGGGAGAGTGAAAGAGACCGAGGGGATGACAAGGCGAGTCATTCCGCGATCATTTCGGATGCGGGATCATGAATTATTTGGCAGGAAGATAACACTAATTTTGCATTAGATTCACGGCCCAGTGCACCTGCAGATTTTCACCCCCAGCACACACACACACACACACACACACACACACACACACACACACACACACACACAAACACACACACACACATTTGTTGCCCTGCCCCTTCTGACACCCTGTTGTTTGTGTATAGTGAATGTAGGTCAGAAATGTGTGTATGTGTGTGTTTTTGCGTCTCTCTCTTTGTGCGTGTTTTTACTGTATGTGGCAGCGATGGACGCGCAGTGTGCTACACAGGTCTCCTGACACAACTACAAATACACACACACACACACACACACACACGTAATCCAGCGGTAGGTCAGTTTAATATTTCATTTGGCTGATGGACGGCGTCTGCTGCTCTGTGAGCCAAACATCATTACAACACACTAAGTGACTTAACTCTAATTAGAGCTGAAAATCACATTAAAGCTGCTCTGTGATACAGAAAGTAGCCGAGCTCACCTTTTCCCATCACGGGTTTGGGCTCCGCTTTTGAAATGCATGAAACCCCTGCTGCTACGGTGTTAAACACTAAATTATAACCAGTTAAAAATAATTACAAATTTAGTTTAGTGTGCTAAATTATTAAAATTGCAATTAAAGTTTTCTTATACTCATTCTTCACTCATCTACCAATGTACATAATCCATGTTTTTGTACTTTTTCATGTTTTTTATTCCACTTTTACTGCATAAAAGAATAGTTTGGATTGTTTCAAGTCTGGTTGTATGAGGTATTTTGCTGCTATATACCCTTTTCTGACATTTAACCACTGTTAAAGAAGCCAGATGTCACTCTCTGTGAACCAACCAAACTCCATAGGAAAAATTAGTAATTTTATCTCACAGAGCGCAGATGTTATTGGTCTACCGCTGCCTCGATCTGTGAGTTTGTTTGAGTTATTGTGTGACTGGTGTTCAATTTGGATTCACCAAAGTCACACAATAACCTAAACTAACTACCAGATCGAGGTCAACAACTCCTGTGTTCTATGCTGTAAAATTACTCATTTCGCCTATGGAGTTTGGTTACTTGAAAGAAAGCAATATTTGGCCATGCTGGTCCTCTGTGTTTCTCCAAACTGGGGGCGTTTTGACCACAATCTCCTGAAGGTAATACACTGACTGTGGATAAGTATCTCAAACAACCACACATAATCTTAACTATGACTTTAATGTTTATTTTCAGCAACAACAATCATTAATTATTTTTTGCGCAATTATTTGGCACTGACACAACATAGAAATAAAACTAAAGCATAGCAGCACGTTCGTCAGTGATCCTGTGTGTTTGAATGTGTGTGTTTATGTGTATAATTTATGAATGATGAGGGAGTAAACAGCTCCCACTTTGGTAACATGCTTTTGCACTTTGAACGCAGCCCTGGTGTGGATGAATTAACAGCCTGTTATATGTATTAGGTTTCTTTGTTTGCTTCTTTCTTTCTTTGGGAGAACAGGAGATGCACTATAAGATGAAACAGAGCTGGGACATGGCCGCGCTTCTTGCAGCGAAGAAACCCACAAAACAACAAAACTGATTAAAACTCTGGATGTAATTTGGGGGCAGTGAGTGGCAGGTTTTTCTAAAGACAATGGAAATCCGAAGAAAAGCTTAGTGCCTCATGAAAAGTTTATTTGTGAAAAGTCTCAGGTCAGGTCAGAGCTGGAAATCTATTATTTGACCAAGAGGTGTTAAGAAAAAGTCGATCGAATCGATCCGCCCTGATTCTTGTGATAAAAGTTTGTATACAGTGAATAAATAAATCTCAAATCGAACAAGAGGTGTTTTCTTCTGCTTAAACTTCTGGATGAAACCATCTTGGATCTCTACTTTAAGCATCCTTGTTGGAAACATGAACTTTTCAAACCCCGCAAACCGCCTCCTCCACCCCCATCCGTTTCCCCCCGCACAGCACCATGCTTCACCCATGGCGGGAGTCAGAGATGTCCTTGTTTTCTCCTCCCCTCCATCCCTCCATCCCTCGCTGTGTTTGTGCTGAACAGATGCCAGCGCTGGGTAAAGTCCTCTCCAGAGGGGCTGCCAGCAGCATATTGGTTTATAATTAATGAAATTAGGGCCGCTGTCTGCCGAGGAGGCTTCGGTCCCAGTGTAGGATAGACTGCTGCCTGCCAGGAAGACAGACGACTGGAGAGATCGAAGAGGACAGACAGAGGGAGACAGATGTAGTCGGATCGTTGTCGATCCACTGGAAGGCCGCGGCGGTTTACTGCACGCATCCAGGATCTTCATCCTCTTCATCAGCTTGTCTTGCCTTAAAAGTGGGACCTAGGCACACGTCACTGATACTGGTAGCTTTCTATAAACTTTAACACGTCCAAAATCATAACTAAACACACCCAAAATAAACTGGATTCACTTTAGACTTTTTCCCATAGACTTACATTAACAGTGGATAAAATTTTTTTACAGTGTAGGACTTGTTGCCTCCTTTTTAATGTCGTTATAGAGGCTACTTTGCTTGAATGTGAATACAGGTGGTGTGTCTGCAGCACAAAAAGTCGAGAACAATCATTTGGTGGAAATAATGAAGACGAGGAGAAATAACTTCTGCAGCACAGACCGCTAAATAAAATCAAACTGTCATGC
The DNA here is from genome assembly GCF_056507025.1 of Lutjanus erythropterus. Taxonomy (NCBI): domain Eukaryota; kingdom Metazoa; phylum Chordata; class Actinopteri; order Lutjaniformes; family Lutjanidae; genus Lutjanus; species Lutjanus erythropterus. Next base: position 16,569,154 of record NC_139340.1, on the reverse strand, counting down.
TATAACAAACAAAGCATATTAAATATTGATACCTGAATTAATAATTTGCTGAGTTTTGAATGAAATATTAAACATTGTTTTGTGCAGGTTATTTGACATTTATCAGCTGAAGTCCCAGGATGCACGCTGCTGTAAAAATAATGACCTGCGCCGAGGAGGAGTGAGAAAACTAATAAGAACTCTAATGAAAAGAGTGAAGTCACAGCTCGGACATTTTTCACAGCGGACATTTTGACTTGTCAGGAGGAGCGCAGGTGTTACTAATAACATTAATGGTGGTTTCGTGCTATTCGAGTGTTGCTCCTGACAGCGTGACAGTGAGGCAGCATGAATACCAGGACCCTGAAGCTGAGGAAGCTAAATGGAACACAGGCATCATTATTTTTATTATTTGTCCTACTCTGACATGTCAAAATGTCCGCTGTGAAAAAACCTTTTGTGTTTGTTCTCCACAAATAAAGTTACAGAGGCGTGTGTGTGTGTGTGTGTGTGTGTGTCTGCGTGTGTGTTTTGGTGTCTCTGAGAGAGTAATGCTCAAGCAGGGCCCACAGGTTTTGGTCCTTGGATGATGGTGCGTTAATGACAGTGGTCATGACACACACACACTCTTATTCATGCCCACTAACCTTATTTCAGTCACTTGTGAGTTCTCCTCCTCCAGTTAATCCAGTTAGAGCTGCTCAGTCCAGCAGCAGCCGTTAATGCTCTCCTGCTGCGTCCTGATGCAGCCGAACCTTCAGTCCACCTGAGTGTGACATCATACTGCAGCCACCCCATAATACTCTCAGCCGATATGACCTTTACCGCACTTTTCGTCCTATAAAGTCTCCATGAAACTTGCAGTGGATGAATTTAGTGTCAGCAAACATATGCAATGTCAAGGTTCAGGCACTTGGCAACATGCCCCGCCCCTTTTGCCCCCCTTTTTTTTGCAAGACATTTGAAAAGTTTCCTTCAAATTCGCCTGAAAATGATATGGAAGCATCTCTTGTGTGGCTGTGATCCTGTTTGCACAAAAATGCAATTCACCCATCATCCATTTTATCATTTGAAACTGTGGTTGTCTTACTGAGAGACTCACTTTTTGGTTTCTAGCTCCTGAGATTCCACCCCTGCATGTCAAACTCGCAATTTAATCTTTCACTCTTTCCTTTTTTGATTCTTGCTCTGCAGCGAACATTTCCCTTTGCTTAAAAGACCAGAATAGTTGTGTGCACATCCACAAAACATCAGTGTAGAATTAAAAAAAAAAGAAAAGAAAACAGATTTTCTGCAAATAATTTAAAATAGATGATGATTTTCTATGTATTATAGCCAAATACTGGTGGACTCTTGGTCCAAATCTCTGCAAAAGTGACCACTCTGAAGCTCCTGGTGTAGATAAAACATGATAAATGCTCTAAAATGACCCAGTGTCCAAGACAACATGGTAAAGTGCCCTCTGGAGTGTAATAACATGTGTCACACCTTTTGCTGTGGTGGTGCCCCACCACATGCAGCTGGTGCCCTTTTCATTTTTTTTGCCCCTGTCCCTCAGACACCACTGCATCTAAACATCATAGCTGACAGGAGCCCTTCTCAGCTGGAGGCCCCTGGTACTTTCGTATTTCAGTTCACTCCCTTCACAGTGCAGACGAAGAACGATCGACATGCAGAAGATGCAGTAAACGTGCACACACACACACACACTTCCTGTCTTTTCTGGCTCAGGTACTGATCTGCTGCATCAACCTTCTCCTCTCTATAGTTCAGTGCAGATGTGACTCTGAGGCATCATGTTGATAATGCATCTTGTTTGTCTCAAAACTTCACTGTTATGACATTTGTGTTGGATCACATTATAAACAGGCAGTGTGGCTGGCTGGCAATGCCCGACCACTAATTGTTGTAATTGTTAGCAGTTGTCTGGGCTGCAAGTTTGAGCTGCCTGCTCTCAACGCTGCGTGTATGAACATATGAACATGCTCATGAGCATATATCTGTGTGTCTTTGAATATAATATACACCTACGCTATGTGTGCATCCGTGTGTGTGCACCTCTGCGTGTATGTGCTGATTTGTGTACATGATCTGTGTGTGTGTTTGTGGTGATTGCCACTCGACTACCAGACCTCCTCTATGTGTTTACATCCCAGTTCAGCTTCAAACACTCATGATTAGATATCGGAGAGACAGGGGAGGAAAGAAGGAGGAAATAACGTAAGACGGAGGGGGGAGAAAAGAGTATGAGAATAAGGAAAAGTTGGAGAGAAGAGCTGAAGAGTCTGGCAACTGTACACAACCTCTCAGTCTGCAAAAATGTTCTTACTTACCGCTAGCGGCTAAGAAGTGGAGCTAAATGTAATATGATTTATGACAACATACATCCACACTTAAAGGAATAGTTTGACATTTGGGGAAATATGCTATGATCTTATGTCTGTCTATTAAACATGAAGCTAGAGCCAGAAAAGAGTTAGCTTAGCTTAGCATAAAGACTAAAAACAGTGCTGCTAACTGTAGCTGACATTTGCTAGTTAGCTTGGTTAGCTGTGCAGCTAGCTGCCCTCTTAGATGACTCTGGTGGCACTACAGGTCTTCTCATCTTATTCAAGGCAGGAAAGCAAATAAGTCTGTTTCCAAAAATGTGCAACTGCTCCTTTAAAAAATTTATCAGCAATGTTACTTTCCAAAATAGATGCCAGCTGTTATTCCGTGTCATTCGCAGAACATGCTGTTATCAGGAACCAAAACTATGCATGGAAGATGAGAAGGAGAAGATTTGTCTCTGTGATTTGGGTGAACTATCCCTTTAAGCCAGCGCTCAGTAGTTATCATTTAATTTCTTCAGTTTCTCATGATTAATTAAACCGTCTTGGAAGAATTTTCCGTGACTTGACAACAGTGCCCAGAGAGCAGAAACAACTGTGACTGACAAGGTTATAAAATAACGTCTCAAAGTAAACTTGAAAATGAATCCAGACGTGTTCTCTCTCTGACTTCTGTCTCGTGCGAGGGAGACGCCGCACCGGTCGGCGAGCTGTACAGAGCGCTGCCGAGCCGTGGGCCCGTGGCGGCACTGCGGAGGAACAGCCGGTGTTAATCCAACCCAGCGACGGTTCAGCGGGCTGCAGTGGGAGCCAGTGGAGGAGGGAAGGAGCGTGAAATCCCCGACACCTGGTGGCTCTTTCTGCACACGAGGCTGCAGCTGGTGTCGAGAGCCCACAGCCACCCGGCCAGCTGTGCTTCCTCGACGGCTCCGCTGGCTCACACCGAGGTTTAAAGAGTTCAAGAATTCACCTGTGGTCACTCACTTGCCCACCTCTTGTGTTAAGGATGTGGTGCATTTTGTATTACACATTATATTTTTATAGATTATAACTAGGTTTAGTGTTTCCAAAGCTATTTTCACGTGCTGTTGCATAAATGGTCCAAAAAACAGCTGATCTAAAAAATGTAATGTCAGTTTAAGTGTACACTATATTTATAATAGTTAAACTGTGTTACCTTGCTGGCAGATGGTTTTTTCCGATTTGAAATGGCCATTTTATGAGCTAAATATCACTCTCTCTGAACCAACCAGACTCCATTAGCAAAAAACAACGTCATATGGTTTTGGGGGAAAGTCTTTGTGTGCCAACTGTCTTTTTTGTCTTTTTTTAGCACATACTATAGCATGCTGCCACTAACTTAGCTAATGTTTCTGTAAAATAAAAAAGATTTGAGCCTAATTTAATGACTTAAGAAACCACATAGATCACAGTTAATACAATTTTAAAACAATTACTAAATTATAAAGTTCCTGAAATGATGCAAAGATTAGCTTTACTCTCCATGATTGTAAAATGTGAATTCTGTATTGGATTTTTTATTTTTTTTTTGATGGTCACCAAAGCTGGACGTGGTGGATCTGGTGTGAAAATCCAGGGTGGTGAAGCGAGCTCACTGTGCAATGACACAATTATTTACAGAGCGTGAGTGAAGCCACTGTTGCCTTACATAATCACAGATGCTTTAATAGCTCATTGACTCTCGCTTTAACTAGTCAGGAGGCCGGTGCTGTGGTCAAAGCTCAGGGATGCATTAAGAGGTTCATGGTAATACGGCTGTATCTTTATATATGGCAGCCGATGCATGTTAAGGTGAATTTTAATACCTAAAAATCACAGATTAGACAGATAAAGAGTGGTAGAATGTGAAGCAGGGTGTGTTTTATTTGCAAAGTCCAATATTTTCTATAACAGGACACTGTGGACATTTTCATTACCACAGGCAGTGAGAGGAGTGTTACGTTTTGTTTGGTAAATGGTGAGTAAGATAAGGAACAGGGGGTTGATAAGCTGCAGGACTGACGAGGTGCAGGTGAGCCAGCTGGTGGAGCGGTGATGAGGTGATCGCTGCCAGGTGAGGAAGGAGCCGAGCCAGGAGGCCACGCCCACAACACAAACACACACAAAGACAGTAAGGCCTCTATTATAGTCCTGAATGGACATGTTCATGGACAGCTGTGGTCCCCACGGACACCTAGTGATCTGTCCTTTGTGGAGACAGCTGGGAGGAAGCATTCCTCACATACACATTATGACGAAATGTACGTCACATGAACCCAAACGGACCCTGCTAACATATTCTGACGTAAAACCAACTGTTACTTTTATAATTGCAGTTCATCCTAAAATATATAATGGAAAGTAACTTGTAATTTGTAATTTATAAACCAGGTACTTTTACTTGAGTGCAGAGTCCTGCTCGAGTCCAGTTCTGCAAACCCGTCCCCACCTGCACCTGCAAGCTGAGAACCAGAACCGACCCGCTACCCACAATTATCTCTAAGTCAATCTGCACCCGCCTGGAAATGTGACCTTGCACCTTGCAACTTTTTGCAGGCAGTAAAGCCACTGACAACCAAAATCTTCCCAAACGTCCAACTTGTCCCTCGTTAATGTATTGTACACAATTTAGAGTGCTTTTTTGCCTTTATGTCAACAGTTTTAGCGAGCAGTTTGCCTACATTGCTGTCAGATCAAACAGTGATGTCCCATTATTTGGCAGGACGTGGGGTCAAAGGTTGTGGTGTAGATTTTCACACATTTTCTTTTCAGATTTCTCCAGGAAATGACCTGCTACAGGGGTGGGCTTCTCAAATGATAATTTTCACTTTTACTTGAGTAACTTTTTTGGGAGTAATTGTACTTTGACTTGAGTATAGATTTTCAGTTCTCCACCCACCACTGAAGACACATGTCTGAGCAGAGATTCCTCCACAGGGGGCCGAGGACACTCCCCTGCAGGACCACACAAGTTAGACAACATACCAGTGAGTTAAATATGATGAACACAAACACGTCACTGAAGGCTTCTTCAGTAGCAGACTGCGGTCGACACCATCAGATGTTCTTTGTCGCTCAATTTAGGATCATTTCACGAATTTTCCAGCTTCAGGTTGTTAAGAACAGCAGACAGGAGCGTGTTAAATATCCAGAAAACTTAAGGATGAATAAAAAGTTTCTCTCGTGATATTGAAGAAGACAGAGAGACAGTTATAGTAAACCATCAATGAGAGACTTAAAAATAATTTGCCTGTTCATTAAACTGTTCCAGAACGGAGACTGAAAGCTCTAATTTAGCTTTAAATTTATTTACAACAAATATAGCTTTTTACTACTTAAAACAAATGGAACATTAAATGATCAGATTCCAGACTTTTAGAAGTTAAAGCCCTATTAGTCTTTAATTGTTTTTTATTTTCCTCTTAAAGCCATTTGCTTTGAATGTCTTTTTACGGGCGTAAAAATGTTACTGGCTCGATGTAACGCGATTTAGAGACGCACATCAAAACCGGCTGCTCGGCCACTAATGCAGCCGAGCCGCCATAATTACATGTTTGTTTTTGAAGGAGATGTGATGTGGTTGTTTTCTGACTCGTTTCATCTTCGAGTGTTTGAGGGGTGTTTTTATCGTGTGTGTGTGTGTGTGTGTGTGTGTGTGTGTGTGTGTGTGTGTGTGTGTGTGTGTGTGTGTGTGTGTGTACCATGTGGAGCTCATCATAATATGTGACACCATTAATACATACGAGCACAACGCAGCACAAACATACAGTGAGACTCTTTTTTTCACAACAGACAAATTTTGAGGGTTTCCAAAAGGGTTCCTCTTCAAGGGCTGACGTTCTGCCAAGAGCCATTTTCATCCAAAGAACCCTTTTTGGAAGAAATAGTTCTTCAAGGATTGTTGAAAGCCTTGAAGAACTCTCAAAAGTTCTTAGTACCATAATATAAAGGGGTTGTCTTCTTGTAGAAGCCCCTGGGTGGGTTCTGGATAAAGTTCTTGAAATATAACAGGGTTCTCGGTAGAACCCCCTGCATGGGTTCTAGGCTAAACTCTTGGAATGGAAAAAAGGTTCTCAGTTGAACCTCTTCATTGGGTTCTTGATAAAAGCCTTGGAATATAAAAATATTCTCAGTGGAACCTTCTGAGTGGGTTACAGATAAAACGAAGGGAATGTAAAAAGGGTTCTCACTAGAATCCTCAGGGTGGCTTCTATATTAAATCTTTGGAATATAAAAAGGTTCTCATTAGAACCCTGTGGGTTTTTTCTAGATGAAACCTTTGGAATATAAAAGACTTTTCTGTAGAATCCCTGGGATGGTCTCGTGTTAGCACCCTTAGAGGGAAAGGTTCTGGACAGAACCCCTAGACAGGGGTTACACCATAGAAGGGTTCTCTGTAGATCCTCTCTAGGTGAAACTTGTGCTGGGTTCTAGGTAGAACTCTCTTGAAGGATTCTGAGTGGAACCTTTATAAGAGCTTCTACAAGGAACCGAAAAGTTTTCTCCTGTGAGGACAAGCCGAAGAACCCTTCATGGTTCTAGTTAGTACCTTTATTTCTATTTCTTTAGTGTTCCTCCCTGGTTCTGTGATTGGCTCATCCAGGAAACGCTCAGAGCTGAACCAGGAAGTCAGCCATGGATGCTAAATACTATGATAGCTACAGTATGTAAAATGTGACAACAGACAGGCCGATAGAACTTTAACTTTAGATCAGAACTTTTAAATTTCCTCTTTGTTGTCACTTCTAAATCAGTGGTTTAGAAAATCTGTGTGAAACTTAAAAACGTGTCAGATGGCTCCTGCGCTCGTCCTGTTCGCTCTGATGTTCTGCTGCGTCTAACAGAACGGTCACGTCGCCACATATCGGCCACGAAGCCACGAAGTCTGGGAGTAAAATGTTGGCAAAAACTACAGAAATGATGCTTCTTTTATTTGAGTTTGACTGAACCCTTCTCATTGCATACATGACATTGCAATGCACACACACACACACACACACACACACACACACACACACACACACACACACACACACACGTCTCTGTGCCACGTGTTGGCTTCACTGATCACCGTGTGTTGTGTTCAATGGTGTGTAAAGTGCTGCCGCTGCGAGTATTAGCCTGTTTATCAGAGTGTGTATTAACGTGCTGCAGCGCAGAGGCTGAGGGAACAGTGTGTGTGTGTGTGTGTGTGTGTGTGTGTGAGTGTGTGTGTGCGTGCTAGCAGGGGATCACAGGTGTGTTTGCAAGCTCCACAGAGAGCCTCCTTCCCCCCATAACCCCTATGCCCCCACCCTGGGCATCCTGGGTAATATCAGCCAACGGAGCACCTGCGTCCCTACCCCACAACGCTCACACACACACACACACACACACACACACACACACACACACACCTCTAATGGCCCCGTATCAGCCTGCCATACGGCTCTAATAGCCAGCTGTGTGAGCAGAAATCCAGTGGACCGTACAACACTCACTGATGCAGTTGTAATATTAGATGTTAACTGTGATGGTGAACACAGAGAGAAGTCGACAAACAAAGTCAACTTCCTCTCAAGACGAGCTGAATATCATGTGAAATAAGAAACAAAAAGGTGGAGAGCGAAATTCCTAAAATTCCTCTCAGCTCACAGCTGATGTTTGGAAACTCTGTGACAGTCTCAAGGGCAACATATGATGCACGTCAACACCTACACCCATTGTTTACTAGACCACACGCTGGTGGCGTCTTGGAGTGAGCGCTGAGACGCAGGAGAGTGTGGTGTACACCGACGAGCTGTCACGCATTAGCCTGCTACGACATGTCAGTTCTCCAGAAAAGCATCTATTTTTTCTTTTATCACGTTTGGAACGTTCCCAAAGTCATATGTATCCACTGTCCTGAGATCCAAAAGTCATATGTTCACAGGGTCCTAGGTTCCCAAAGTCCTATGTTCCAAGGATGCCAAGTTACCAGAGTACCATGTTCCCACTGTCCTAAATTGCCAAAGTGGTTGGTTCCCATGGTCCTATGTTCCCAGCGCCCTTAGTCACAAAGTCCTATGTTCCCGTGGTCCTAAGTTCCCAAAGTCCTTTGTTCCCATGGTCCTGTGTTACCAGGTTACTAAGTTATGAAGTCCTATTTTCCCAGGGTCCTAAGTTCCCAAAGTCTTATGTTGCCATAGCCTTATGTTCCAAGGGTCCTATGTTCCCACGGTCCTATGTTACCAGGCTCCTAAGTTACAAAGTCCTATGTTCCCGAGGTCCCAGGGTTTTAAGTTCCCACTGTGCTGTGTTGCCATACTCCTATGTTATCAGCGTCCTAAGTTCCAAAAGTTCTATGTTCCCATAGCCTTATGTTCCAAGGCTCCTGCACTCCCAAACTTTTACGTTCCCAGGGTCTTAAGTTCCCAGAGTCACATTTTTTCACGGTTCTATGTTCCCAGGATCTCAAGTTCCCACGGTCTTATGTTCTAAGGGTCTTACACTCCCAAACGTCTATGTTCTCAGGATCCTAAGTTCCCAAAATCCTGAGTTCCTGCAGTCCTGTGTTCCCAGGATCCTAAGTTCTCTACACCCTACACGCAAATACAGGAAAAGTCACAAATATTTTGGAGTTTAAAGGGCAGTTCTGCTTTATTGCAACCTGGTTTCGTAGTTTTAGGCCTCATTTGTATCAGTAACACTCTACTACCAAAGAGAGTTCCTCAGATCTGAGAACACTAGAAAGAACTTGACTAAAAAAAAAAAATACACTTCATTTAATGCAGCAAACCAGCAAGCGTTCGGTTAAAGCCAAACACTTAACAGAGCAGCGGCTGACAGATGGAGGTCCGGACACGGAGAGGCATTTGTTAGCGTGGCAGTTGCTAAATTGTTTCAAATTGTTATCAGGTGTCCTGGCAAGTGAAGCAGACGTGAAGCTGTTCGGAGTTAGCTGCACTCGTAAATTAATCTGTTTCTAATGATTCCCAGAGTGACGAGGAGAACACCCAACATATGTATATGATGATATGTATGACTTACTGTAGTTTGATTGATTACATAAGTGGATTAAATGGATCTTAATGCTCACACTGGGAATCTATTTTAACTCCTGAACCAGAATAAATTGTAATAAACCATTTTGAGCAGATTCCTCGCTGGTATCGTTACACTTTCAGGCTGATAATAACAGGATAGAGTCTGATAGGAAAAATTAAAAAAATTAGAAATGATGCCACTTTTCACTTTTCTAATTTTCACCAGTTTGAAAGGACACGTGAGAGGAGCTCGCTGAAACACAATGAAAACCAAATAAGCGAGAAGCAGGTTTTGTCCGGCTGCACATCAAACTGTTTTTTAATCTCCTGTAGTAACAGTTAAATGTTGTACGGGAGATTCAAACATGTCTGTGACCCCCACCCATGTAATTGCACCATACACTCTGTATGTTGCATTTTACAGCTGCTGTTTTTACATTCGTGTGTCTGTGGTTGTGTGCTCTTTGTATGTGCGTTTGACAGCTGTTCTTTTTATACAGTTTGTGGTCAGAGTCGCGGCATGTGAGGCGGCGGAATGACAGTTATTTCCATTTCGCCTTCCTCTTATATATATGTGCATTTTCAGTCATTGTCTAGCATGTCTGCATTACATGAGTGTGTGTGGCGTATTGAACTGAGCAGCACGCCTACAATTTCAATTACTTACTTATATTGAGACAGTTGTTTTTTGTACTGTAATCTAATGTTTAAATATGCAAACATGGTATTATCTAATTAAATATGTACAGTTTTGCATACAGATTTACTCCATAAATCAGAAAATACAACCAATAGCCATTAAAAAAAATCAATTTCCAGCATCTTTTTTAGGAATATAATGTTCTATAAAACTCAAACTCCTCTGAAAACCTTCAGAGTACAACAGGAATAAACCTGAGAAGTTTGGTGCATTTAAGTACCACTGAAGTAAAAGAAGAAAAATCTTAAATTTTGCAAGACACTACAAGTGAATAGGGTAAAAAAAAAAAACCAACTAATTAATAACAATGAATTAATTAACTTTTCTCAGTTGGTTATTCACATTATTTGTTTGAATATGCAAAAGAAGTATTTAACTTTTAGTGAATTTAGGAGAAATCTGCAGACACAAACGGACTGAAAGTGACATATTATGTAAGAAAAAGCCTCAAAATTGACCGGTGCATGAAAAAATAATGGTTTTGCCTGCAGCGTCTTGTCTAAAAGGGATAGTTTGGACTTTCTGTAGTGTGGTTGTCTGAGGTATTTATCCACAGTCTGATGTACGAAGCTAAGCAATGCACAGCTGAGGACAGGGTCACTATATCAGTTTAAAATTTACTGACTGAAAGGAAAGTTTCGTCAGCCTCCTCAGTTGTTTTCTTTGCTTGATGCAGGACGATAGTTTGACTCTTCTGAAACAGAGGAACGTCACCACAGGATATGTCTTCTGACATGGTTGTTAAAAGAAATGAGAAGCTGTTCAATTCAAGTTCAATTCAGCTGAAACATATTAATCACTGCAGTAATTATCCAATGGAGGGATCTGAAGTATTTGCTTTGACTTATTTTGGGACCAGGCAGTGTATAACGGTGGTTTCCTGTCAGACAAAGATGCCTGACAGCAAAGTAAAGCTGTGAAATATTCTCTTGTACTTGTATTGCACTTCATACAACCTGAACTATCCCTTTAAAGGACGTCTGATGCGTTGCACGCATGGCCTGGGGAATTCTGCAGGCGGCAGCTGGGCCGTTTCATGAAAGTGATAATTACATCTGGAAAACCCTCTGAAAAGTTTGACTGCATGGGTCAGTCAGTTCACCACGAAAGTTCACAAAAGGCAAAGAGGTCAAACGGTCCACACGCAAAATACTTTGGAAAAGTTTTATCAGATTTTCATCTCCTGCCCACAACAGAACCAGAGAACAGTGGTTTGACACCAACGTGGAACAAATCAGAGAACGTTGTGTTTGTGCTCCCCGTCCGGGACAGAGACAACCGTCGAACTGAAACAGACCGTAAATGCAAATAACGTGTTTTCATACCCTGTTCATTTGTGGCACAAATGACACAATCAGTGTTGAGTGACAGTGGTTGCATCCCACACGATGACATGATTCAGTTTTGCAGGTGGATTGTCAACATTTACATCACAATGTACAGAAACGTCCACTAGAAAACTCTCCTGCAGTCTGGTTCAGAAATCGCAAACAAAAGGATCAAAGTTTAAAACAAAAGTTCAAACTTCTTCAGACTGTCTCGTCCTCTTTTTGTCACATTTACAAAGACATTTGTGGTCAAAAAAAATTTAGCAAAACGCTTTACAATTACAACAATAATAATAATACTGAGATTTTAGTAAATATAAAGTTAGTAATAAATATTGAGAAGGTAGTGTGGAGCTGATTTAAAGTCAGTAAAGGCTTGACGGACCTCCTGAAGCATAATTATATATTACAACTACAGAAATAAAATAAAATAAAATAAATGCAATGCAGGCTTCAGTTTGGGTGGAGATTTTTGGCTTAAATGCCTCGATTTCTCAGGTGAACGTCCTCCTCTTCTCATGAGGTACTGCAGATTATCCTCAGCCAACAGAACTGATTTATTACTAATACATGAGCAGACAAAAAAATATTTCTGTGGTTTCGGGGGGAGTTTATTCAAAAGCTTGAGGTCCTAATGTTGGGAATAAACCTGGAAAATTCCTCATTTGTTCATTTAAATGACGTCCAGGTCACATGAAGGAGCTTGTAAGTCACAGAACTCAAATATTTAAAAGTTTATGTTCTCTGGATCTCTTTACGTAAAGAAAAAAAAAACTGAAGCCAAATACCTCGCTTAAAGTAATTCTGTTTTTTTCTTGTGAGCACATGTCAAATACAGTTGCGTGGCTCGATGGTGGCGTTTTTTGGTCTGTTTCAACAATCGGGAGTCTGCGCGGGGGTGTTTTATTTTGAAAAATTACCAGATGCTGCAACAGGACACAGCCGTGCCCGAAGGAATCAACGTCGAGTTCTTACTTTTGAGCATCAAACTTGAAACTTAACCTGCAAACCCACAGAATCGTTAGCTTAGAAGGTGGCTGAAGATTTTTTACGCTGCAAAAGCGAAACTTCCCAAACTACTCCTGCAGCACAATCTACTTCTCCTCTGTCCATACACATCAAAATAATTAGTTTTATAGCTAATAATTTATTTAGACAGTGTTTGCATAAGAAGCTGTGTACTCACTTTGACAGACCTGCAGGAGAAGCAGGTTGTGCAGCAGGAGTCCAAGTAGCTTTTGTGCTTTTATTTTGAAAGATTGCTTTGAAAGTTGTGTATTGAATGTTAACTTATGTTCTATATTCTAACCTAAATAAGTTATATTATGTCTGTGAACTTAATAACTGAATAAATATTGTGTTTAGTTTGACAAACATCATGATCTTTCCCTAAACCGATCCAAGTAGCTTTTGCATGTTTTACTTTGGGCATATTAACTAAAATAAGTTATGTTACGTACATGAATGTATGCAACTAATATATTTAATTTAACGTGTACCATGATCTTTCTCTAAACCTACCCAAGTAGCTTTTGTGCCTTTATTTTGAAAGTGTTGTATATTTATTTATCCCAACTCGACTGCTGATCCCCGCCTGTTACAGCGTCACGGTTTGAAGCGTAGCCACTGACCAAGCTGCCGTATTTGACGTGTCGGGACTGAGAACGCGTTGGTTTCCGTCCTCATCAGAAGAAAAACAGAACTACGTAAAACACTGAAAATTTAGGAACAAATCTGTTTTCTCTTCATGTGGTGTTAAATCATCTTAAACATGTTGCACAGGCAGAACCGTCATATTTAAAGGTAGTTGTGGTGCCTCCGGATCCCGTCAGTCAGCTTTACTGAGATCACGTTCCACAGTAGTTCAGATATTAACGAGCTCTGATCAGCAGCTCTGGAAAGGTGATGATGTGTGTGTTCTTCACAGGTTCTCTGTGTGTGTGTGTTTGTGTGTGTGTGGTTCACAGTTTGATGTGTCCTTTGCTCTGCTGTTATCTCTGCTGCTCTGCAGAGTGGGGGCTGTCCACGCTGCTGTAGGGGGACAGGGAGGAAGTTGCTGGTCCTGAGGCCTTCCCATCATCCCCTTCTTCCTTCTCTACCGCCATCTCCACGTCTCCCTCTTCTCCTCTGTCTCCTCCCTCTGTTCTGAACGCCTCCACCGATCCTCTCCCGTCCTCGCTCGACTCCTCGGACGCAGACAGCGCCTCCTCCCCTCGACTCTCCGCCGTGACGATGCCCGTCTCGCTGGGACTGGAGCTCTCCCGGTCCTCCTCTCCCGGGACGGGCTCTCGCGGCTGGCTGTGGTGCTTGACGTTGTAGCGTTGGTTCTGGAAGAACTTGACGATGGTGTGTTTGGGGAGGTCCAGCTGGGCCGACAGGGTGTGGATGGCCTCCTGGTCGGGGTAGAGCCCCACGTCTCCGATGAAGCTCTGCAGGATTCCCAGGGCCTCCAGGGAGATCCGCGTCCGCGACCGGGCCTTCTTCTGTCCTCCACCTCCGAGACCAGGGCTCATCCCACGCTGTGGCCCGTCCTCTGAGCCGTGCAGGACCAGCAGAGGGACCGGCTTTGGGTCCTCATGAATGGGAGATGGAGCTGTCAGAGGAGGCAGGGGCTGTCTGTGGACTGCCTGAGAACAAAAAAATAACTGTTTGTGTCTGCCTGCCAAACTCCATTAACATTTTGCTCAATTTAACTGTTATAGACGTTTACGCCTCCTACAGGTTTATTAATGATTTCTTATGATATGTGAACAAACACTCACTCATTCATTGAGAATTCTGCATTAATTTGAACTCTAATTAACTTGTTTCCTTGATCTCCGATGGTCATTTTATGATTTACTGCAGTAAATTTATTACAAATTTCTCCTTTAAACATTATCATTGAGCATCAAAGTTCATTTCTGGCCTTAGAAACCCTGACCTGCTTTTTCCTGAGCTTTCATCTGAATCTCATTGTCCCTCATCATTATATGTTAAGGGTTACGTTCTTTTATGACCTTTTACGTGGACAAAATAATCAGCAGATTAATCGATGAAGAAATTATTTGGTGTCATAAAGCAATAAACTGACTGCAGCCGTTCACAGAATGTTTTTTTTTGTTTGGTTCACTTTGTGAGACGTGCTGCAGACGCTGGTGGGAGTCGACGGTCTCCTTGGTAATGTCAGATATTTATAGTCGTGTTTCAAAATGCATGTGGCGTGGCTGGCTGGATGCATTACAAACTAAATGATCACTTGGGGCCACCGCAGTCACCTCAAAATAAGCATAAAAATTTAACTCATTTGCATTTTGCACATCTGTATGTAACAAAAATACATGTACTTGTATTCTTTTATTAACAGAGGAGTATTAGAGGCAGGCATACAGAAAAAAACGAGAAAGATTTTATTTTTTTATTTGCGTTTCAACAATGAAGTTGAAATGATATTACTGAGAGGAGCAATAAGTTCTGACGTATCTCTCTGTTTAGGTTTCCACAACATTTTTACTATAAGAAAACAAACTGATCATTTTAAAATATTATGCATAAAAGTTTCCACTTTTATTACATGTGGGACAGATTTAAAGCCTCTTTTGTGTCAAGTAAACTGTGAAACTTTCTGATATTAAACAAAAACATGTGACTGTGTTTTTCCCTTTTGCATTTTATTCTCTCTTTATTTTGTACGTCGTATTGATAATATCTTATTTTGAAAGTTTCTCATTATTTTGAAAGTCCACCCAACAGTCCAAAACTTAAAAACTCTTCATTTTCTGTCATAGATGACAAAGAAAAGCTGCAAATCCTCACATGTAAGATTCTGCAGCCTGCAGCTGGCAGCTAATTATCTTCTGATCAACTAACTGATTAAATGACTGCAGGTGTGTAGTGAATTAATAATGGACATTTTAGCATTTTTATTGTCGTTGTCTGAACATTTTGCACCTCACAAAAACTTTTTTAAAGCTGTTGAAACAGTCTGGAGGGAAAATTAAAGTGGTTACTGAGTTTTTTAGTGCACCACATCCCTAATATTATATTTGTCTGCATCATTATGGTGATATTACTTTAATCCTGCGTGTCTCTCGGCGTCTGTGTGAATGTGCTTCATCATGATGTGTCATTACAACACAGACCTCAGACTCCTCATCAGCTCTCGCTGCCCTTCTGCAGCGTCATGAAGGGAAATGTAGAACAAGCGGAAGTGTGACCAACCGGCTTCCATCGGCCGCCAACGTGCACGCCAAACTCCCAGATTCATCACACAAACAACCGCACTACTAGAGCTTATTAAGAGGGCGGGGCGGCCAGCACACCCAAACACAGGAATCCAACGCCATAAATCCGTGGTCCATCAAAATTAAAGGGCCTAAATAAAGATAATGGCAATTCCTTTTTCTCTGCTTCAATAATTACAGGCTCTGTTCTGAATAATATTGAGGTTAGGCCCGGGCTGGGGAGCATTTTGGTTTTGGGGAGAGGGTGGGATGGAGGAGTGTTTAGCAGGAAATGTGTGGGCCGGTCATTTACCACTTCTATTTTCAATGACTTATGGGACACAAATATGACAAAGGAGGAGGGCCGCCGAGAGGAGCAGGTGGTGGATCAGACAGACGAGGA
The DNA here is from genome assembly GCF_056507025.1 of Lutjanus erythropterus. Taxonomy (NCBI): domain Eukaryota; kingdom Metazoa; phylum Chordata; class Actinopteri; order Lutjaniformes; family Lutjanidae; genus Lutjanus; species Lutjanus erythropterus. The sequence continues at coordinate 16,553,208 of NC_139340.1, read as the reverse complement.
GGGGAGGGCAGAAAAAAAACTTTTCCAAAACGGCGCACCAAGGATTTTCTCACTCGTAAAAAACACTTTGATTTGTGTCTTTTGCTTGCTCATGGTTGTGCTGTGGCGTGAGCAGCTGTGTATTTTTAAAAATCGCATTTTCACACCAGTTTAATCTTAATAAAGTCAGACTTAAAGTTTGCCACTGTAGAGTATGGAAGCTCATTTCTGCGGAAATAAAATCCTGTAAGTCATTAGAATGAGAAACTTTATTGAAATAATCAAGTATCTCAAAATAAAAGGGAAACTTTCTCAAAGTATTTTGTGATACTATGCCATTATTTTGAAAGTTTCTAATTATTTTGAAAGTTTCTCATTGTTTTCAGATATTATAGTTAATATAGAAATGGGGTTCCACAGCAGTGGGATAAAAACCAAATGTTCTGGTCGGTTCTCGGGGAGTTCCTGGCTGTTTGACTGTACCTGCTGCTCTGGGATGTGCAGGACGGTGTGCAGCCGCTCGCTGTGCTGCTGCCTCGACTCCTCCTCGTACACCTGGTCTCTGTCGGCCTGCGGTAACCCCAGGAACCTCCTGATGGTGCACAGGTTCTCCCACAGCGTGCGGTTCTCCGGGCTCGGGCTCTCTTTCCACCGCAGCAGCTCGCACAGCCAACCCTGCAGGACGGACGGGAAGAGAAAGACGGTCAGTTGTCTTCTCCAAGGACACACAAAGGTTTGACCCAGGCAGGTTTAATGGTTCTCCCGAAGAGAAAAGCCTTTGTATTTTATTTTTTTTTTTACATTCGATTAAAGCCAATTTAATGTTTTATTGCTCTTTATATGATGATTTAATGACTCCACTTTTGAGCGAAATTTCCCTCAGCTGCGAGTCGTGTTTTAGAAAGAGAATAACTGTGGCAGATTTTATGGGACAGAAGACAAAGTTCTTTGTTTGCAGTGTAATTTAGGACGTTATGTAACACCGACACTTGACCATTTTGACAACATGTTCGCCTCAAGATGATAGAAAAGCTTAATAGCAGCTAAAAGTTGAGAAACACGACCTGCTAGAAATAACTGATCATTTTTATAACAATTTGCAGGTCCCGTAATAATGTTAATGTTAATTAGGAAGTACCATTTTTCTGTAGTAACATATTAAATTTGTGGTTAATTTCAAAGAGAGTTCAGATGTGTGAAATGATGATTACAACCTGTTTGCACAGAAATTACCCTGAACTTTGCAGGTAATCTGTAGGGAAATTCAGAGAAACCTCAAATATGTTGATTTGTAACTACCACCAACTACATGAAAACAGTACTCGGTAATTATCACACAATTAACAATGAAATTTGGAGGCAATTTCTAATAAATTTCAAATATATTACTTAATAATTACCACCTATTTACTGTGAGATCTGGACCTGGAAACTGAAAACTTTTCTCAACGAAGAAATTGAGAAAACAATAGATTTTTGAGTTTTGTGAAAGTTTTTACCAACTACTCATCTTTTGTTGAGATATTTTACTTTTCTTCTTATAGCAAAACTTTTTAAAAGTTTATTTCAAACCTTGAGAGTTTTTATTTCAGCTGTCTGAAGAGTTTATGGACGTGGCGAGAGGCTCGCTGCGACATGATGCTCGCTAATATCAAGAGTTAGTGAAACACTTATTTAGTTCATGACGGTTGTTTGAGACATCTTTGGCTAAAGACTGACGGCCTGGCATCATAAGGTCCTGCTGCCATGGCAACAAACCCCGCGGTGACGTCCCTGCGTTGGTTCTCGCTGACTTGTTGTTGTTGTTGGGTCGTGACTGTTGCCTCCGCTGCTTGTTTGTCTTGTTGTGCTGTAAACACTGTGGGTATTTGAAAAGCTCAGACTTGATTCAGTGTGTGTGTGTGTGTGTGTGTGTGTGTGTGTGTGTGTGTGTGCATGTTTGCAGCAGACTGTGGCTGTTGGGCTTCTGTCGCTGTGTTGTGTTTGCTGACAACATGTTCCTCTAAGATCACGTCTAATTCAGCACATGTGTTGGATTTGCGGGCGAAGTCTGGCGATTATTTTTTGACTGAAATTGCGATGCGATTAGTGGGAATGACCATTTTTTTTATATTGAAATCGTTACGATGTGACGTTCGTTGGGGTCTGTACCAAACATCATCTGAAGAACAAGATTCTGCAGTACTTCATTATAATACTTTAGTTTTTCAGTCACTGTTATTTGTTTGACAAAGTTGAATACATTTAATTACTTTTTGCGTAATTTGTATGTTGCTGGGCTTGACAACAAAGATGTAATTTGTAACTAAATACTTTCAGTGCGTGTGTTTGTATATTCTTAATACTTAAAGGGACATTTCACCTCAACATCAAACACTGTTGTGAGAAGTTTCATGCAGGAACTACTTTTTTTTTAATTAAATAGATTCTATATCTTCAGTTGTTTTATTGAGGAGAAGAAAAAACAAAAGCCTGTTAATTCTGTCTAAATGCAGGAAAAAAAAGTTTGATCTGAAAGAACTTGTGCATCAGTTCCCCCTGCTGCATTTTAATTTGCTGTTCACTCAGTCAGTCGGCCTCCCTGCAGCTCTGACTTCGCAGCCTCCCACCTTTAAGATCTCCTGATTGGACGGTTTCAAATCGATGACATCAGCAGAGCTCATCATTCCAGGTGATTTCTATTTATTGGCTTGCTTCTGTCTTTTGTTTTTACGGTCTCTTAAATGCAATTTTAATGTTCTCGTAACATTTTAATTTCTACACACAACTTGTATTTTAATAAAATACATTTTCTCACGCCATTATTTTGTAGTTTTTTGTCAAACAGTCTGCTGCTAAACACTGCTGAGCACAAACTCTCCACGTGTTCAGATTGTAAAATAAACCTGATATTTATTGTGTTAGAACAAAACAGAACAGAAGTTGTTCTCTGAGAGGAGGAAAGAGAACGTCTGAGGGGAGCAGTGAGTGTCTGCAAGTGTGTGTGTGTGTGTGTGTGTGAAGATTGGATTATCTCTGCTAGGCTGACCCAGGATCTGCCACCAGCTGTTGTTTATGCGCAGCCTTCAGCCTGGAAATTAATGGTAATAATGTGATCATCCCTCCGTCTTCTTGTCTATCTTTTCCCTCCGTCCTGCGTCCTTCTGTTCCTCCTTCTCCGCCTCGTCCCTCGCTTCATACTCAACGCTTGATCATTTTTAGCGTCTCTCAAACCTTTTCTGTCTCTGCTCTTAATAATAAATTAACTGCGTAAAAGTTTGTTCACAAAAAAATAAAGAATGAAAACACGGTGACGGCATTTTAACTGGTCGTCTCCCCACCTCCGTCTCCAGCTTTGATCTGGCTTTCGATCGCCTGCATTGTTTATCTGAGGATGGAGACAGCGGGTAATCAGATACCCAGCATGCCCACACACACACACCTGCATGTTACAACCTCAACGACTCCCTCAGACATCATCGACTCAGCTTGGAGCTGCAGACGTGTGTGCAAGAATGTTCTGCAGGACGTGACATTTTCATCAGGGCCTCCTTCGTGCAATCGCCTCTGCACATCAACTCAAACCAACCGCGAGTGTTTTGTTTTTAATCTTGAGTGTGTTTTGCAGCAGATGTAAAGAGCGTATCCCGGGACTGACCTGACTCTTGTTGGCGGCCACCTTGGCGAACAGAGCCTGAGAGACCTTCGCCCTCTTCATCTCCTGCTGGATCTCCTCATAGATCCCTGACGTGATGTTCACAGGCGAGTCCAGCTTCAGCTGCACCTCCGCGCCGGACACGATGCACTTCGTCTACACACAGAAGGACACACAAACTTTCACGAGTGTAGAGTTTGTATTTCTATTTTTTTCATTTTGTCTCCGATCAGTTAATCAAAGAGGGAATTCTCACTGTCCACACGCAGAGCTGTTATTAGTCTTCATAACAGTGCAGTCCTGTGGTTGTGTGTGTGTACCTGTGTGTGTCTGAGCGTGGTGGTGTTGGACAGCAGGTTGGTGGAGTGGTTGTGGTTGGTGTTGGTGCTCCTCTCTCTCTCCTCCTGGTAGATGCGGTCTCGCTCGCCCTCCGGCAGGTTGAGGAAGTTCTGCATGGCCTTCAGGTTGACCAGCAGGGACTGGGAGGCCGAGCGAGGGTCCTCCTCCTTACGCAGGATCTCTGACAGCAGCCCCTGTGCACATACACACACACACACACACACACACACACACACACACACAGTTAGTTACAAGTTATTACATCATCTCTGGTAACCAGTAAGATCGCTGCGTTTCCGTTTACCTGTGTGCGGTTAAAAGCCACGCGGGCGAACACGGCCTGCGACACGCTGGCCCTCTTCAGCTCGTTCCTGACCTGCTGGTAAATGTCGAAGGAGACTTCGGCCCCCGAGCTGTTGAGGCCGGGCTCGGCGGCGGCCCCGGAGCCCTTGCAGGTGCGCGAGATGGGCGGGTGGTTGAGGAACTGCTGGTTGACTCCCTGCGGGTGCTGGTGGGCGAGCAGGCGGCTGACGGCCAGCTGCTGGTTGATGAGGTGGGCCATGGCGAGCTGCTGACGCACGAGCTGAGGGGAGAGCTGGGGGGACAGGAGCCCGCCGTGGCCCAGGAGGGGCGGAGCCTGGGGACGCAGCGGAGGGCTGGGGTGGTGCTGGCCGGCGGGGTGAGGCAGACCGTGAGGCTGGGCGGAGGGCTGAGCGTCCCCGAGGGCGCTCTTCATGGACAGAGCTCCGGGGCCGCCCAGGGTGCCCAGATGGGTGGGGGAGGGTAGGAGAGAGGGAGGACGCTGACTGAGGACACTCATGTCCAAATCCCTCTCCACTGTGTCCACACACACACACACACACACACACACACACACACACACACAGGTTCGTGTTAATATACTTCAGAAGATCTTTCATTGTGTCACTTGAAAAGTCGAACAAAGGATGAACAAACCTTTAATATCTGATTTTTCCTGCACTGACCACATCTTCTCCATGTAATCACCTGAGGGGGAAAAGATCAGAAAAAGTCATGCATGAAGTTTTCCATCAGTCTCACATCACTGACAACAGTTTCACATCGTTTTAGTCGAGATGTAAAACTTTCTTTTGCTCCAGAGTTGTTGGTTCATCTCATGTCTCAGTAGAAGAAACCAGGTTTAATGTGAAGAGTTATTATAAAAATGATCATTTAAGAGTTAAAAACAGCACTGAAGTGGATTAAGACCAATCAGAAGGAAGAAAAATGAAGGAGGGACTTTTTTTTAGTTTGCATTTGAGAAATTTATCACAACTTAATTCTCAACACTGCAGCCTTTTTAACATTTCAACTTTTTTCTCAACATTTTGACTCTACTCTCGACGTTTTTACTTTATTCTGGAGATTTGGTTTTACTCTTGAACTTCAGACTTTATTCTCGACATTTGGACTTTATTCGTGAAACTTTTTGCTCTATTCATGAGATCTGAATATCAATCTTAAAATTTTGACTCTATTTGACATTTTGTCTTGATTCTTGGATTGCAAAATAAAAAAAACTCCTCGTTTTCAGCCACGACATTTAATGCATCACAAAGAATGTGTAGAAAAAGCAGAAAACTTTTCTCTGTTTTTTTTTTTTCAGAGCGCAGGTTGGTCTTGTGTTTTCAGGCGATGATGAGCTCATATAACCACAAAGTCTTCGGTTAGAACGACGTCCTATTTTTCACCGACTGTCTGCACGTTCGTTCTCCAGATAGGATCAAGTTAAGTGAGGAGCGTTTCCTCTTCATCACTGCGCCGAACGTTCCTGCTCTAACGGCCTCTCTGCTCGCTCGTCTCCACAGAAATCTGCTTCTTATTACGGCTTCCACTGGGTTTGGTTGAGAGTCACATTTTAGGTTATTAGGGGAATAAAAGTTGGAGTGAGGTTTGGCAGGGCTTCAGATTTTTACCTTCCCAGAGTGTGTGTGTGTGTGTGCGTGCGTGTAGACTAAGTGTAAGAAGAGCTCTTATGCCTGGGTTTTGGTGGTGTGTGTGTGTGTGTGTGTGTGTGTGTGTGTGTGTTGGGGGGTTGCTGCTGTTTTCCATTAGGAGTTAAGAGCATTTAGTTTTGTCATGTGTATTAAGGGTGACATTAATGCAGACCATGTGTGACAGTTCCTTCCTACTGAGAGCTGTCAGTGACAGACGTCTCATGCAGCAGATTAGACACATACAGACTGACACATGTGCAGGGGGTGGACAGAAGAATGGAGAGACTTCATTAGAAAGGATCACATTTAAAGCAACTAAATCACTGAAACAAAGGCAGCCAGGCAGGTGAGTCATATTAAGTAGACTTGTGATTAGCAGCGAGCGTCAGGTTGAGACGGAGCTCTGACAGTCGCCACCTTTATGAGGTTTCAAAGCAACGGGAGGCAAATAAAGTCTAAACAGCTCAACGGCGGAGGTGCGGGAGAGTTGGTCACTAAAACTGGGAAAAGTTTTTAACAAGGCGGCGGAATTTAACGAGGAAACCGAACAATATAAAGCTGCTATAAAGTGAAGCAGCACCTGCGACACCAGATCACTGGTGATTCATTTTCGCCAAGTTCCACTTTGTTTGAACCAATCAGACAGCAACCAATCACGTTGCAGGAGAGAACCACGAAGAACAGACATTATGTTAGTGAGCTCCAGTTGGAAAAAACGACACCAAAGATGATTTTGTTTATGTACAAAAGCTATGCTGTAGTGTGCAAAATGCACGGGTTGAAAATTACTTAAATCAGCCTTCAGCGCTTTCTGTCAGAAAGCCTTTCTAATGCATGATTAACTGTCTGATTTAACCCAAACTATGATCTTTTTCTAAGCCTAACCAAGTAGTTTTGGTGCCTAAACTGCAAAAGAAAACCGAAAATAATAATATTTCACCTCCCATCTGTCCTCCTACAGCATTTCTGCAGAAAGTCTTGAAGGCACAAGCAACAAGACACAACAACATCCAACTTCTTTATCATCTGAAGTTGCACAAAGAACGATAAGTCGAGGCTCTGCTGATAAAATAGTGAAGAGTGTATTATGGCTTGTCAGTCATTATCTACTCACCCTCATGCTCATTGGAGGTTGGGTTTATTTATTTATTTTTTTAATCAAGTACACAAAACACCGCTGGAGTTTCACGGGAAAAAAACAGCACTGCAGAATCTCCCAAACAACTGAAGTGAAGGGTGACCAGCTTTCAAATGGAAAAAAAAACCCAATAGAAAATGAAACCAAATCCCTCCATACTGCTCGTCTGCTGCAATCAAAAGCTGTAAATGCCGCTGACTTGTGCACACACACCGTCACACCACACACACAGTTCAGACAGTGTGCACGTGGCTCAGAGATCAACATCTACAGTGAAGATTCGGGCTAAAACTGTGGTGTAAATAACATTTTTTTAGTTGGCGTGTCGGGGCTTTAGGAGACTTCACATCAGTTTAGGAGATTCTGCAGCACTGTTTTCCTGCAGCACCTCTGCTAGAAAGAAAAGGTAGCTTGGATCTGGATAGTTTTGGTCTTGTTTCTGATTTTTCTGTCTGTTCAAACCTGCAGCTGCTGAGCTGCAGTGTTGCATGCTGTTGCATTCCCAGATGAATCCGTGCAGGCGCCCTCTGCCTGGACAGATCCATCTGGGGAAAACATATGACTCTGCAGCGCCTTGCAAAGGAAAAGCATGACTGGTTCACTCTGTGGCAAGGAAAAGGTGTGAGCGAGGCGGGGGAATTACCTTTGATGCGTTTGTACCTCTTGTACCAGCGTCCGAACTCCTGGCATTTAGAGGTGGAGACGTTGGCGTAGTAGGAACTGTTCACTATCGCTGAGATCATACTCTGACAAAAAGACAAAAATAAAATGATCAGGACAAAAGTGGACGTGATGCTGCAGGAAACAAAAATCTGTGATCATTTTCAGGGGATTAGGACCATCCCAAAAGATATGAGCAAAAAGTCAGCCTGAGAAATCTGACTTTATACCCAAAACTGAGAGATTAATCCTAAAACTCTTCAGTTTATGAAAAGCCAGCGCTCAGTCCTGGGAGTGGCAGGGCCCTGAGACTCAGAAATCTCAGCAGCTGATTTATTAAAACTCTTCACCCACCCTGCTTTTCCCAACATGCACTGGGGTCACTTCTCCAGCGCAGGAGATGCAGAGCGAGCAGCTCAACATGGGAAACGCTGAGGATTAAAACTCACATGAGTCAGGCAGCAAACACACACCACCCACACACTTCCCCTAATCACTAATTACATCATGACTAAGTCGTGTGTATAAATCACAAGTCCAAATGACACACTCTCAAGTCTAATGACTGCAGGGTGTGTGTGAGCAGCATAATTGAGGTGTGCGTGTTTGCATCCTTTCCCATGGGACGCTATCAATACTCCTGCGAGCGAGGGAGATATTACACAGTGCACTGAGTGTGCGGTGAGCTGATGATGAAACCACACGTGTTTGGAGAAAATACTCTGCAGCATCTCGGCTATCTGTGTGTGTTTATCTCCAGAAAAGGAATTTCAACCAACGTCTCCCGACTTGCACAAATGCGTCATCAAAAAAGAGTTCGTTTTTTTTTTTCTTTTAATCATCAATCAGCCAGGATATCAGAAAATCAGCTGCGGTGGTTACTGAGAGAGAAGAGTCATGACGTGAACCATCCTGTAACTGCTTTTTTGTTTGATTATTTTCATAATTTATTAGTTGATTATTTGTTTGCTCAAGAAAAAGGTGAAAAATGTCGCTCAGTGTTTCCCTGAAGCCCAAAGACGTCTTCAGAAGCCAGAAAATAATCCAATGTCTTTTTTAAATGTTGTTTTTTGGGATAATTCTGGTCGGTCCATTCTGTCCCTTCAATTTCCACTTTCAACCAAAATCAAAAGTTTCTTCGATGACTGGCAAAGCCGTTTTTTCAAGAAGCTGGAATCAATGAATTTGGACTTTTTTCTTCAAAAAATAATCACTCAAACTGACTAATCAGTTATCAAAGTAGTTGATGATGAGTTTCATGATCGATTATATGATTAATCGTTGCAGCTCTAGAGGCGTTACGAGTCGTATTGCTGGTGAGAGGTTACCTGGGACAGAGGACACTCCTTGGCCAGCGTGCTCTGGTTGGTCTCTCTGAGCAGCTCTTTGAGGGCGTTCCTCACCGTGGCGTGGGTCCACTGCTCCGACGGCAGCTCCTCGAGCCGCGCGAAGCTGCGCACAAACACAAAAAGCCGTGTTGTTACACACCGAAACAAACCTGCATTGACTTGAAGCAGGTTAAACCAGCCAACAGAACAGAACAGAAACTAAGGTGCGTGCAGAAAACCCTGAGCTTCTGGGGTTTGGTACAGACACTAAAATAATGACAATAAACATAAAACCTGCAGCTTGACTTAACTAAACCTGCAGCTGACCTGTGCAGCAGGATCCTCAGTGTGACCATGTGGTAGACGTCCAGCAGCATGTCAGCCACTGTTGCCTCTGGAGCATCTGTCAGGTAGTGGATGGGCATCGGCTTCCACCGGCCCACTTTAATGATGCCTGGAGAACACAAACAAACACACAAATGCACAATTAAAGCATGCATTTAAGAGCGCAGATTTAAATGAACTGTCCGTTTTCATGTTTTCTTATCGATATCGTCCTAAACGGAGCTCCCCAGGAGCTCCCCAGGTCTTGGAGCATCGTCCTGGGCTGAACATTCCCCTGGCCTTTCTACAACCGTGACTGGAAGTGCAAATCTAAACAGGCCTAATCGCGTTAGGATCTGCTAAATCAAACACAGACCCTGCCTGGCCTTGGCCTGCCAGCCTTAATCATGAGTGTGTATGTGTGTGTGTGTGTGTGTCTTCATTGCATGAGGATGGTGGTGATAGGGGCAAACGAACAAAGGCTGCTCTCTCGGGACTCCACAGTTGATTAATCAGAGGAGAAATGTAAAATCAGCTCAACATTAAAGAGTGAAGCATTCGGGCTGTGAACGAGAGCGGCGTTTTGATGTTGATGCACTGAATAAACACTGAGGTCACCGCTCTCCCGTCTCACAGCACAAGATTCCTCCTCAAACTGGCAGGTATTGTGTGTCCTGCAGCTGACTCTGCTTTAGACATGATTGTTAATACTTTGACATGTCAACAACTGGTTACTGATAGGAATTTCCAGACAGACTTTGTTAATTCCAGTTCTGTTCTCAGTGCGGATGAGCGGTTTCAGCTCATCACAGATTTATCAGGATCTGTAACGAGATACTGCAGAACAACAACGCCAAAGAATTGTTTGAGGTAATTTAGAAAAACTTTATTTTCTTCTCTTTTTTGTAATGAAAGAATTAAAAAGTTCTGGAAAACTACAAATCTTTAATGACAAGTTTTAAGGGATCTTTATTAAGTATGTTCATGTTTTTAGATTAAAAAACTCAGTGTACATAAGACTGACACAATGCTGCCATAACCATCACATGACACCTGACATGAATGTTGTTATTAGCATCATTCCGTCAATCATGTAATTTTTAGTGCAAAGCTGACATTATCTGAGACGTTATGATAACTTGACATTTATCAAGACAACAGTGTCTTACAAACTGACATTAACAAAGACAGCATAACCTGTCATAAACATGCCATAGCAGGCCCAACTTTCAAACTGAAAGGAACTATTTAGCTTTGTGTCTTACAACATTACATTAAACTGTCATATGTAGTTGGTTTTGACACTGGCTGTCATAAGGCCATTATGACTGTGACATGAATATTTTCCTTAATCTCAACGACAGTGATGCAACTTTGACTTGTCATAAAGATGTGAGTAAGTGTTATTACACTATTGAATGCTTTTACAACAGTGTCATGAATCATTCCCTTGACGTCAACGTCAAAGTAGTATATTTTACACTTGAGTTGAAGAGGCTAAATAGTTTCCTTAAGTTTGATAATTAAGCCTGCTATGGCACGTTTATGACGGGCTATGTTGTCTCAGTTAATGTCAAGTTGTCTTAACAAAGACACTGTTGATTAATCTCAAATCGTTATAATGAAGACATTTCAAATAACATTTTAAAGCTTTGTATTTAAAATGACATAATTGACCAAATGACAATAATGAATGTTCATAAAGGCATGTTTCATGTCATGGTTATGATGCTGTCATGTCAGTCTTATGTAGACCTCTTTAAATAAAATATGTCAGAGTAACACAGTGCCTGAACGTGGATTAAATCAACCTGTCCATGTCAGAAATACAGGATTTAATGACACTAATGAACCTTAAGTTGCTGTAAAACTCAGTGAGAGTATAAAGTTACTGTCCTGAGTGTAGCATGTTTTTTATAATAAGGTTCGGGTTGTTTCTGGGATTCTTTAGCGGTCTGCAGGCCTTCAAATACGGTAAATGCTTATTTTTAAGTGAGTAATATCTGAAAGCTTCCCAAAACATGGCCATAAGTTAAATTTAGTCTGATTTTTTTTGCTAAGCAATTCACCTAAGCCCATATTAAATCCAGAACAGTAACCATATACTCTAAATAAGAAATAGCTTCTTTTTAATTAGCCATAATGTGCAAGTTAATTAAAGAAAAAACCCCTGTGCCAGTTAAGAGTTTAAAAATACTGGTCCAGCCAAAGTTATGCAAGATGCAATTCAATCGCTGAAGAAAATAGAAGAGTCTCTGTATAATTTTGGTCGTGACCACACTGGGGGAAAAATGCATGACTCCAGCCAAAAATTATTTATTTGAAAAGAAAAGGCTTATTTCTCAGAACAAAACCTAGCCATTTGGGAGAGGCGAGGGGGGTCGCAGGGCGTCGGCCACTCGGTTAGAGTGCCCTGTGTTTACGGGACACACCAGGAATGTCAAACTGCACTGCTCTGTGTGTGTGTGTGTGTGTGTGTGTGTGTGTGTGTGTGTGTGTGAAGTCTGTTGTTTTATGGTTGACTGGATGTTGTCTGCGTTCTTGTTTTGATCTCAAAACGATGAGGGAAAAAAACGGTTTGGTGCTGCTCTGAGGAGCACAGATCCAGACTCGGGGTTTGGGTTTAACTTCTGTGCAGCCAGGTGGGTGAACTACATTCCATCAAGACATAAGTGCTGAGAAAACCAGATTTATCTTCTTGGTAAATACCTTTCCTCTGATGGTTTAAACTTTTTGGTACTCGTCGTACCCATGTGGCAACTCCCACCCATCTGGAAACCAGTTATGCTTCATTCATCTGCTGCTGGAAATAATTAATTACTCATCAATTACCAAACAAAGTGGTAAGAAAGATGCAGGCTTTTTCCTATTAATGTGTAATAATGGAAAAAGTTTCCCAGATGTGATGTAAAAAAAAAAGCAGATTTTCTTGACAAATAAAAGGTCAGCAACATTATTTTTAATGCCTGTTTAATTTGTAGACAAACAGGGATGTGACGTCACTGAAGCCTGGATTTGGGCTCGCTGCTCGCCTTCATCCTGGCGCCAGGAAAATCCAAATTTTTTGTAAAAGTGGAGGGACGCCTGGGTGGAGCTGAACAGGAAGTGGAAAAACCACCCCTGCTGTCAATCAAGTGAACATGCCTTATATCTGCTTAATGGGGCGATGATTCTCAAAGCTGCCGCCAGATACAGGCTGTGCAACTAAAGTCTTTTTTTTTTTTCTTTAATTTAACGCCTGCAACATTTTCCAAAAAAAGCTGAGACGGGAGGCCTGTTTAACACCGTGATACATCACCTTTTCTTTTAGCAATTCTGACAGGATTAATAAAGAACAACACTCAGTCAGCGTTTTGGGATCTGAGGACAATAATTGTTGACGTTCTGATTCTTGCTTGAAATATGCTGAGAATTCTTCCTTTCACTTTAACATCGTCATAATATGCAACAAGTTTTGTCTGTGGTTTGATGAGGCTGATTCAACCTTGCAAAGTGGAGCTATGTGTTTTGTTTTCTTGCAAATTTAAGACTTTATAATCTCAGAATATTCAAGTTTTTTTCTCGTAAATTTGCACATTTCTTTTCTCATTAATGTTTGTTCTTGCAGATTTGTGGGCTTTTTTCTCATAAATCTCCTAAAAACTAAGTGTTTTCTCAGAACATTACTCTCCTCCCTGAGCACCTTAACACACCATCATGCAAACATATTCACTTGGTATCTACATAATTGTCATATTTGAAGTGTCAGTCAGGGTTGCTGACATTCTTTGTCATGTGGCGTCTTTCCAAACAGGACTGAAATTATAGTGCAGTTAATTTAAGTACAGTGCAGGACATTCTCCTGCTAGTCTGCCTCAAATGTGGGGATGTCATGCAGAGATAAATTGTACTTAAACTTTCTGAAAGCATTTCTGAAAAGATGCATAAAAGATGCATGTTGTCGGGACTGAAGAGGACTGTTTCCTGTGGTGATCGCAGGACGCTCTGCGTTCAGCTCCAGTCAGCAGCAGCACTCGGTTTGGAAAAGCATCTCAGATGATTGATTTAAACACACACCTGCACACACCCAGACTCTACTTACCACTTGCCTGTACAGCTGAGCTGTGGGAGTATCCCAGAGCGACCAGCGCCGTCTCCACCAGCTGCGTGAAGAGGACGTCCTTACGAACCAACACAAACTCAGCGTGGCGGTCGCCGTGCCCCTCGCAGTCGCCGGCTGCATCTGCATGTTCCACCACACAGTAGACCGGGATCATCAGACCTGGAACACCAACGCAGAGAGCTGCAGAGAGTCGCAGAAGAAAAGCGTGCATGTGTAGTCTGTCCTCGACAGTGGAGGATGTTCCTACCAGTGTAAGGTGGAACCTGGAAACTGGTTAATGTTTTCCCAGATCCACGTTTGATGACTTTAGACTTGAGAAAAAGGAGAGAACCATGAAGAGCTAACGTTAAGTTACTGAGCTTCAGCTGGAAAATATGACAAAGATAATTTTACAGCATGCAAAAGAGTTGAGGCAATGTTGATAAAATGTCACATTATGACTTTTTAAGGACTCGAATCTTAAAGTCCGCCTGTCTTGACTTGGGATTTGAGTGCAAAGACTGGAGATTAAGACTTGTAAAACAAGGAACTGATCCCTGTTCTTGCAATATTTCTGTCTTTACAGGGATACATGATGTTGCACTCATGAAACTGATGAAAGCAGTTGAGAGAGAAGTTCAAATCCTGCCAACTTTCTCACTTTGCTACGCAATCGTTGTTGGAAGTGCGCGCAAATGCCTGAGTCATCTGTTTCAGAAAGTTACACAACTTTTCGGCTGACCCCTCTGCATCGTCTCAAAAGAAAGATCGGTGAGTTTTATTAACCGACATGCCACAAAATAAAACTAAATGTTCCTTTTACTTTGGATAAAGTTAGTTGCTTACTATCATTCACATGTTGCAAATCTTACAGAGCAAACAGAGACCAAGGACAGACGTAAAGGACATAAAACGAGTCAAAATGCACACAAGAACAACATTTTTCAGTAAATGAAAGTGTTCAGTGACAGAGTCTGTCAGTGCTGCTGCAGTACAGCCGCCTGCTTGGTGGTCCAAGTACGACACTCTGGTTAAACTGGGCAGCTGCCAGCGTGAAGACTGTACAACTGTATTTGTGTTTGCGCCACATATTAAAACCCACAAAGAATAAGACTTGTTTCCAGAGCTCTTAAAGGACATAATATCTGTATCATTCAGCTCTCAGGAGCGGTGCCATAACTCCAGCGGTCTAGACTCGTTACTGGGCGAGTACCGAGAGCTCCTCCAAGCCTGGAACCATTCACACCCATCCAGTCCACTGCTCGGTCCCACAGGAACTGCTAATTAACAAGCTATCAATCCTCCTCCTGACGAGACGGCGACACATCAGCCGGAGCCAAACCGCAGCAGCATCAGGCACGCTATCGGCCAATAAGCCAACCGCTCGGTGGAAGGGTGGAGGGAGGTAACCCAGCAGAATATCTGTTTGTGTGTGTGTGTGTGTGTGTGTGTGTGGGCGTGTGTATACTGTTACAATGTTTGTGTGATGATGCATGATGATGTTTTCAACTGCATGAGAGAATAATGGGCATCTGTGCGTGAGTGTGTTCTGTGTTAGGTATTTCAGAGCGTACATGCTGCTCTGTAATACTGTACTAATGCAGAATGTGTGCGAGTGTGTGTGTGGCTGCACCACCCACAGACAGTACGCACCAACATCACCCACATGTCCTCGGTAGACTCTTATTTTGCCTACATTTAAGCACATGTTGTGATGAGTTAAGGGGCGAATGATCTCCTCCTTATGTTTGCGAGAGAATTAACAAATTAGCTCGTGTTACGCGCTGAAATGCGAAAGAGTTTACAGCGCTTCAGCACGGCCACACTGGAAAGAAGGGTGAAAATGCTGCGAGAGGAACGAGACGTGCTAATCGTCTTCACGCCCTCTATAGGAAAAGTTCTCTCCCACAAAAATAAAACTTTAATAGGGAAAAAAGTAAGAAACCCAGAGAGGAGAAACTGAGACAGACATGCGATATGTCGCGAGTACAGAATAAAAAAAAGTTGCAGGCGTCCTCCACAAGACTGCCCAGTTGTTGTCTGAAGTGCGTGTGAACGCCCCGCCCCTCGAGGTCGATAAGCTCACTGATGCCTACACATCGTCTCAAGAGTGAGATTTGTGAGTTTAAAAAGTTCAGATCCTGCACATCTACCCAGTGTGAGAAGAAGAAGAGAGAAGTTCAAATCCTGCCAAGTTTCTCACCAAGTCATTATGTGAAGTGTGTGTCGCCGGGGACGTTTGTTGTACGTCTCCTCTCTCTCTTTCTCTCCCCAACGACTTAATAATCAATTAATTGTACAATCCTGAACATTTAGGATTGCTCATTTTCTCTGATGTGTGTCACTGTTGGTCAGACAAACAAAAAAAATATTATAACTCATCTTGGGCTCTGGGAAAATCTGGTCCAAACAGGACAGAAGGAAATGACTAACAGATCTGGGATAATGTGTTAAAAAGGAAAAAACAGAGCAGAAATAGAACAGTCAGGATGAACAAACATCTGGGGAGTGTTCCAAACATCTGACTCGAAGCGTCAGGAGGTACCTGGAGGTACCGTCCCTGTGTCTGTGAGGACGAGGTCAAACTCTGCGCTGATGGGAAATGTAATCAGTTGAAGCAATGAACTGCAGCACTTTTTGAAGCACTTGTCCAACAGGCCACCAAGCCTGTAAACTTGGTAGCCCAGCTGTAAACGTATGTAAAAACATCTCAGAAAAGGTAACTTCCTTAACTGTAACGCTTGGGTTTCTAGTCTCGGCCTCAGGGTGGCCAGGTGATGTGTTGGCGCTACATTAGGGACAAGACATTTAACCCAAAGGTCGTGTAAAATCTTGTGGTTATCTTGAAGGGCACAATCCTATTTTTCCTACAGTTCCTGAGGTTTTACTGCTAGATTTCCACATACAGTTTACACACTTTACTTATTTATTTTCATGCATAAATATGCTAATTGGAAGACTGTTTTTGTACATGATCATGGTATTATAGAGGCAATGTATGTACGTGTGTGTGCACGCTGACATCCCACCTCCAAGTGGTCTCAGTGGCGTGCCGTTCTGCCTGCTTCGCGGAGCTGCTGGGCTGCCGTTGACCTCCAGACGGCTCGACTTGCACAGCGGGGGTCCGCTGGAGGCGGGGCTCTCCCCTCTCTCCTCTGGGCTGACGCTGTCCCGACGGCCGGGGCTCTCCATTCCCCCGCCTGCACCTCTGCGCTGCTCCATCGCCCTGAAAACTCCACGAGGAGGAGCACCGAGCACAGCGTGTGAAGCTGGGAGGAAACGGGGAAAAACGTACTGTCAGGTCACATAAAGCTAATTATGGTTTGACTTTGAGAGGGGTTATGGATGCGGAAGAGCTGAAATGCTCCTCATACAGAGCATCTACACCATATATCATGTTTCATACTTTGCCAGCGTCGACTGTAACAAACTGTTTGATCAACAACTGTCTCTTTGTTCAATTCCTCCACGGTTCTCTGTTATTCACATAGAGGAGAAGTAAAAACAACCACAACAGACAGCGAGTCGGAGGCATCTGGGACAAATCACAGGTCAACAAAGTGGCATTCACTGAGACTAAACACAGGCAAGTATATTATCCTCTGTTTAGACGCATCGGAGTAAACGACACGTTATAATGACAGACGTGAGGGTGCGTAAGGCGACCGTGGAGCACGGTGACAATGCACAGGAGATGAAACTCACTGCAGCTGCAGCATGAGCACCATTAAATATTCACTCATGCCAAACTACAAAATCAATATCAGTATGAGTGTATGTTATATTTTAAATATTCTGACCACTTTACTCTGCCGTCAGACAGACTTTTCTCCACTCCAACAAACTTTAAGTTTTAGAAAACTCTTTTTCCTTCCGCTAATTTATGTGGTAAAGGACATGACAGAACAGGAAAGGACAGGGTACATCACAGGCTCATCATAAGATGTAACAGTGCATGAGCCTACATGACATTTCATAACACTACATGACATGACACAGCAAATTTTTAGAGACTAAACAATGTCTTATATTTTAATTAAGCTTTAAAGGTGCAGGTTTTGTTTCCTTTGGACGGAGCCAGGCTAACTGTTTCCCCCTGTTTCAGGTCTTTATGCTAAGCTAAGCTAAGATAACCATCTTCTGCCTACAACTCCATATTTAACTCACAGATTAAAAGAACATAAAACAAAGTGTTATATATAATATATTTCCCACGCTGTCAATCTGTTCTTCTGACACAGGTTCCTTTTTCATTTTTTCAGCTTAAAACCCAAAAGAGAAATCTGAATTTAAAATGTATATAAAATGTTTTTATTTAGTTTTTCATCACCTCATAACAAACCTGGACTGTCGACTGAAATGCTAGAGGGCTTTTAATTTGAAACAGATACAGGAAGTGAATTTGTATTAACAGTGTAATGCAGTAATTTTGAGAAAAAATCTCAGATTCCTCCGTCTTAAAATGAATACTTCCTGGTTTATTTACTTCTCTCCGACAATAAACTGAATATCTTTGGGTTGTGGACAAAATGAGACGTTTGAGGACGTCATTTTGGGCTCGGAGAGACACTATTCGATTTTTTTTTTTTACAGACCAAAAAACTAATTGATTGATCAAGCAAATAACTCGATTTGTTGCAGTTATGACGGCCTACATTTCCCATCAAGCCTGGACCGAGTATTTTGTTAAGTTTGCTGATTTATGTTCCAAAATGCAATAAATTTATTGGTGCTTGAACCTGTGAACTAATACACTTCATGAATTTCTCTGCAATCTGCTGAGGCTCATGAGCTCAAAAGTTATTTTGCATCTCAGGTCTCCACATGGTCGACAAACAAAACCACACACTTCACTTTAAAAAATTTAAAAGTTCATAAAAAAAACTAAAAATCAAACAGTCCATGCATCTTCACACACAGCCATATGAAACGTGTTTTTTTAACACATTTTTATAGCACATAAAAAGGTTTCTTTGCATTGGTTTACTGCCAGACAGCTCTGGTTTAAAAACTACATTTGTGCTGCATTTTAAAAACACAGATATGAGCAGTACACCCGAAATGTGCAGCAGCATCATGCATGGCTAAATAAACTGTGCAGAGTACATTTGGGAACGCTGTCTGCTCTCTGCTTTGTGTTTTTTCCCTCACACTGTGCGGTTTCCACTGGTATGACCGTAAAGCCGGCAGCGACACATGAATCTGAACCCAACTGCGACACATGATTATAATAAAACACACATGCAAAATTAATAGCTGCTGGTAAAAAAGCCCGTCCAACACAAACAAGAAAAAAATAAATAAAAATCACACAGTATGGAGCACGGCGAGGCCCCACCACACTGCGCTTACGAGGGAGGAAGAAAGAACTGCAGCCTGTCTGGGGCTTCATACGACTGACATAAATGTGCATCAAAATCTGCCAGCGAAAAAGAAAAAAATCAGACAGTTTATTACTTCTTGCAGAGCATTTTGTGTTGTTTAAAAATGACTGGAGGTGGACTTTGAATATCCCACAATTGTCACCACAGGAAACAGAAATCAGTCCCTCCAGGACTCCTTTTTGGGGACTGTTGCGGCCTAAAACGCCTGATTTCACAGCAGCTTTTGTAGAAAACTGCAATGCATGTTGTCTTGTTTTGGGGAATTTTTTGCAGTGAAGTTCAGGACCAAATGAAAACTGCAAAAGAAAGTTGCATTTTTTTTTTTTTAATTTTAAAAAAGGCAACTTGTTCCAACTCTGCACTCTGTTCTGATTGTACTGACTAACCTCACCAAAAATGCTCACAATTACAAAAGTCATAAAAAATCTGCTTCATTTGTAAATAAAAAAGTGCACCAGTGGGGTATTTAACAAAGAAGAATGTTTTTGGAGCTCAAAATTAGTCAAAACAGCACAAAACTCTAAAATAAAAGAGCACAGAGCATTGATAAATGTGTTCTTTTCAACAACAAACAACAAAACATTGACTCGATTGACTGGCAGAACGGAAGCAATGATGATCGGTTTGCAGAAAAGTTGCCGAATTTGGACAAATTTGCAAGGTTGCACAGAATTCATTGGTTGAATTGGCGTGAACTGTTGCGATCACAACGTCACAACTTCCTGGAGGGACAAATCAACTGCGAGGGGAACGAATCCTGTTGCAACCTTTTGCATACCGGGTGTATTAGGGAGAGGTAACATGTTCTTGTCCTGGAACACAACCATCAACATGCATACATAGTCGCTACGTTAGTCGCTTCAGCCCAACGTCACCCCCATGTTGGACTGAACCTGTGAACGAATCCATGTCAACAGGAGACGTTTAAGTGCCTTTTAATCCAGAAAACCCACAACTTTCACAGTGTTGCCCTGTCCAATATGGCGGCGACGTTGACGCACAATCCAAAGACCAACACAACACAACCGTATCTCAACATCACATGAGGATTTTCCTGCTTTCTTCTTCGACAGCGGCCCAGAACATCAAACTTCACACCTACAGACGCCGTAACCGTGTCCACGGACGGGAACCAGGAACCACTGCGAGGACTTAAATCACGAGTCACACTTACTGAGAAGGCCAACGCCAACACTGGAGCTCAGAGTGTTTTTCACAATTCACCCTGGTTCACAGACAGGATGTGTAATGTTTTGCAACATAAATATGATGGAAAAACAGTTTTATGAGTAAAAGACCACCATGTGGACCGTGCTGCTGCTCTCTGTCCCTCTGGGTGCAGCTGTCCCTCCCTCCCACGCTGCCTTTGCTAATTTACCCATCAATCCTTGATAATAAAACATATTTAATGATTACTGAGCGCTCTCCAGTCCACCAAAACCGAAAAACAGCTCAAATTTTCCAATAAATCTGCTTCCCCCCAGTGGGACTCAATTTCACTCCAGGGAGGAAAATAACTAAATGCTTTGTTTCCGTCGAAGTCGTTTTCTCAAATCAACGCGCACCAAACGGGGACACAGCGCCAATTAAACCCTGAACTGGACCGGACCCGCGTCGCGCTGAGATGAACATGAACACACACCTCGTGCGCTGAATCACAGAGACAGGAATGTGAGGCGCATTACTGCAAGAATCAAAGTGTAAAATAATTAGATTGCATGTCAACGTTCAAAACAAACTTCAGTGTGTTTGCTCGAGGTTTTAATAAACACATTTTTGGAATATTTGGGGCAATTGATGATAATCAGCCCCCTTCCCTTCTCTAACCAGAGCAGTATTTGAGTCATTAATGGGACATTAAATGTGGAGGAGGAAAAAAAAACATGGCTGTGGTGACAGAAACTCACAGAGGAACATGCACACACAACAACATGGTGGCCTGTCAGTTTGTTGAATTTTTCAACTTTTTCCAACTTTTCTCAACAAGTATTGAGGGAGAATCCTGCAGCCAATCAGCTATGAACTATCCCTTTAAAGGTACTGAGTACCAAATCCCAGTCCTCGCAGTGTCTGACATCATGGAAAGAGACAGATGTGAATCTTTATGTCAAACAGTCGTATAAGTAAGATCATTTATGTTTAACTAAACTAAACTCCATTTACAGAAACAGTAATTTTACCATCAAACATTCAAACCCAACAGAAACAAAATAAAACTCACCAAAACCATCTTTGTTCATGTTTCCACTGTCTTAACAATCATCGACTCGGGTTTGGTTGAAATAAATAAATACTGGCAGACGACAGAGACGGAGGTCACACATCAGAGAGAGAGAGAGAGAGAGAGAGAGAGAGAGAGAGAGAGAGAGAGAGAGTATTTTCACATCTAACTCTGTGAATTTGAGTTTATTCCAACCAAACCAGAGCTGGTGATTTTTGGAGCAGCAGGATGGTTTTGGTGAGCTTTATTTTGTTTTCTGCTAAGTCTGAATGAAGTGTGTTTTACGATGATAAAATTAGTGTTTCTGTAAGTGGAGTTTGGTGGCTTTGGCGTGAGTGACAAATTGGCTGTTTTTGGTTAAAACAAACGGGATCTTACTCTCTGTAGGGTTTCTTGTTGTTGTTGTCAGACACTTAGAGTAAAAATTTTAGCCTGTCAGTGGAAAAACAAGGACATTTAGGGGACGTGCTTGGACAGTGTGCAGTTGCCCCAAAGGATTAAATGACAGCTGAGAACTGCAGCGCTCTCACTCAGTACTGGACCAATTTCAAAAACTCTTGTCCCATAGACTCAAAAACACCTGCAAATAGGGTCCAGATTGAAAAGTACAAAAGTTACCCTTTAAGTTTTTGGACAGTTTGTCTCTATTGAAGTGGAACAGCTCCCATCCAGGTTTTAAAGGTGTTTCACACAGCTGGGGCTGCAACAGAACACCAAGTCACTGCAATGTTGATCGTTTTTCATACGTCATGACATTTTCAGAGCAGACATTTGGACGCAGGTGTTACTAATAACATCAGTGATGATTCCGCTGCAGCTAAATGGAACCTGCCTTCTTACCCTGATGTACCAAAATGTAAATGACATCCTGCCACATATAAAAAAAAGACCTCATAAATTAATTTACCCTGGTACTTCTGTTGCTCTTGTATTTGATCCTTTGTCAAATAAACTAAATTAAAGTGAAGAAAGTGAATTATTCATTATTTTCTACACAAACTGACTTATAAATCAAAAGCCCAGGATTTATTTTGATGTCAAACAGTGACAGAAGGTTGTGATTTAAGTGGCCATCATAAATACTTTGATATTATTAATACGGTAATAACAGAAGAGGGGGGGTGGGGGGGGGGGGGTTTGGGGGCAGAGTATCAGTCTTTCAGTCACTCCTTCACACTCATAAAAGCACTTGAAGCATCAGATTGTGGGGGGGTGCAGCCAGAGAGCACACACTCCAACACACTCCACCAGCACACATGGAGGCCAAATGTACAGTCACACACACACACACACACACACACACACACACACACACACTCACACTCAGTAGCCTCCAACTGACAAATCACACAGAAACACACAGCCAACCCACACCGGCTGCACAACACTGCAGTCGATTAATGACAGCACACTCTAATTTAGAGGCATTTAACGGCGTTTTAGGTGTTCGCTTTAATTAAATCAACTGTGAGTCGACTCAGGAGGGATGCTACAGCGGAGGGTGAGGCCAGCAGGATCCAGTTCAGAACTTTTAGGGGTCTGGTGACGACTAAAAGTTTGTAGGAAGGGTCCAAAGAACCAAGAGGACGTTCCAGGAGCCCTTGAAGAGTTTCCAGGGGTTTTTAAGAAGTCTCAAGGGGTCCTGGAGTGGATCCAAGGACGTCACGCAGGCATGCAGACAGACAACAAGAGGTGAAATCTTCTGCATGCACACATGCAAGACCCACTCCTTCACTATTCTGCATTTACTGTCATAAATGTCAAAGAAAAGGAGCAAATCTTCACATTTAAGAAGCTGGAACCAGCATGAAAAATGACCAAAAGGATTAATCGATTATCAAAATAGTTGGTGATTAATTTAATAATTGATTAATCACTGCAGCTCTACATTCCTGACAGTGATTTCACAGTGTTGCGGTGCAAACTGAAGCTGCAGCGATTATTTTGCAGAATATTTGATTAGTTGATCAAAAGAAAACTATTTTGATAATCGGTTAATAATTTCAGGCATTTTTCGTGCAAAAAATGTAAAACATTTGCTGCTTAAATGTGAAGATTTGCAGCTTTTCATTGTCATGTATGACAGTAAATGAAGAATCTTTGGGTTTTGGACTGTTGGTCAGACAAATGAAGACATTTGACGGTGTCACCTTGGGCTCTGGGAAAGTATTTTTCACAATTTTGACAATTATAAGCTAAAAGATTCATCAGTTAATCATGAAAATAATCAGGAGTTGCAGCCAAAACTCTGAGATCTGCAGCAATGCTCCAGAAAAGGCATGAAAGAATAAGGAAACAAGAAAACGTCATACTGCTCCTTTAAGCAGCTCGACCAGCCTCACAGTGAGCTCTTACTACACAGGCTGACAACACACTTACTGCAAATACAGTTTAAAGGGACGGTTCACCCAAAAACTAAACCCAGCATGAGCATGAGTAGGTAAAGACTGACTTTTTATTTTTGGGTGAACTATCCCTTTAACACCACAAGCAGAGGCTTGCAGTCGTGAAGTCGATTCTGATTGGTCACAACTAACATCTGGCCTCATCAATGTCACCTCCAGACAGACGCATCAGTCTGTATCTGCATTAGCAAATTTTAAGCTCTGTCCTTAATCAATCATTGGTAATATTAACGATCAATTAATCGATTAACTGTCCTTGCATACACCAAAAAATAACAAATGTATTTTTTCTTCTTAACCAAAGTTTTATTTCTTTTAGTCTTTAGGGGTTCTTCAGAAGCAAACTGTTCTGGGTAGTACTGTTCTGATGCTCCTACTTTAATTAATTAGTCTTTTATAATTAAAAATACCAGTGAAAGTTTACTGTAAAACTTGTTACTTTACATCATGGTATTGAGTGTTTGTGTATTTATTTTAATGTGAAAATGAAAATATCACTGTAAATTATCCTGCCTATCTACATAGTCTACATATAATAAAATAAATTATAATTTGACATTATGTCAGGAAACTAAACTGCTCTTTTTTGTCCTCAACAAAACACTATGCAAGCATTCACTTACAGCCCAGGAAGTCTCCTAATTAATTAAACATAAATACTTATTTTTTTCCTGATTTAGTCAGGAAGCTATCAAGATAATGTGAGAGGGAACATGTGAATGGGAAAACTCTCAATTAAAAAAGTTTCTTCATTTCCGTGTACATAATGTGCTTTCTTTTTTATCATTTTATTTAAATTACAAAGCCCTTGGAAAGTCTTTATATTGAGACTTCATGCATAGTGAAATAAGTACATTTAAGTCACCTGCATAAAAGACTGTGGGAA
Source organism: Lutjanus erythropterus (assembly GCF_056507025.1). Lineage (NCBI taxonomy): Eukaryota > Metazoa > Chordata > Actinopteri > Lutjaniformes > Lutjanidae > Lutjanus > Lutjanus erythropterus. The sequence continues at coordinate 16,528,871 of NC_139340.1, read as the reverse complement.
TAATAATAATATTCATGACATTATTATATTTTTTTAATATTTACTTGCCCTCAACAGACCAGTGTATGCAAGCCTTACATATTATATTTGACATCACATAACACTATAAAGTCATATCTTATCACTAAATGTTCATAATGTTGTATCTTCTTATATTTGTCAGAAAAATTGCTGAATTGCTGAAGCAGCGTTTCAGCAGTTTGAGCCTAAGATAAACGAAATTCCGTTCACAAACCTCTCAAATTATGATTTCTTCATTAATTAACACTAATTATAATTAAAGGCGCACAAATGTTGAATAGGGCGTTAATCTTCAAGACATTATGTAAAATTCGGCTTACATGTATGAGTAATCATTTACTTATTTTTCGTTCAGTCTCAACTTTTATCTCACTTTCTCCCTGCTGTCTGTCGCCTCTCCTCAGCTCTTTTCACCTGACGTGTCGCAGCAGGACAAACACAGCTGCAGGTAATAACATTAATTTAATAATGGCTCCGTTTGATTCGGCTCTGCCAAATAAACTGATATTGATAATATATGCCAATAAGTACCGACAAAAAAACGGCGGTCTCCTATTGTTAATGATCAATAGCACACTAAATCAAACGTTCAAGCTTCTGATTATTAATTTTATTAGCTGCAGATTTGTTTGACCAATGACAGGACTTTAGAAAGAGCCGTTTAAACGGTTATTAAATTAATTGTTGCTCGGTCGCTTTGCCAACCTGAACTTTAAAATATGTCGTTTTAAAGACGCTCATAATCATTTCCTCAGGTTTTCAATAGACTTTGGTGTGAGAACAAACTTTTAAACTAACTTTTTTCCCCCAACTTACCTCAGGGAGCGTCGTAAACGTGCCATAAAAGTAGCTTATAACAGTTCAATATAATTATAATTGATATATGATAATATTGGGGTAAACTCAGGTGTTACCAGTGAGACTAATTAAGGTCCCATTCCATTTAGTCTAACAGCATTTCCAGTGAGCCAGCATGCGCAGTAGCAGCACCTGTTTGACCTAAATGGAACTGGACACCTGTTTCACGTCAAAATGGCTGCTGTGAAAAAAGAAATTAGTGACCTGTACTTTTACTGTACTCGAGTATTTCTGCTTTCTGCTACTTTATACTTCTCCTCCACCACACAGAAAATCCTTCTTATAGTGAACATTACATTATTTTGTTTTATTTCTAACAGTTTTAGTAATAATGAGTTTTATTTAAAGAGTATTTGTCAGGCTGCTCAGACTCTTTATATAAGACAGAGCAGACATAAAAAAGATATTACAGAGCATGAAGTTTATTATTATTGAGTTATTATTTCAGAGGAAAATATTGTACTTTTTACTCTAGAACATTTATTTAATAATATATAATATATAAAGATAAAGGGGTAAAATCACCAGACTGCAGTATATAAAGTAAATATAAACCAACAATATAATATATATTATTCTGACTATTCTGCATATACTTTTAGTAGCCTGCTCTGTGGTTTTAGTAGTTTTACTTCAGTAAATACTTCATCCAGCTCTGTTTATGTATTACTATAATGTTTTTAATACCTTAACTTGCCTGCTTGGTCTCATAAGCTGTAAATACCACTTAGCTTATCTAACAAGTCAGAAGTATATTCATTAAATACATAAATTGAATATAAATATAAAACTTAAATCCTCAAGTTTTCCCTCGGCTCCAAACATTTATGTTTTCTACACTGTGAGGTGTTTTTACTGAACGTGAACATGAAACTTCAGTGTCTGTGAACGCAGAGCGGCTGAACGTGACAGACTTGCAAAAACTCCAAATCAAATTATACAATTAGATTTATTTCAAATTATTTAGGACCCCTATAAGAGCAAATCCAGATGTGACAAACTGTTCAAGTTTATGCCTCCAACACACAAAGAAAAAATGATTTAAAGTTTTATACTCCAAAATGAATGATAAGTTGTTTGAAAAACACTTAAAATATTAGTTTTTTATTAATTAAAGCAAAAGTTGCAATGTGAGGACTGTGAAAGAAAGAGAAAGTGTCACTTCATAAAAATTTAAACTCATTTAAGATGGGATCATATATAAAATAAATCAATTCAAACGTAAAACAGAATCAAAAATCAAATTTAAAGCATCTCATAAACATGAAATGATCATATGAAGCATTACTTAAATACTTCTGCATCAAGTTTAAGTTAATAATGTGACAATTTGTGTGTTTTCATAATAATTGTCTTCATTTTCTAAAAGAAAACACATTTAATCTCAATCATAACTCATAAAAAGTGACAGCTCTGTTTTTCCTGTCATTCTATGAATATCTGTTTCTGTCAAATAATGACAGAAAAGTGTGTTTTTTGTATTTATGTTAAATTTAGTTGTGGTTTTAAAGCTTTTGGACTGAAATCCAGTGTATTTACTTCACTGTAAAGCCTGCAGTTTCACATGAGATTAGTCTTAAACTTCCATAAAACCTGAAATTTTAACCTCTGTGGTCTCTGAACGTGTGATACAGAACTTTTTGAGCTATTTTAGCAGATGTTTTACTGGTAGATTTACCTGCAAGTTGGGAACTTTTCAAGTTTTGAGTAAAAGCTCACTCACTTTTTAAGAAGTCACCGTGCTTGCCGGGGAATAAACTCCATCCATTGGTGAGAATGAGAGAATCCAGCCTGAGAGGAGGTGAATTTTCCAACGTTTCTCCCACTTTGTGACAAAAATGCAGCAGCAGCAGCAGCAGCAGCAGCAGCGCCGGCAGAACGAGCCAGGAGATATAGAGAGGAGGAGTGATGAGGGCAGACTGCTGCTGCCTGCTGGGTAAAGAGGAGGAAAATGACACATGTGGAGAGAGGAGGAGGAGGAGGAGGAGGAGGAGGAGGAGGGAGGAAGAGGAGGGACAGAGGAGGGAGATTTTTTTTTTTATTTGGGGGGGAGGGAAACCCAGAGACAGACTGACATACATTAAATATAGTTACATCTATTACTGTCTTCAAATCTTTAACACGAGAGCTCTCCAGCAGAGTTTCAAATTAATACAAATACAAGAGGAGGTGAACAGCATTATGGGTAAAAAAAAATAAAAAAAAAAGAGAGAGAGAGAGCCCCCCTTTATTCTAGAAAGCCGACACTAAATGAATAATGTGATCACAGATTTAGAAAAGGATAATTAATTTCCCAGATGTCGAGATAGAAGCAGGGTGCAGGAGGAGGAGGAGGAGGAGGAGGAGGAGGAGGAAGAGGAGGGAGTGTGAGGTTTAAAGAAGGTGATTTATGTCAGAAGTTCATCACTGTAACGGTCTCACTATTCTTCAGATAAAAAGTAGACGCTGTGATGCTTCATAGCGCAATAGATCAGAGATTATAAACTTAATACTCAGTGTTTAAAAAGTCACAGATGATCAGGATGGACATAACAGAAGCTGAGTGTCTGCCCTCTACTGGTGGAAAAAATGTTGAAAGGGACAATAAAAAAGGTAACATTTGACACCCATGTCTATAATGCATTATAAACATTTGTACAATGCATTATAATCAGTTTATGGCACTGTGTACTAATAGTTATAAGCAGCAATAGCAGTGTTTTTACCCCTGAGTGAGAAACAGAGACAGGAGGTTCATCACTTCACTATCATGTTATAATGCATTATAATGTGATTATAGTTCATAGTTCATAGTTCTAATATATGAACTATGAGAATTATAATACACTATGATCATTGGAAAGAAATTGTTAGTGAGTGGACAGCAGTTATGAGATATTACTGTATGGTACGTGACATTATAGGTCATTGTAAATGATTTATTATGTGTTATGATTATTGTTATAAAGCATTATGAATATTTGAGTGTTTATAGTCATACTTTATAGAAAGTGTTTTGTGTTATTTCATTCCTTGTCTTAAATGACCTAGTTGAGTAACTTAAAATCACATCGTAATGCACTGTAACAGTGATTATAATGCATTGTAATACATTATCATCCTTGCAAAAATAAAATAAAATGAAGCTAAATGTGTTATGTGTTATTAGTATTGTTATGAATCCTTATGAATACGTATGAGTGCTTGGACAAACAGACAAACAAAAGACACATAATCACAAATCAGAAACTCATAAATCTGAAAGAACCTCCAAGCGAAGCCTCCAGTTTCATGGTTTCATGGTGAGTAAATAAGAGTCCGTTCTTAGGAACAGATCTGGGTTCACCATGAGAACATGATCGGTCACATGACAACTCATCAATAACGATTGGCTGGAAGCTGGTGCAGACAAGAGTTGTTTAAAAAAATATTTTCAGGCAAATTAGAGCAAAAGGTAAGAAAATATTTAAAAAAAAATCTTGATGTAATTTCTTTTAACTTTTGGTTGTTTTTGCTGATTGTAAAACTTTTCCCTGGTTTATAAAAGAGATAACAGTGTGTGTGTGTGTGTGTGTGTGTGTGTGTGTGTGTGTGTGTGTGTGTGTGTGTGTGTGTGTGTGTGTTTGTGTCCAAATAGCAGGTCTGTTGTTGTTCACAGGCAGCGGTCAGCTCTCACTGATTTATTCTACATGGAAGAATAGTCACCTATCATTATAATACTCTGCCTGTCTGCCTTCCTGTCGCTCCTCCTCTGTGGTCTCCTCTGTGTGTGTGTGTGTGTGTGTGTGTGTGTGTGTGCAGCACTGCCAACACTTGTCTGTCCTACATCATCTTAAGTATCTATGACAGCTCACCACAAGTCACTCAGCACGAGCAGGAGGTGTGTGTGTGTGTGTGTGTGTGTGTGTGTGTGTGTGTGTGTGTGTGTGTGTGTGTGTGTGTGTGTGTGTTTGTGTGTGTGTGTGCGTGTGTGTGTGTGCGTGTGTGCACAGTGATTAAAGAGAGCCTCAAGTCTCCACTGAAAACAAGTCAACTCTTATTACCTGTAACAGCAAATATTCATGTTGTGTGTGTGTTCATAGAGCCTCATAGGCTCAGCGGTGGAATGTATCTAAGTACATTTACTCAAGTACTGTACTTTACTTGAGTATTTCAATGAAATGCTTGTTTATATTTATAGATTTAAAGGCAAATTTGTACCCTGTACTTTGTTACTTATAGTTACTTTTCTCATAAACACAACAAACACTGTAAAAAAAAAAAAAAAGCTTTTGAAATAAATTAAAAAAGTTTTGCTGACCTTTAATCTTTAGTTGAGAAAACTTGAATCTTTGAGTTTGCATTTTAAAAACTGTATTCCAGAAGATTTCTCATTATTTGGGTGCAATTGAAAATATAAAATTATGGACCACTATTCACTTTTTTTTCTAAAACTCATTAAACATTATTATTTACTTTTATTTGTTAGTTTTTCAAAACGTATGAGGTTGAGTTTGGCACAAAACCAATACATCTATTGAAATGTTGAATTTTCTCAACTTCTTTCGTTTTTACAGTGAACAGGAATTTAGTGGAATGAACAAATCTTTTCTAATGAACCCAACTTGATTTAAAAAGTTTTAATTATTCAATTTAAATGACCTTAAAATGTGTCGCATTTATTTCAGAACACTAACTTGAAGTCTTGACGTGAAACGAGTTGAATCAACTCATTAAATTAAGTTTCTGAAGAAAGGGGACGTGTTTATTTTGCAGACTTCCCAGCATGCATTGTGTGAGCGTTAAAACTCTCCTTCTTTTTTGTAGTTTGAAGGAAATAAATATGATGAAAACTTGCTGTTTGTCTCGAATGCAACTTCAGGAAAAGTCGCGGTTGCTTGTTTTCACAATAATGAAATACTTTGAACTGTGAAACAACAGTGTAATATACTTATTCAACTGTGCACTGTGATATTTTTCATACTTTTGATACTTTAATGTGTGTTTTGCTGATTTTTCTGTAATGAGGCTGCAGTGTGTCCGGCCTCTTTTGCTCAGACTGTTTACCTGCATGCACTGATCAAACCTGATTGGTTCCAACCACAAAACTTCTACTTCTGATATTAAAATCTTGTCCCTGCAGATTCTGTCTTCCCGTGCAGATGTCTGATGAATGAATGAAATCAGCAGGGGGACAAAATCTTGCATGTTTGCACCTTTATGGTACCAGGGAGACAAAATGTTTAACAACACTGACATCTGGTGGCAAGTAGAGGAACTGCAGCTCCAGATGCATGAGAGCCGCATCTTAATGCTGCATGTAGCAGCTGTGAGTGGAGCTGAATTGTGTTTTTCAGGTTTAAAGTGCGGATTTATTGTGTAATGCAGCATTGTTGTGCTTAGTGAGGAGTATCTGTTGCCATCTGCATTTCAAACAGTGTTTAAGTTTACCTCAGCGTTGCTAACGGTGATCAAAGTTCAGAGACACGGCTGAAAGTTTTGCACAGATTTGCGCCACCACAATTTTTTAATATTTACACAATGATCAAAAAAGAGGTCTGTAATATTTGTATGTATGTCAGGGTGTGTTTGTGCATATCTGTGTGTGTGTGTGTCTGGTGTGTTTACAGTTCTCCGGTCAGTGGCTGAGGTCTTTATGCAGAGTAATCCCACAGCCTCTTTCTGGAAACCATGACCAGCAATGGAACCACTGAGTCAAATTTTGGATCTCATTCTCATGACAAAGCAATTGTCTCGATTATAGAGGGAGGAAGGTATAAAAGAGACCGACGGGGCTCGCAGGAACACACACTCTCACACACACACATACATAGGATTTACATTACACACACACATATTCAAGGGGAACCACGCAGCGGAGTCCCAGGATGGGCAGGGTGAGTAGAGGTCGAGGACAGGAAGTGAAGTCATTGCTGAGTGTTTGAGTGAAACATTACACAGAAAAATGGATTTGGTTCTCGACTGACCCATGCAGACCTGGAACAGAAATGGAATATAAAATAATAATGAAAGTTGTGCCTGGAGAAACTGCTGCGTTGTTGCTTACTAGGTCCTGACAGCACTCAAATTTATTTCATATTAATCTTAATTCTGATAAGCAAACATCACCATATTGAAACTCTTATTGCATTTCAGTTCAAAATAATGCTTTAATTATGCTAAATTATGCTTTATTCAAAGCTCAGACTAATTCTACATGTGTATTTGCTCATTTTAAACCTTGTTTTGCTAAAATATTCTGGATAGAACTAATCTTAGATTGAAATATTCTTTGTTGGTGCAAGCCATTTTATGCAAACGTGTCAAAGATCTGTAGGTAGCAGGTATATATGAGCCTGTGAAAGTAAACTCAACATCAGATTGACTTATGTCTCCCAGATTATCTTCTACGAGGACAAAAACTTCCAGGGTCGCAGGTATGAGTGTGACAGCGACTGCACCGACTTCCACTCCTACCTGAGCTGCTGTAACTCGGCCCGGGTGGAGAACGGGACCTGGGTGATCTACGAGAGGCCGAACTACATGGGGTACCAGTACATCCTGGCCAGAGGCGAGTACCCCGACTACCAGAGCTGGAGCGGCCTCAACGACAGAGTCGGCTCCTGCAAGATGATCCACTTTGTAAGTCTTCAGACACACCAGTAACCCTTTTCCACACTCATCAACACGACACAACACAAACCCTTTGTCCCCCCTTCCCGTCCCTGCTTTTGTCTCCGTCCTCCTCCAGGCCTCCGGGGACCCTTACAAGATCCAGCTCTACGGTAAAGGGGACTTCTCCGGTCAGGTTTTCGAGGCGACCGACGACTGTCCCTCGGTGCTGGAGAAGTTCCACTGGAGGGAGGTCCACTCCTGCAGGGTTCTGGGCGGCTGGTGGATCTTCTACGAGCACCCCAACTACAAGGGCCGCCAGTACCTGCTGGAGAAAGGCGAGTACCGCAAGCCGGTGGACTGGGGCGCCGTCTGTCCCACCGTACAGTCTTTTAGAAAGCTGACGGAGTAGACACACCTTCTCTGTGGCTGCTGATTGGCTCGTGATTGACACTTCAGCAGCCATGATACAATAAAACTTAATGAACAGGAATTACTGAGTTGTGTCATCACTGTGTCTGGGTGTCATATGCTGTTCATAAGAGATACAGAGGTTGAGTTGTTAGTTATTTAGCTAGCTGAAAAAAAATAAAACACTACATTTTAGGAACAGGCTAAAAAAGTTAGAAAATCACCACATTGTTGGGCTCGCTAGACAGGGTTATTAATAGCTATGTTATAAGAATATCATATATTCAACTGAAACATTTATAACCCTCCTCTGATTATTATTATTGTGCTTTGGTAGGCTATATAAACACTTAGCACTTAGCACACGTAGCTATAACACAACAGGTGTAATGTATATTTAATGGCATCATAACCTTTTAGCAAAACTTTAAACGACAAAGATGCTGGTTTTTGCCCTGGTGCCCAGTCAATTTCATTAAAGTTTAGCTAGCATGCTAACGTTAGTCTGTTGCTAACCTCAGTCACGTGCCAACAAATAAATTATTGAATTAAATGTACCTCAAAAACACATGAAACATTAAAAACAACATGCCTCCATCACTCAGACTGAGGGGGATGAAGGAGGTAGTTTCCTTTGAATTTGGGGGCGTGGCTTGTGAAGGAGCACTGCACGGAGGGGTGTATTTGATTGGCTGTTGAGTTCACTTCCTCCACCTTTAACTGTGTTTATTGAAATCAAAGTGAAACTGTAAAACAAAGTATTTTATTATCAGATCTGTTACAGCTGGTGCTCATGATCAGAGTTAAGAATTTATTTACACGTGAGCTCACATGCCAAACTGGACAAATGTTTGTCATGCAGTAAGTAGCTTCTGTGGCATGCTGCTTGTCTCTGTCTCTGTCCACGTCTTTTTTCTTGGTCTTCTGTTCACGCTGACGGCTGTCCCTCGTTGATGAAGCTGAGCTGGGCCGTGTGCTCCCCCCACTCAGCCTCCTGCAGGTCCAGGAGGGCGTCTTGGGGCTTAGAGGGGGAACGATGGGGGTAAGACTGGGATAAGAACTGGGACTGAGACTGGGACAGGAGCGGGGGACGGGACTGTGTTTGTGGATCACCGCCAGGTCCCGATAAGTCCACCAGGAGGGGAGTGACGGATGAAGAAAGAGAAGGGATGGAGGAGGAGAAGGAGGAGTAGGGATGTGGTGTCGCTGCGTGCTCATGAGGAGAGCTGTTGAGCGACGGGGGAGCTGAACGGTGAGAGATGAAGGGGGCGGCACTCGTCTGCTGAGGATTCTGGGAAGGTGGACACTGAAGAGGATCGAACTCTCCCTGCAGCGCCTTCAGCAGAGGAGAAGACGGCTCAGGCACGAGGACGGACAGAGGGACGGAGGGGGGCGGGGCCGGGGAGCAGCTGTGCGAGGACACGCTGGGAGGCGGAGTCACGGCGCTGGGGATCAGCAGCGTGGAGGTGTTGTGGAAGAGGGGCTTGAGAAGACGCGTCAGATCCTGCAGCTCCTGACTGACAGAGGTCACCTGACGGGAGAGGACGCTCATCTGGAGACAGAGAGGAGGCAGGGGGCGGAGTCACAACTGCAAGTTTGTGATCCTGCATTTACTGCACGTAGAAACAGCAACTTAAGTTAAACCTTAAACAACTTTCAGTCTTGTGTCAAAAACCTTTACCTCATGTTTTAGCTTAGCGATGGTCTGCATGGTGTCGCCCTCATCACGGTCCCCTGTGGACATGCAAGGACAGACTTCAACGTCTCGTTGCTGATGAAGAAGAAATGTGTATGACATGTGTGCGGGGGTTTGTTAACCTGAGGTAGCTGAATCCAGGCCGTAGCAACTCGGAGTCGCCGTGGGAGAGAAATCAAACTTCTGAGTTGAGCCGCTTTGGTTTTCTGCCTCGATCCCGTCCACAAACCTGAGGACGGACAGGAAGACTGAGTCAGTGACCCTTAAATTAAACTTATCAGCGGTGTGACTAAACAGTTTGTCCTGAAGGTGCAAGCACCCACCCGATAAACCGCTGAGCGGTTCCTTACCGAGGGCTGAGGTCGGGCTGCAGGCAGCTGAAGCTCACCACGGGGATATGCAGGCTGGCGGGCCGGGTGTGATCGCTCGCCGGTCTCAAGGTTCTCGCTGGGAGCAGCGGGGAGCGCAGAGGGGAGCGCAGGGGGGAGCGCAGGCCTCGGCCCACCCTGCCCAGGGGAGCCATCTTGGGGAGGGGGGAGTGTTCACCCTCGGAGCCTGAGCCCTCCTCGTCTTCTTTGATGGAGGGAAGTTTCTTCATGAGCCCGCCGTTGCTCTCACAGTCGACCTGAGGAGGGAAAAACAGGGCGGTTTTGATAGTTTATCACATTTCTGGTGTAAACACACTTACATACTGCAACATGAGTGTGTGGTAGTTAGAATTATGTGTAATTATTGAAGACAGGACTTGATGGAGAAAAAAAATCTGACTAATTTCTCAAAATTCTGCTTTATTCACATAATCCTGCCTTCATTTCTAAAAATTCTGACTTTATGTTCGTGGTTTTGACAGTGAAATCTAAATAAAGGTTAAGGACACATCATGAGAATTAATGAGAGATCACATCACTCTGTGACCACGTGGGGACGCTGCTGAGCCACTGAACGCATCACTGAGCGTTCACACTGTGAGCTGCCATTCACCTCGGCTGTAACAGAGCTGTTGTCCATTCAGTTTATAAAAGGAGCCTTCTCATTCAAAACTCCCTCAGACACTCTTCTGTTCGTTTCCTCTGATCCAACATGAATTAAACATGTTTGACCTTTGCAGATGTTTACGACTCCCAATAAATCACGGTAACGGATGATCCTTTCAGAGTAAAAGTCCTGCACCCAGCATGTTGTTTCTGGTGGCTGATGCATGTCTTTGGGGAAGGTTATTGGACTTATATTTCCTGCATCGTCTCTGGACTGTGATTTAAATCAGATTAAAACACTGGCAAACAAATCTCATTTTCCCTCTCCTCCCCCCTCCTCTCCTCCTCACCCCCCGTCACACCATCCTCCTCTCTCCCCTCTCCTCTGTTTGTTGTCTTCTCCATCCTGTCTTTGGCTCACGTGCCCGGCTGGTATTTTTAGATCACAGAGGTTTAATTTTAGCGCAGAGGTTTGCCTGGAGGGAGTGGAGCGGAGAGGGGACTGGAATTTCTGTGTGTGTGTGTGTGTGTGTGTGTGTGTGTGTGTGTGTGTGTGTGTGTGTGTGTGTGTGTGTGTGAGAGAGAGAGAGAGAGAGAGAGGGCAGCACGTGCCACCCTTGATATTATGCATCATGCCACTATAAGGGCATCAGCCAATAATGTGGGTCCCTGCAAGTGGGATGCTGCATGCTGCTCCCCGTGCATGTGTGTGTGTCATGCATGCATCAGTCTGCAGCAAGGACAAATGTGCCGCTGTGTTATGGTAAGTTGTGTGTGTGCGATGCTGCAGTCGGCACGTGAATGCAAATACCAGCGTAGCCCCGTCCTCTTCCTCTTCTTTTCCCCCTGCAGCCTCCTTTTCATCCTGATGTTTTCTCGTCTCGTCTCCATCTGGTTGTTGCTCTATATTTATCCAGCCAGGGTCGACCCCTCCCCTCCCCCCACCCATCTGACGACGCTATTTTTAGTCCCACGCTGCTGCTGATTGCTGTTCAAACAAATATGGAATATGGAGTTTTATGTGCATTGCTTGCAAGCGCAAATTAAAGTTTTATATTTATGCTTTTTTTTTTAAGTGTCATCGAGTGTCAGCAACAAAGTTCCTCGCACTCACTGCAGATGAGAATCAAAGTTTGTTTTGCAATACTTTCATTTGCTACAGTGCTGCACAGATGCAAACAATGTCCTTAAATGCACCACAACTTTATCTTTATCTACTATACGATCTTTTGTGATTTATTTTCTATCCCTGGTGCTTTTTATTACATGCACTACAACTCAATTTATACTCTACACAGTTTTACTGAACTTCTTTGTCTTGTGTGATGCAGTTTGAACTGCCTCTGGGTTTGAAATGTACTGTACCAATTAGGGGCTGCCTCCTGAAAGGCAAAGATTCACATCATCAGTCGGAGACCCCGCAGTCCACTGAGACTTTTGCAGCCGAGCAATCTTTTTTCCCACCCTTTCGTCAGTCAGTGTGCGTTGAAATAACAGGATGAAACGGGTAGAAGCTCAAAAATGCACAGATGCACAGGACAACAGATGAGTTAGCTTAGCCAGCATAAACCCTCCACTTTAACATGCAACTTGGAGATGCATATACGCCTGTTGCACCCTTGAATTAGCAATACAGTTATTATAGTATTCACTAAATATACTTTGTTGCTTTCCCCTGAGGAATAACTACATAAATGAATTTCAAAAACAAGTGCATCTGTAATATGAACCAGGAAACAGTCATCTTTTTCTTTGTTATTAAGAGCAGAGTTCTAAATAAAGAAATCAAATCCCTGTCTGTCATATTATCATGGAGTATTCCCAGTTTATAAAGTGCAGAATCTAGAGCAAAGTTAATACCCCAAAATCAGTTTAATCTCTCTGTGGACAAAAATCCAAAAATCCTGCAGCTTTGGGCAGTCCCAGAATATAAGAGTGAAGACCCCCACCGATCCACAGCAACATAGATCGGACTTATTGGTTAGTTCTATATTGTTATCATTAGATTCATGTTGCAGTGGCTTATAAATTTTTGATATAACCCTCTTTTCTGTCTCTTCCCCTGTAAATGACATTTACAGTTCCTCTAATTTGGATGCTGCGTCAAAAATATTCTGAAGGGAATGTCTTAGTTGCAGGAATGTGCAAAAGTTTGTGGCGTTAACAGAATATTCCCAGCTTGTTTTTTCCAGTTCAGGAAGCTTATTTTGATGCTTTTATCCTGCAAAATCCAGCTTGAAGCACACTCAGAAAAATGACCACGTGTGCTAAAATAACAGCTGCAAATTTCTTGCTCTCCATCAACGAACTACATCCTTCCATTTACTTGCATTATCTCTCCTTTTTTTCCTCTCATTTTAAAGCTGCTTATTATCAAAAATTAACCGGATTGAGACTAAACAGACGTACAGCCGATCAGTGGAGACTGGTGATCATAATCAAGCAGCAGCCAACAGGTTTCAGGACAGACTCACGTACGAATCTGGTGTTAAATGGTGTTTATAATGTCTTGTGATGGCTATAATGGTTTTAGAAGCAGATATCAACACACAAAATCTATTGTATGCCTGACTGAACAAGTGGGTGATATTACACGTGTACGGGAAGATGTAAAGTTGCTTTAAAATTACAAAAAGCTGCAAAAAGTGATGGATTTAAATCTAAAACCCCAAGTAAATGAAGTGTTATTTAAGTATGTTTCATCCCTTGATATTTCTCTTGGATCTCTGCTCTAATTAACAAGCTTACTCACAGTGAAAATGTGAGTTAGTTATTTCCAGTATACGTATGTTGGTTATTCATGTGTACGCTACAGCTGAGATCCATCTGTAAATCCCTGGCATCTGAATCAGCCGTGTTTAGCCCATGTCTTTATCTGCTGGCTGCATCTCAAGCAGAAGCGGCGGCTTCCTCCGCGCTCCCCGTCCAGATGGCTAATCCTTCTCGAGTGCAGAGCCCGCCGCTCCGGCATTGCGTAAAACGCTGGGTGGAGGAGGTCAGCGCACAGCTGAGACTAATCTACGAAACAGAAGGACTCTTCCTGTGGATCTCACCCAAAGTTTTCTTTAAGGCCTTTAGAACACGAGATGATTCGTCTCCCATGAGTCACCTCCAGTGCACTCTGCTTAGCAATATGCTAATCTTAATAATGACAGTGATAATAATAGATTAACCAGTGAAGACAGAGACAGACTCTTCTCTGGAGTGATTATTAGCAGTGACTTGTTGCTCTAAGTGAACTCTCTTGTCCAGTGTGACATCTTTGTCTCTTAACATCTGCATTTGTTGTCTTTTGTCGTGTACTGTTCACTTAATGCGGTAAACGGAAGCACCGCAGCCGTTATCGTACCTCAGTGTTGTGTCCCTCCCGCAGGTTGTACGTCAGATCGTGCTGGATCTCCGTGATGAACTTCTGGGCGTAGTCGGGATAGAGGCAGAGCACCTCGCGGAGGCCTTTGAGGCTGATGTACTGCAGGTCACAGTAGGTCAGGGCCTTCACGCAGGCGTTGGTCTTAATCACCTCCTCCTGGGTCAGACAATCGGAGCCAATCAGGTCGCCCCGACCTGGAAAGCAGAGGTACAGGTGGGGCTGTAGTTGAGTTCATCAGTTCAATAAGACAGCCGTCCTGTGCAGCTTGCTGTCTGTCTGCAGAGCGTAGCCTTGTCAGGCCCATATCCACAGTCTACTTCCTGTAAATCAACCTCCACAGCGCTCAATGCTGGAGAAGATGTCTGGTTACACACGTGCACAATTTGCCTTTTTTGCATTTCCTTGAACACAAATATTTTGCTGCTGAAATACTGTGCATTTATCTGACAGCTGTAGTTCAGTATGGTAAGTTTATAAAAAACTGTCAATAGTTTCCAAACTTTCTGAGTTGTGGAAAAAAAGTTTAGCTGCCCCTTGTAATATAAGATGTCTATGAGGTGTTAGCAGTGCCAGCAAACATTTCCTCTCTAAATCTGTCACATGGGTATTTCACAATAAAGAAAAAAAAAAATCAGCCCAAAGTTTCCTCTCCTATTAATCATCTGGCACCACCTTAGATTTATTTAACCACACAACACTTCAGTTGGAAAACACTGCACTAAATATAAAGTAATTACAATTATCTCCACCTCGAGGAGCCAGAACAGTAAAATGTTAGTTACAAACTGATGCAGAGAGGTTGAATGTATGGTTAGACTATTTTATATTCATGTTCGTATCCACTGTGGGATTCAGGCGGGCTGCTGTGCAATAGGAGGTCTGTTTTATTCTCTTTGCTTCTGCTTCCTCTCTCTACCTCGCTGCCTTCTCCAGAGCTGTAAATCCAAAGTGGCAATGCCAAAACAATTTGACCGTGTGTGTGTGTGTGCGTGTAAGAGAGAGAGAGAAAACCACTGTGTGTTTCTATCAGCTTGAGAGAGAGTGTTTGGAGGTCTGTTGGGGAAATATGTGTGTTTGAGTGTGTTTGAGTGTTACACATGGGAGGAAGAGGAGGAGAATGTGCACGATTCTTCATCCACATGTACGTTTGTGCACATACATACACACACGCCAGTGAGCTGAGCGGTTTCCTCTACAGGCAGCGTGCAGTCAATTCATTATTTACATCAGTTAGATCATTAATATGATAAACAGTGTTGCCAATTTGCTCCCTCTGCTTAACGTGGACCTGAACTGGTTCCAGCGCTGTTTGCGAGTCTGTTTGTGTTTCTCTATTCTGTTTCATCCGTGTTGCGCAGAAGAGGCGTGTCAACGTACGTGTTGTAGGACAAGGCTCTGGAGAGGCTCTTATTCTGGAGGAACGACACTGAGGCAGGTTTGTGTACCGATCACAGGCGTGAAGTGTTTTGTTAATTTTGAATTGTATTAATGCAGTTTTGTGCTGATAAACTACTACTCCTATTTATGATGGTTTGTAGGTAACTTTAATATTATTAGATTATTAATGTTGAGATGTTTATTAGTGAGTTAAAGCTGATCTCTACTAACAACTAATCAACAAAGGATCAAATAACTATGTGTAATGTAAAATGCAAACTCGAGTTTTTCTTTCTTATTTTGCTTTATGACCCACAGCTCTGCTGCTCCGTGCCATCAGAGTCAGGCAACATCGTATAAAGACCAAGGAAGTTTGCACATGGAGGAGGCGTGGTGTCTGACACGGGACTTTTTCATTGGAGGATGAGAGGTAACATAACACAACATAAGGTAATGCAATGCAATTCAAAGCAATGCAACGGTCAAATGACTATAATTAAAGCGTTTAGCAGAGCCATTTTATTTCTCAGGAGTTGATTGTGACCAAAATAGAGCTAAAAGTAGAGTAAATATTGAGCTTATATTCACCAGGAGTCCAAAAACCCTACTTCAGATGAAAGCTCATGTTGTTCCATGTAAGCTGGATGTTTCAAGAGGAAACTGCAAGTGAAAAAATAAAAAATAAATAATAATTCATGCTGTTTATGGATTTCCTATAGGGCTTCTGGCTGCTCCCTAAACTGTTCCATCAATCCCTTGGTCACACTCCATCTTCCTCCTGATGGGGTGTGAATTATTAGCCCACAGTGACAATTTAATACAGAGAAAATTACAGTTTTTTATCAGCGCTGGGCTGCTCCTGTTCATTATGTTCGTCTTCATAAAAGCTCTCTGGCTGTTTGTCTAATAACTTCTCAGTGCTAAAAGCCTTTTCTCACATTGTGCTCATAATTCTGTAACCACACTCCAAACTAGGCCAGAAGTCTTATAACCTTTATTTCACGTATTATTCCTTCAAAAGCACTTCACGGCCTTGCTGCAGCACATTTTGTGAATTTAATACACAAACTCTGTCTGCCAACCGTCTTCTTCTCGCTGGAGGTAGATGCCGGTTTTGAGTCACTTTACTGCCAAAATCTAGGAGGGCTTCTATGGTTTGGAGTCCAAGACAGAGAAGCCCTTCAAGATTCAGGGAGCAAAATGACTCAGTCAGCCTGCAGACACAGCAGGAGCCCAAACGAAATTTACAAACTTGTGTCCCTTTGAGTTGATGCACTTACCTAATTCTTTCAGCAGGTCTCTCAAAAACAGGAATGAGTTAACCCTTTAATAGTATCTCACTGTGGGAGTGGGTCAATGGTGTTGACGTTTATTTTAAGTCATATATATGTTCTTTGTTAGGTGGCGACCCCTAGTGGCTTAGTAATTATGACGGTAAAGGAGGAAGTCAGGTGAGGTATTATAAATAGTGACAAAGTCGATGTATGATGGAGGTTGGGGTGAATCGATGGGTCAAATAAAAACACAACTTTCACTCAGGAGACCGGGGTTCTTGTGCCATGCACCATGTTGTTATGCAGACGACACCCTGCTTTTTGTCGGACAACCTTAAAGATCTGACTCACTCACCCAGAATGGCCAGCACAGTGCTGTCCTTCAGCACTTCCATGGAGCCTGAGCACACAAAGTAGATGGCCTGGAGGGCGTCGCCCTGCCGGATGAGGAACTCCCCGGGAGCGGAAAAGGAGGTTTTAATGATGAGTGACAAGGAGCGCAGACACCCCCTGCTGGCCGATTCAAAGAGAGGCAGCTCCAGCAGCTCTTTGTTCAGGTGCATGGCGATGTCGGCCCTCAGCTCGTCTGGGAAGTCCTTCAGCAGCTGTTGAAACAAAAGTACACAAAGCAAAATTTGATTTCTCTTAGCTTAAGTGGCTTCTTTCCTTTGAATGTGACTGTGTGGGAAGGTGGATGTAAGAGAAGAAATTAAACCTTTCACCTTCCCACATAGTCACAGTCAGCTGATACATGCATGAACTGTATTTTTATTTTGTGTATTTACACAAATGCAATGGGTCTCATGATTAAAATTCCCAATGTATGTGCGAATCTTTGCAGGGGAAAGTTGTGGGTTATTACTTTAAAGTATTTGCATCTGTCTCCCATCATCTTAAATCTTTAAAACGGATTATCTAGATTTAAAGCCATGGTAAAACCAAGAGTGACTCCAGCG
The DNA here is from genome assembly GCF_056507025.1 of Lutjanus erythropterus. NCBI lineage: Eukaryota > Metazoa > Chordata > Actinopteri > Lutjaniformes > Lutjanidae > Lutjanus > Lutjanus erythropterus. The sequence goes on along the minus strand of NC_139340.1, from coordinate 16,511,364 downwards.
TCGACTGGGGTCATTAATCCATGAAATTAAGATATCTGCCCCAGCGTGATGGAAGCCAAAACAAAATCCTCTCAATGAGCCGTTTCTTTAGTCTGGCTTGGAGGGCAAGTAACTGGATTTGCACTTTTTCAATTCCATCTGAACCCAATGTAACTGACAAGGTCAATCCAAGCCACAGAGGTCACATACTCATCCATGACAGTTAAAGGAACATTCAGAAATATGCTCGTTTGCCATCTAGAGTTACATAACATTGACATTCAGTTCCATATGTTCACATCGCCTCATGGCAAAGACCTTCAATCGGTTAATGGATGTGAATCAGTCATGCTTGACGCAGCGATTCTGTCCTACCTCGCTGACGTCGATGCCGTTGTTGACGGACCAGGTCGTCTGGAAACACTCCATCATGCGCTGCTCGAGGGCCTTGGGGAGCCGGTGCACCCGGATGAAGTCCTTCAGGTCCTTGGTGCGGGTGTGGTAGAGGGAACGGCGCGAGTACATCCTCTGGATGATGGCGGTCACGTTACCGAACACCACAGCGTGCATTAACGCTACACAGCAGACACACAAAGAGACAAACAGCAGAGAGGTTTGTCTTTACAGAATCCAGTATTTATATCTTAAACTTACACTTGAGGAGGTTTAATTTTAAAATGGCTTTCAGTGTAATTATCAGGTTAAATTGTCATTTCACTCTATGCAAAACTCCATTCCTATCAGCCTCAGCTTTAGTTTGTGTTGAGTGGATTTTTAATTTCCTCTGAAAACAATGTAATGTGATTTTGGTGTTCTGCCCACCTCCAATCAGCATGGTGCATATGGAGAAGATCTTCTCAGAGTCCGTGTTGGCTGAAACGTTGCCAAAGCCCACACTGGTCAGACTGCTCAGAGCAAAGTACAGTGACGTCACGTAGGAACTCCTGACAGATGGTCCGCCGCTCAACGTCGTCCCCGAGCCGTTTGGCGTCCTCGCTCTGGTCCTGCTGCCGTTCCACTGGCCCGAGCCCAGCAGACCTGCCCCGTTCGGCGGCTCCAGCCCCGACATGTTCCACTGGCTGTAATTGGTCAGTCCTGCTGCCATGGTGCCTTGAGGCGAATCAGAGACTCCCAGCAAGGAGGTGAGCGGTGCCAGGAAGTACGGCGTTCCCAAGCGTTTGGCCAGTTCGTGGAGCCAGCCTGGTGGGAGGAGAGGGGCGGGCCAGAAGAGTTTGGAAGTTATTAAGAATTCACACTGAGGAGCTTTGCTTTGGTCTGCAGAAGCTGCAGCCTTTATTCACTGACAAACTCAAACATAAACTGTACATTTACTGCCAGCCGGACAACTTCACTGCGATATTTTACATTTTTACTCATCAGTTCTGCAACTTTATCTCTGAGACGCCATATATCTTTGCTCAGCTGCCCTACCTTGTCCACCAGTAGAGAGCCTGACCTCTGGTGGCCATGCTGAGCACTGCAGTGCATCACCTCAGTACAGAATTTCTGCATCAGTTTAAGAGAGGGCAGAGGACAGTCATTCATGCACACACTCATTAACTGAGAATAATGGAGCGCTGCCCTGCTCATCAGAAGCAATTTAGGGTTCAGCGTTTTGCTCAATTACCAACCCTACGATTAACAGAAGAGCCGCTCATGCACCTGAGCCACAGCCCCCCCACGAGCACAACTGTTCTCATGTGCATCTGTGTGTCAGTGGTCTTTTCTGTCTCCTTCCACGTCGCTGATTTAAATCACTTGAACAGGAGAACCACCGTCTCCACATGCACCTCACAGTATTGTTGTTGTTTAGCACTGCTGAGCACAGTAGGAGGGGAGAAAGATCGCCATAATTAGAAGTGTTTTCTCAGTAAAAGGGCACACACACACACACACACACACACACACACACACTGAGTGCATACAAGAATGTCTTCATACTCTGTTCTGGATCAGTTAAAATGACTCAGATGATCTTTGTTTGGGTGTTAAACACTAACTGTTGTAGTATTTCTGCAGGGCTATTCCCAGAGGACATGTTGAACACTTGGCTGGTGCTGAGACTTTCTCCTTTAATTTTCTGTTTATCCACTCTTTAACTCGTCCACATATGCCAGTTTACTTTGATACAACCTACAACTTTATTTGAATTATTTTAATTACAATACATACATACATACATTGTCAACTTTTTGGATAATTTTGGTTTTTACTGGAATTTACTTCACAGTTTTTAACAACACTGCCCTTCTACTGTCTCACTAAATCAAATTAAATCATTAAAACTCACTAATGGCAGCACACAGACACAAACCTATATCCCAGGAGGCGGGGCTGTTACTCTCAATTTCGCTGCGTCCAATGAAGTACCAGACACAGGCCATCCAATGAGCCAGCAGGGCGAACGTGGACATGAGCAGGGTGAGGACCACGGCGCTGTACTGGGAGTAACGGTCCAGCTTCTGCAGGAGGCGCAAGAGGCGGAGGAGACGCACCGTCTTCAGGAGGTGAACCCCAAAGTTCTAGTCGAGGAGAGGAGTCACAGATGAGACACAAGATATAAAACACAGCTCATTAGGACGGGATTAGATCCTCTGAGACAGGTACAACACGTGACATGAATTAGAACCTTTCCCATCAGGAGTCAATGAGGGTTTGTAATTAGAGATTACCCAAGCACACTGTGAAGTTTAATCAGTTTCTACAGAATCTGCTCTGCAATCTCACTGACTGTGCAGAGAAACAGTTCAAAGTGGCTCCACCTTGCAGCTCAGATTGGATTAAAAACACGGCAGGGCGCCAAATTTAACTCAATATAAACTTAGAGTTAGTTTAATTTCGGTTAGAGAAGCCATTCAGAGGAAACCGCTGCTATTATCAGCCTCCACTGGGAAAATTCCCATGGTCCTGAGGTAAAAATTGCCTCATTAAACACCCTCTGTCCCTTTATTGATTTTATGCATTTTCTCTCTGCACTATTCCCTGCTTGTTTCGGTGCTCAATAAGTGGTGTGTTAATTGAAGTACACACAGCTTTGATAAATTACAGCCCTCTCAGAGAGGATTTCAGTCTCTGGATATGGATCCATCCAGGGAATATAATTAGATATATATATAATATAAAACATACAGTTTAGTAGGATTGGGAATGTGTTTTCACCTCCTATAGTAAAGCTAGTTTAAAACTGATGTATATTAGCTAGTTAGCCAGCAAAATTTAAGTAAATATTTTGCATGGATAGATGGATTAGATAGATGGATTTGCATGCAGCGTGGATGATACTAAACATCCTGGGAGCTGTAGTTTTTTGTACAGTTGCTGTGGACATGAACAGTGATTTTTCCTTCTTACATTGTCTGATGGAGGGATTTCTGCAGGCCTGCACAGGCATTTTCCTTGTTTTCATTGCAATGAAATCATCTTGTGACTCTTGTGTTGTGCAGCACACACAGCTGTTCAGCTAGCAGCCCCTGCTAGCTGAACAGCTCTCAACATCCATCTGTAATTTGTCGCCAGTGATCTCATTCATCAGCCTAATTACCAGTTACCTAATAATGAGTCTCTTGTGTCGCTCAATCGCTCTTTGTTCCCTTTGCCTTTGTAGCAGAAGAGGTTTTAGTGTGTGTGTGTGTGTGTGTGTGTGTGTGTGGATCGTACCACACTGATGTTGAAGGCGTAGAGCAGGTCAAAGGGCAGGGCGGCGATCAGGTCCACGAACAGCCAGGAGGTGACGTAGTGGATGCAGATGGAGCGGGGGTCGTACACCACCTGACCAGACGTGCTCACGTAGGTGGTTCGGAAGTTCAGCACGATATCTGGCACACGACACAACAACACACCGGAGCTGCTTGGAAACACTTCACACATCATCAGTGGAGGCCTGGGTGCTAACTGTGACTCTTAAAATCTAATAAATCTAGGTACAGTCTGTTTGGCAGAAGTGGAAAGGTGCTGTAGTTTTTAACTGAATGTGTTTCTTGCAGGTCTGCACTGTGGCACAAAGATCCAGGCTGTGAAAATATATTACTTTAACAAGCCTTCCTCGACTGGGATTAGTAGACCTGGCTGCCGGAGCGGAGACAGCAGGTCGAGATACAGCAGAGAGAAGAGGAGACAGTTCAGGAGGTTCAATTAGCATCCAGCTCCTGTTCGTCAGGAGGAGATGGAGGCGGAGTATGAAGGCTGTGGTGCAGCTGAATGAGCCAATTAAGAGATTCTGTAAACCAGGTAGGAATTAAACTGATATGGAAAGAAAATGGAAATGGAGAAGGCAGGAGGTGCGACTTAAAGGATAAAGATATTGTGTGTCTTTTTTTTTTTTTTTTTACAAATCACACGAAAAGAGAAAACCAGCAAAGAATTTATCTGGATAACATGTAAAGCCGGATTCTTCTGCACCACAGAGCTCCTACAACTATTAAATACACATCAATCAGCCATGTTCCTTCATCACTATGAACAAAACAAAAAAAACCACAACAAAAAATGTTCTGCCACCAGAAATTCCACTAACTTTGGCTAACTAGCCAAACAACATGCCAATATGGCATAGTGGTCACACTGTGCAATGACAACGTCACATGATGCTCTGCGTACCAAACAGACTTTTTTTCCCATAAGATTACATTGTGAAAGAAGCTGTAAACCAGTGATAAATGTCACAACCCCTGCTGAATGATTTGATCCAGCCTTACCGATGATAAAAAGTATCTCCACCAGGATGTCGCTGACACTCGGAGGGTTGCGTGCCGCTGAACCGCCGTCCTCTCGTATCTCCACCGCAGTAAAGCAGACATTGTAAGGAACGGTGACGGCTACGTAAAAGGTGGCCAACAAGATCAGCCAATCCCAGCCGGCCTTGAACGTGCCGTAGTGGAGGAGGATGAAACGGGACTTCTGGATGTCTGCCACCTTGTACTCTGGGACTGGGTTTGCATTGGCCCCGAGAACACTCTGGATATGATGTACGAAAACACACACGGACATAAACTCATCAATACTTGTTGAGCTCTATAGGATATCTCCATCTGTCCATTTTGTATGTGGACAGTAATGAGAAGATACAGCGTGTCACCGGTGGACTAACTGAGCATCAAGTCAACAGTTAGCTGACGCAACAGGAGGAAACCTTTTAACCATGATATCTGATCAGCCCACAGTGGATTCAAATGATTAATAAGAGCTTTTATGCAAATTTCTTCCCTCCAAGGCCCGGAGTCATTAAGATCACACTGTCTCATCCCATTGGCTTGGATTTACGAGTGTTTATCTTATTAGCTTAGAAGGAAATGAATGCAAATCAAGTTGTGTTGCAAACGAAGCCTTTGAAAACAATACTGGACAAGCAAATTGCCCCTTCATCAGGAAAGGCAAGTCTGCTGACAGCGGATAATCCTGCACATTCAGCTCAAGACGGAGAATCTAAAGCCTTGTTAGTGCCTTCTAGAGGATGCAATGTTCATTACACCTCAGTGTTGGACAGGAGAAACACTACACAAACACTTTTGCTATTTTTAAAGCCTTACATGTAATGTGGCTGAGAACTGAGAACTGAAAATCACCAGAGCAAACCTTTCATCCAGAAACATCAGTGTCAGTGAAAACAGGTCAAACCCAAAGTAGGACACAAGGTACCACAGACAACATGTCTCACATTGTTGATCTTGAGCTTGCTCTTGGTTTTGTCCTGTTTCTGTAGGTGTCCGGACAGCTGGTAGAGGACGGCCCGGCTGCGGCGGCGCTCCACGTTGAAACCCGGAGGGCGGCTGACCTGGCGGATCTCCAGCCCAGTTTCCTCATCTGAAAACAAGGACACAAAGCTACAGAGACGTGCACACCTGTGGCATGTAAACCACATTCACACTGCCCCATTCGGGGACTGCCCATTGTTTCGAAGGCCCAATATTCCGAAACCCCAACAGTCCAAAAAAAGTCCCATTTGACCAAAAGCCCATTTGTCCTGCAGCCTGTTTTCCTGAAAAGATCTGCTGTTTAGTTTTTTGCCCTTATTATCTAAATCTATCTATCCATCTCTATCTTGTTTAAGTTGCAAACATAACTTTGTGAAACCAGACTGTGTATTTTCGGTGCAACGGGCCCTGCTTTTGGGATACGGGGCTGCTGGACAAATAGGTTTTCGGTCCAGTGGGGCATTTTTGGGGATACTGGGGTTTTGGAATAATAGGCTGTCGGAAAAATGGCATTGTCTAACGTTGCTGTTTCTCACAGCTACCAACCAACCATACGCCAGCTTTATGAGGCCTTATAACACATAACACAGCCTCTGCAGTTATCTGGGCATTAGGTTGTTGAAGACATACTGTTTATTTACTCATGCACACTGCTCCTGTGAGTCATGTTAGCACGTTGAATGTGCTATGAGCTGTGGAATTCATAATATCTTCGGATCCCTGAACCCAGTATATTATTAAAAATCACATCTCGTGGATTGTTTCACACCTTGACCTCAGCAGAAAAACACAACACTTATTATACAGTTGGTCTGCTGCAGTAAGTACTTTTCTGGGTGCATTAGGTTTCTACTTGTGTACAGCTGAGGTAATACAGGGAGTTTTTTGGGGACAATCCTGGATTCGTTGGAACAGTCTTGCCAATTTGACCAATCATCATAGCTTCCTGTGGGTTTATTTTGTCATGGGTACTAAAAATTGCTAAACAAAAAAAAAAAACTAGAATGCTCCCAGTCTACCTCTATAATATGAGCAGTGTTGCTGGCTGATAGATTTGTGTTCCAGCTGCACAGCCTCTCTCAGATCATTTCATGTGAATTATAGTGGAATTGCCTCACTTTCTCTTTCTTTTTCATGCCCTTCTCTCACCAGCGTCAGATTCATTGCCATGGTCCAGGTCCTTATTCTCTGTGATGTCCTTATGCGAGACCAGGAACAAAACCACCTCGCTCTTCTCGTTCTTTATGGGCACAATGTCCAGCAGACACCAGAACTTAGAGCCTGTGAATAGACCATAAACATATGAGGGTTGACTAAAGATAGTACAGTTCTGACTGACTGACGTGATTAAACGTGACAGCGTCCTCCAGCCATCCAGTCTTACCACTCTTCTTGTACAGAACAATCTCAGTCTTGAACTCCCGACGTTCGTCCAGAGCCTTCTGCATCTGCGACGTGAGCCTGTCGCTGGTCTCACTGCCATACAGGAAGTGACACATGCAGCTCTTCTGCATCAGCTCGCCGCGGGCGAAACCAGTCAGCTCACAGAAGCCATCGGAGCAGTAGACGATGGGATAGAGGGTCTGGACCTGAGCGTTCCCCAGGACGAAGTTACTGTCTGAAAAAGCATTGTTTTGTCAGTTGTTGGCGGTTAGTTAGAAGTATAACCTACATTAATAAACAGAGTAGAAGAAGAAGACATTGTGAATCGGTTGTTTGCCAACTACCAGTAGATGAAAAAGGGCATTGGCTCAAATCAATGCCCACCCCACCAACCACATGATCCCCTGCAGTCTGGAGCAATAAATACAAATCCAGCAGGATGTTGCAGCTTTGCCGTGAAGGACGGGGTCGTCACTTGTTAATTCAAAGAAAACATAATCAAAATTTTCTGCACGGCTCTTTTTTTTTTCCCCTCACGTTTTGTTCACGTCTGCGTTCTGAAGTATTCGTGCTCTCTTTGAAGAGCTCTCCTCGGGGAGAATTTAACATGCTTTTCAACTGTATTCATTTCATCTTCTTTTCTTCATCTACAGCTATTGTTCTCTGCAAATGATCTCTTCTTCTGCTTTGTTCATCCCATGCGTCTTCACCAACCCTTTCTGCCTCTGTGCCCTCGGTTGGTGTATCAGTGTGGGAACTTGCTAACCCCCTCATGCATGCTCATGTATAACTTATTACTGTGATATATACGGTATCTGAGAGATACCTCAAAGCAAAATAATGCTCTGTGTTCATTTCGAGGTAGATCATTGATATTGGACGATTACAAAAAAATCCCACTTTACATTCACTGTTTTTAAAATAAGTTCTATCAACAATATCTGCTTATGGCAACTGAAACAGGTCCAGCTTTGCAGCTGTACTCTTTCCTGATGACTGGAGTATAGAAAAACTATATTCTTCTTGTAATGGTTCAATAATGCACCAGAAACTTTATTTTCTAACCATAACACAATGTTAATTTTTTGATCTCTGTAGTTTGTGCAGCAGATGTAAAAATCAAACTGTAATAATGGGGCGACGAAGTTTATATAGCTAAGTATAAGTAGGCCTATCTGATATAATAACTAAAGGGGAGTGGCTTTTTGCACCTGCGTGAAAATAGTCACACCTGGGCTCCTAGCTTAGCTATGAAGAGTGACAGTGTACCCTCAGTGTACGCACTCTAAAGTGCCCTTTGAGTAGAGAAAATGTGGTATTTGAAACTTTTTTAAAATTGTTATTATTGTCAGTGTAAAGACCCACATTGTTGACTACTGACATCTGGCTGCTAATGTGAGAGTCTCATTGACATGCATGGATTTACCAACAATATTCCAGACAGTTAATAAAATATTAAATATGTGTGAAAACAAGCGTGTGAGCAAACTGTACTGTACGTCAGGCAGGCTGAGATATAAACAGCAGCTCTGACAAACGCTTTGACAGGCTGATTTATGGGGACGATCCTGAATTATTCATTATGAGAACTGAATTAGGTACAATAGGTGACTCACGCAGCCAAGACATTCATTCCACTGAGATCATTAAAGTTCATACATAAATGAATCTGCGGGACCGGAGCACTCTCTTTGAAGAATGGGAGCAATATAGGAGGAGAGAGGCGAGCTGATGATTGAATGAGAGTGACAGACAGACAGAGTGTGAGAGCGAGGGACGAATTAATAGAGAAAGTGAGATTGCATGAAGATGAACCGAGGACAATGAAATTTAATAATTCACGCGTTAATAAAGCATGTCCAATGTAAATGCTCTTGCCGGAGCTCATCGAGGCGGTGCTCAGGCAGGAAGTGCAAACTGCCTCTCAGTGCAGGAGGCTCATGGGAAGTCACACATTTCCTCTGGAGCAGTGCGACAAGTTATTAATCACAATAACGCAACTGACAAAATGATGTCCGGCTACATATGCTGTGTTTAAAGTGATGCATTGCTCATTAAAGCTGGAGAGGAGGGTTTTTTTTTTCAAATACACATTAATTCATACAGATTATCATCATTTTTTGATAACTTGCGAGACAAATAGCAAAAATAAAATTTAAAAAAACACAAAACAATAGCTTTTTCCATTTAATGAAGGAATGGTTAAAATATTGCAGAACAAAACCCCCGTCAGAAAGTAAAAGTGTGCATCCTCCTATAGTTCAGTTATAAAATCAGTGGACCTGTGGAGCTCCTGCAGCCGCTGTCCAGCATCACCTGCACCGCACGCTCCACGCTCCTTTAGGCCATGAATTAAGACAAACCAAGACGCTGCTCTGCATTTCTACCACCCGTCTCTGCCTCCATGGCAGTTTGTGGTGATTTAGATACTTGATTTGTTAATTTTACAGCCTGTCATACTGTTGCAATATAAAAATATATTAACGATTCCCTTTAATTCCCCACTAAAATGTTCTCAGTGCATTTTTGTGCCACTCAGATGGTCATGTTAGTGCGCGATCCATCATGGTTAGCAAGTCTCCACCATGTGTCAGAGGAAGTTTATGTGTCTGGACTCCAAATCATGTGAAAGCATGCAAGTGTCATATGTTCACAGTGATGGCCAATATGTCACGTCACATTTTGCGAAGCTGCTTTTTGCTGCTCAGCTTCTTCACCAGACCGTGGGGACTTGAGATGCAACAAGTGCGAGGCCGTGTTATTACTCATGTCGCCAGATGGATTTGTAGCGACAACAGCAGCAGCGGTGTCGTCCCCTTGTTGTCGTGTTTACCAGGTGTGTGTAATAAATGCAGAAGTGGCCATAACAGCATCTGATCAGTGGAGCCCCTCTGCAAGAAAGGCAGCAGAAGGGGGGGGGGCTGTCTCAACACAAGACTGATGCAGCCGGCGATTCTGAAGAGTGTGACAGAATATAATAGGATTTGATGAATCACTTCTCCAGGAAAAAATAGGCCTGTACTTTTGAGATGATTAAGTGTTAGAACAGAGGAATATATTAATATTTAAGAGAAGTGAGCTCATTGTGTGTAAAAGCAAGGGTAGTGCTTTTATAAGGCAAAAACGGAGCTTTCAGAAGAATATTGAAAAGAATCACTCTCTGGATGTTCTTAAACACAAAGAAGCAGTATGCTCGCCTATATGTTATTCAGAAACTATACTGCTATAACAGCCTGTACTCTTCTATGAAGGCTTTCTACTACATTTTGGCTGCAGGGATTTTCTCCCATTCAGCCACAGATTGTGCTGGATGGGGGTGAGGTCAGCGCTCTGTGCAGGCTAATCAAGTTCTTCCACAGCAAAGAGGGAAAACCAATCCTCAACGGACCTGGCTTTTCTGCACAGGGGAATTGCAATGCTGAAACAGGAAAATAGCTAGTTTCATTTCACTCCATCATTCAGCCTCGTATCGTGTTCCACGTTAGCTGATTTCTCTCTAGGAGGTGAGTTCATTTGTTGCATTTGGCCCAAATCAGTCAAATGTCATTTTCACCTAATGCACAGGCAGTTCCCTATAACAGCCTGTGGACTGATCTCTGTTACCCCTTTTAGTTTTGTTGGTTCAATGTGAGAACCGTCTAAGAACCGCTTTGCTTTTCCACTGATTAAAGAGTCAAGTCATTACATGTAAGGGCACATACCTCCAGTTTTCCCAGCAACACTAAGTTCAAGCTCTTCACACTCCGAGACAGTTGGTGGCGCTAACGCGCGTGATAAGAAGGAAGAAAAATACACACTTCTAACTACTACTACGAGTAAGATTGTTCACACTGAAGTGTGCTCGAGCAAGACATGGTGTTACGCTATATTTGGTATCCCATTAGATTATGTGACCTGTAGTTGTGGAAGATTACTCAGATCAGGCTGCAAATGACCCAAACATAATCCCGTCCCTGAACCAACTGCAGGGAGAGCCTGCATTTTTAGCCTTTGGGGAAATGGGCGTTTGTTTTTGAGGCAACAAGCTGTCAAACAGTTGGGTTTTCGGTGCAATGTTTGTGAATAATTGGTACAATGAGCTGTTCTCTTGATCAATAGGTGAAATATTTAGGGGAAAAACATTAAGTACAGTGCAACTATTGTGAAAATATGAGGGATTCAGTACCACAAGCCTCTAACAAAGCTTAAATCACATCACTGCACCTGGATGTGTGGTGTTTTCTGCTTCTCCAGTGTGTGCAGCATTTTCTTCATTATACTTGTCAGCCCTGTAATCACATGAACATTTTCCCCCGAAGACATGATCTGGTTTCAGGGAAGCCGTTCTGCTCCGTGCTCCGTCATTTTCCTCCTCCTCTGGCCTTGTGCCATGGTTCTTTTTTCCTTTGTTATAATCATTTTCTGCACACTCCTCTGGCACTGTGCAGGCCTGTCACATCCACACTACAATCCAGGTGTAATAACAAGCGAACTGAACTGCAGACCCGCTCAGAATCAGCCTGTGAGCAGATTAGGGAACCCCGATAAACCCTGGTATTGATAATACTGACAACAACAGCCCGCCACACAACACACAGTGTGAGCCAAACACACACACACACCACACAGCACTGTTTTAAGGACGCTGCGTTGACTTGCATTCGTTCCCTGGAGGCTTATAACCTAAATTGGACCATAACTGATACAGCTTTTTATGCAACTGCCGTCGAGTGGAATAAATTTATCAATGAATATCTGAAATAGCATAGAAATGTCCCTTTTTTTAGCCTTCCGATGAATTCCCTACATAGAATGCAGCTATACTTTCAAGCTTCCCCTGCTGCTGAGCAACAAAAGCGCTGACTGTCAGGACCCATGTGTGGAAATCCAATTAATGTCCTCTGGTGCTGAAACCGACCCAAACTTCAGTAACCTCACCCCTGCGAAGGCACAAACCATTTTATGGTTTCTGCTCAGGGCAAACGCATGAAAGCTCCTGGGATGTAATGTCGGCGTGTCAGACAGTCCACCACTTTGGTCCAGTATCTCAACAACTGTTGTATGGATTGCAGTGAAATATTGTACCAACGTTCATAGCCTCCAGAGGATGGATGCTAATTAATGACTTTTCCTGAAGCAAGGAATTTATGGGGGACACAACTGTGTGAAGTTGAGCTATTCTCAAGAAACTGTAACACTACTGCAAACTACAACCTGTTAATGTTCCATACAAGACATAAGTTGGTGTAATGTTATAAAGAAGTGCAATTTTTTCTATCATTCATTTATATCACATCAATTGAAGATGACTCAGGAGAAACCTGACATTTGAACGCAAGAGTCCCTGCCAGAGAAATGAAAGAGAGAGAGAGAGCTGGAAAACACTCACACTGGCAGCTCGATGATTCCTGCACGCAGGATTATTTGTTAAACCAACCCTGTCATGTGTTTCCTAAACCTTTACTGAAAAAAAAAACCACTCTGTCAGCTTCAAAACTTCACAGCTCACAGCTTTTTGCCAGACCTCCCCTGACGAAAAACCCCGAAGTCTGTCACTCTGAAGTCCGTCTGACTGGTTCACTTTTGCAGACTTTACAGACAAAACTAACACATAAACTAAGGGGGAATGAAGAGGCATCTTTCTCAGAGATACCCACCTTTGTTCTTATAAATATGCATGAAGTGTACTTAGATATCTCCATGTTAATCAACTCCATCTGAATCTTTCCACTGCAAAAGACTAGAGAAAATTCCCCAGAGTCTGCCTCGTTATTGTGCTGCATTAATGTTATATAGCGAGGATGGAAGATCCCAACTTCAGACCTGGAAAAAACTGTTCTGCTCAGCTTGAGAAGTCACTATCAGTCACAGAGTAAATGTCCTAAATAAAACCTACACTCACAAAGGTTTGGTCACAAATTTCCTGATATCTCTTTAAGTCATTACTGTGATGATTTAAGATGGTTTGTGTTTTCCTCTAAACTGAAACAAAGAGGTTGTTTCTCAAACCCCTACGTCTCGATGTGCACACACTTTCTTGACTGCAGCCCACAGACAGCTTCGTACAGTTATACAGTTAATTTGACTGAAGACGCTCCTCATTAAAATCCCCCTGCTGTGAGCAGGAGTGTAATCATGAATGAAGATCTCAACATGAGCATCGTTCCGGACTTCTTTTCCTCACACAGAGTGGAAGAGGAAGCACCGCTGATCACATGTCGTCATTCATGCCTTTATACCCGGCAGAAAAGTTCCATTCATTCTCTGGAGTTGGTTCAGATGATGAGTAATAAACAGGAATATGATAATATTTCAACAAGTCAACAAATCAGAAGAAACCTGCTGATCTTGTCTGGGAATAACGCGTTTTTTATTTTCATGGACAGCTAAGGAGCGGAATTTTGAACAGAAGGTCTTAAGTTGTAAAGGTCTTCTGAATATGTGAAGCAAAAGGACAAAAACTCCTCAAGTCTGAATGAAATCCCTGCTCAACCAAGAGACTCCTGTGTCTAATGGATCTCCTGCAGTCAGGCCGTGTGGCGGGGCGGCCGGCCGGCCCGCTGCAAGAACTGATCAGATACAGCGAAGTGCAATCCGTTCCGCTCTCGGATTAGAGTAGAACTGATCACTGTTGACATAAAATGAAAAATTCTCATTGAACTAACACTATCTCGTGAAAGTTTGCCTCCAGGCGACACACAGGAAACATCAAATACCTGCAGATGTCACTGAATATCATTAGGTGACTGATTATTCCACAGCCGTGCACCACGAAGGTTAATGTAGTCTACACAATGATTTTTTTTTTTTATATTTACTGTAATTCACAGCTCTGTTTCAGAAAATAGACAGATCCCACATACTGCATCATGCATTCTGTCTGTCACTCAGTCCAGCCTATTACTTTGTGCCTCCAGGACTCTGTTATGCAACAGTATCCAGTTATAATAACTGCAGTTTGCGTGCTGATTGACAGCTATTTCCGCATGTTTGCATGAGTTAATCCACTTCTAAGAACTGTTACTGTCATGATTTTAGTTTAAAAAGTCATTCATGTGCCACCTTTACTTTATGAAAGGATCTATGTTCACTTTAGTAGCTGATGCAATGGTTTGAAATGTTTTCTTCGAATCAGTTTTAAATAAAAACTAAACTTCTCAATCTAATATACTGCAAGAAAGGCTGGATTTTCCGAGGCTGAGCTCTGAGGCCAGGTAGCTCTGGTTTTAAGGCCCGAGGGCGGAGTCACAGCCTCAACCAATAACAAATATGCATGTATGTTGTTCGCCTCTGCAGGTGATGTCTCCTGCATTCATGTACATGTGACTGCAGCCTCTCTGTGTTTCTACCACAGATAAGTAGGATTTGTGGTTAAATAGTCTCTTTATGATTGTGAGTCTGCACAGGGTCTTTTATTTTAAAAATTAACCAGATTCTCACAGCTTTTTCTGTGTCTGACTTCCTGCCCGTTCGATCTGCTCTGTGCTACTTGACACGGCATCCGTCAAAAACAGACTACGAATCACAAGCATTGTGTCGAACAGCTGTGATCAGTTCCGGCTGACGTGATGCAGCCGTAATGCGATGCCGCCGCGCCTGGTGGAATTTAGCCATAACTGTCTGAAACATTCACCACAATGTGAGAAAACTCATGCAAATTAAGAAATTATTATCTTCATTAACTGGACAACACATGAGCAGATGCAAATACACAAACGTGCACACAACTTAATGCAGAAGCCACATTAATAATATAGTTTTGGGTTGTTTTCCCCGTTTCTGCATGTGTTGCAAGCATAAACACACGTAGCTCATCTAGATGAAATAGATGCTTTGTGACTGTATTTGTAATATTTTGAGAAACAACTCAAGTTTCTCATTATCTAAAAATTGCATCAAATTTGAAGCAAATGTTGAAATTTGCCTTCAAATTATTTGCAGTTTCATGGTGTTTACGTGGGTCACTGTTGGTGCATAAGAGCCTTAAGCATCTCAAAGTAATGACTTAGTTACTTTGGGAGTGTTTGTTGTTATTTTGTGAAACAAACTCAGTATTTTGAGAGAGTTTGTCACTATTATAAATTATACAGGATCTTTTTTATCATAACATTGGCAAAAACAGGCTTCCATAGATAAGAGCCTTACAGATTCCAAAATTAATATATTTAATCACATTATAACGCAGCAAATCAGGGACATATTCCTGCACAAAAAAAAAAAAGAAAACTGAGCACATTGCACAGAGAGTGGGAGTAGCGGGGGGTTAATAAGGGCCTGGCAGCTAATGTTTTTTGCCCCGGGCCTCTCGTAGGGGGTTAATCTGGCCATGACACATGAAGTATGACTAAACCTGCAGTGAAGGCTGTGCTGTATTGAATCTAGTCTGCAGCCCCTGAACTGATCGACAGTTCTCAGTAGCGAGCTGGCGACTCAAACCGCTGCCTCTGAATGGTAATTAATGCACTGACTCACTGCATTAATTAACACGATGCATTAACAGCAAATCAGTACAGTACAGCTTAACATACCATCACCATAGATACAGTTAGAGACCACAAATACGCTCTGGAACAGCGATGCCCCCGTTTCAAATACAAATATAGATATTGTGTGGAAAAAATAGGGGAGTCTGGGGGCAACTGTAACATTGTTTACACTTTCCTACATAACTGAAACACAGTAGTCATCTTTTGATATAAGAAAGCATATAGATGTGCACTAATTTAAAATACAATTGATTATTTTTCACCTGTAATGTTAAATTTATTAGTAGCTAAACCAAATGAAACTACGACCATTTTTCAGTGTAAACCATGTGGGTAATGTCACATGCGTTATGTCATGTGACTTAATACTTAATTATCCAAAATTGGTATTTTTCAGGAAATGAACAAAGAAAGCTTGTGTTTTAAAACTTGTATGCTGCTTCATCTAAGTTCTTTTTAATACTTTTGACCAGTTAAATATTTGCTTGTTTTTATGTTGTATGTCTTTAAGGGGCTGATGTTTTCATTCAATTTTATTTAATTATTTATTTATTTATTTATTTTTGTCCACAACTAGCTGGCGACCTCCAGAAATTAACTTGAGACCCTCTTGGGGGGCCCCCGACCCTCAGGTTGAAAACGCCTGCTCTACAGACCCACTCCAAGATTTATTTTCATGAATGAAAATGTTTCAAAAACATTCCCTCCTCTGATTTTTTTTTTCACTTTAGCTTTCACTTTGTTTCTGATTGAAGTAACTGAGCATGTTACGACTGCCCGCTGTTACGATCACCCCCAGTCTCCCCTAGCACAGTATATAGCCTTTCTTATGTAAAATAACAAGCAGGGCTGTTAATTTATTGACATTCAGGTAGGGTAAAATATTTTGGGTAACTTACTTTCATGATTATAAAATGATAAAATGTATTTTCTTTTTTGTTATTCTTGCATGAGGCTCAGTGAGGAGCAGATTAAACTGCAGGTAGGCGGTTCATACATTCTTAATCTGATAAACATTAATCTGAGCTGCTTTCATTCATCATAATTCATTC
Organism: Lutjanus erythropterus; assembly: GCF_056507025.1. Lineage (NCBI taxonomy): Eukaryota > Metazoa > Chordata > Actinopteri > Lutjaniformes > Lutjanidae > Lutjanus > Lutjanus erythropterus. The sequence continues at coordinate 16,494,795 of NC_139340.1, read as the reverse complement.
ATCAGTCTTCAAGTGTCCCCAGTCCTCATTGAACACTTTGCAGGAGTTCTGGTATTGTTCTAAACGTTCTGAATGAACTGAATTCACAGGTAAGAACTGGACTCACGGGTTCCATCGAAGCGCGTGGCAATGGTGTCCAGGAAGGTGTTCTGTGGCGCGATCAGTCCCCGCATCACCGGCATCCGGGAGCGCGTCGAGCCGCGTCTCTCCCGCCGCTCGGAGCCATGGCTCTCCGTGGACACGAAGCCGGGCAGGAACCTGGACGAGTTCCCCGGCGCTCCTCCCAAACCCTGGAGGAGGGCGCCGAGCCGAGACAGCCGGGACTCCACGGTCCAAAGCCTGACGGGCGGCCGAGCACCGCGCGGGCGATCCAGCCGAGAGGAGCGGAGAGGAGCCCGCTGGAGGCTGGAGGAGGAGGAGAGGAACGGAGGGATGGATGAAGAGGACGGATGGAGGGATGGAGGGACCGCGGAGAGGATGGTCACATTTACGCACGGGTGTGCTGCAATGCAATCCCTCTCTCCTCTCCTCCTCCTCCTCCTCCTCCTCCTCCTCCCCTCTTCCTCTCACACAAACACTTTTCTCTCTCTTTCTGTTTTTTTTTTCTCTCTTTCCTCTGCCTGCACCAGCCTGTCTGTCCCTCTGTCTCTCTGTCTGTCTCTCTGTCTCTCTGTCTGGTGTTGTCTATTTCAGGCTGATGAGTCAAAGATTGTCTTTATTTTAGTTTGTCTTCATCTCTCCACCACTTTCTCTCTCGTTTCACACTTCAGATGCAAAATGTGTCACTTCAAGAACAAAGTGAATATTTTAATCAGGATATATTCAAACAGGAATAAATGCAGTCATGACCGTCAGATTTGACTCACTCTTTGTTCTTCAGAAGCAAATCCATCGCTCCAAGATTTAATATATGTTTAATTTTTAATTTTTTAAAGATGATTTTCTCAATTTAAACATCAGTGATTGTAACATTGTTGTTTTTGGCTCTACTGTACAATATGGTTCTTCGTAGAACCCTCAGATGACCAGGTGAAACCAGGTTCTACATGAAACCCTTGGAAGATAAAAGGGTTTTAGGTAGAACCTCCTGTGTGGGTTCAAGATGAAACCCTTGGAAGATAAAAGGGTTCTACATAGAACCTCCTGGACAGGTGAAAGATATAAAAGGGCTCTTGGGAGACCCCCTGCTGGGTGGGTTCTAGATAAAACCCATGGGTTCTTGTTCGCACCCTTAGAAAGTGAAAAGGTTCTGGATAGAGGCCCCAGGGTTCTGAGTGGAACCATTACAGCATGGAAAGGTTCTCTCACAATCATAGGTTCTGGGGGGAACCTTTAACATTTGGATCTTGGAATTGCCCTTTATCTTGGGTTCTAGATATAATCCTCTGACAGGGCTCCAGGTGGAACCCTTATAAAAAGTTCTACCAGGAACTAAAAGGGTTACTCTGAGGTTTCAAGTTGAAGAACGCTATCTGGTTCTAGTTACCACCTTTATTTCTAAGAGTATAAATTACATGTAAATAAATATTAAGTGGGTTTTTGTGGAACGTGTTCTCCACTGGAGAAATTCTCATGTGTGTACTTTGTGTGATGTGTTCTGTCTTGTATATGTGATGTTCTCACTCGAGGCTACAGCAGCAGCAGCAGCTGTAATGTGGACTCGACAGCATGAACCGGAGAACATGATTAAAGATCTCGCTCTGAGCGTTCTGTGCAGTTTGCATGTTCTCCCTGTGTGAGTTCCTCTGGTTGCTGCAGTTTTCTCCCACAGTTCAATAACAGGAACGTTAATTGGTGCCTCTTAATTCCCTGTAGGTTCTCTGAACGTTCCTGACAGACCGGAGACCAGTGCAGGGCGTCCCAGTGTGGACTGGGAGGGCAGGTATTGATAATGGATCAATGGATAGATACAAATTATGTTGATCAATACATGATTGATGTCTAATTGCTCCTGTTTATGGCAGCTTGTTGAGGTTTATTAACAAACTAATAAACCTACAATATACATAAAATAAATAATCAATTATTAATCGACTCTTGAATTAAGCTGCATCTATTTTGAGTCTTTTTTAATTAAGAAAAAGTCAAAATTCTCTGATTCCAGCTTCTTAAATGTGAATATTTTCTGTTTTCTTTGCTCCTCTCTGACAGTAAACTGAATATCTTTGAGTTGAGGACAAAATGAGACATTTGAGGACGTCATCTTGGACTCTGATCAACATTTTCCAACACTTTCTGACATTTTATGGACCAAACAACTAAAATAATCAGCCAATTAAACCTAAAAACACTATATTAAGCTAAACAATTTCACTGGTGGTATTAACAAGGAGACAGCGCCCCCTACAGGACATGAAGCTCAAGTGACACCAACATTATCATGAGGAATAATAATCAATAATGATGAAAATAACTCTTATCAAACAGAATCAGTCAGTCCTTAAAATGTATGGAGTTACAGGAGAGCCATGAAAAGAAATCTGTAATGAATAAATATGGAAATAAAATATAAGCGTCTTAATTTATTTTCACATTTATTTTTTTATAGTTTTAAAACTATATATATATTTTTTTATTTTATTTTCATTTGATATAATTTATTTATTTCTGTCCTTTATTTTTTCTTATTATATTTTATTTATTTCTCTCACGTTGCTTTTGCTCGAGTGATGGAGAAGATTTGACGGCTCAGACTGGACAGGAAGTTGATTTACAGCTTGGCTCTGCAAGGAGAAGCAAAAACAACAAAGGGAAAAATAAAGGAATAAAAAGGAATGAAAAACATGACCAAAATATATGCATAAAAAAATAAAATATAAGATCCGGGCAGCAGGCCTGCAGTGAGCTCTCCATGGTGCTGAAGAGCTTCAGTGTGAACTTTTCACTCCTGAGGAAAAACATGGTGTTGATTTTATTAATTTCATTTAATCAGAGTGAATCGTTTCAGCTGTGGAGAAGAAGAGAAGAGAGAAGGACGAGGTTACTTTAAAAATGTAATCTGATACAGTTACTAATCACCTGTTAAAGAATGTAGCCAGTAATGTAATCAAAGTATCAAAATATTAAAGTAATGTAACTTATTTTTGGATTATCTCAATATAAAACATGGTAAGATTGTTTAGCCTAATTTTTAGCCTGTTTTTAGGGCTGCAACTGATGATTATTTTCATCATTTATTAATCAGTAGGTTGTTTTCTCAACTAATCGATCAGTTGTTTGGTCCATAAAACGTCAAAGTCCAGGATGACGTCCTCAAATGTCTCGTTTCGTCCACAGCTCAAAGATATTCAGCATATTCACATAATATTCACATTTAAGAAGCTGAAAGCAGACTTTTTTTTAATTAAAAAATGATTCAAAATAATTAATCAGTTCTCAAAATAAATGCAGATTAATTTAATAGTTGATTAATGATGGATAAATAGTTGCAGCTCTAAGTGTTTAAGTGAATCAATAAATCAAATTGAACCTACAACAAACATTAAAGACACAAAATGTCTTTTATGTTTTCACTAGAGGCCATGAAAATGTGCACTGTGCAGGGTAGTATATCGTTCTTTTTTTAAATTTATAATCCTATCAATAATCCCAATCTTTGCTAATGTAAGTGTGTTTGTGCATCACGTGACTCCTCCTCTGTGCCTCTGAGCTTCTTGTTTTGCAGCTGATGAAGACGACCAGCAGATGTCAGAGCAGGATTATTCACAGCTTCAGCATCTCCACACTGACGTAATGCAGTGAAGTCTGAATGAAGACCAGCAGCATTTTCTCATCATTTTACTCTCAAAGCAAAAGCTGCACCGTCCTTTAATATTACAGCCTGTTTTTGACCGACTGAATCATGATTTCAGTCTCATTTCCAAAAGAACAGAGAAAAATATTCATTACACAGACACAGATAGACAGTGTTTAATTATAAATCAGAACAGAGATGAGAAAGAAAAAAGAAAATTGCTGTTGCACAATATTTTTGCTTATTTATTTTTTTTCTCATTTTCTAGTGTAATACTCTGTAATATTATGTATATTTTCATCAAATCTGAAGAAGAGAAATGATATTTAACTCTCAGTTTGGTAGAGCACAGTTTAACTTATTTTATCTTATTAAAAAATATGAATTTAATACAACCTGAATAATCTTTTCTACCACTTGATTTAGGTATGTAATGCTAGAAAAGTCCACTAGATGTCGCTGTCGCCTTAAAATTCCAGCTTTCCAGTTTGCTTCCAGTCCAGAAATCAGACAATTTATATTTCACTCCTGTGTCATTTTCAGCGGTAAGCAACCTTCTGACCATTCATGTTTTTTAAAATGATTAATTTAATGTTATCCTACTATTTGCATATATTAATACTCTGACAGTTTTTTTTTTTTTCAGTCTAAAAACAGAAAATCAGAATCAGAAATAATTTATTGATCCCCCAAGGGAATTTTTTTTATGTTAAGGTGCTTCCGTTCAACAAAAGAAATATATTATAAATAAATAAATAAAAAGTAAGTATAGAGAATTATATGAATAGAAAGAGATATGTTAAAACATGTGCATTATTCTACAATATATAAAAGAAATAATATAACAATAATAACAAATGTATACAAAACCCCACAATCAAATTAAGCTAAGGTAAAATGGACATTTTTCTATGAAATAAAAAACTTCTAATCATTCATTGCTGTCAGTACATTTAATTTTATTCCATTATATATAAGCTGAAATGAATCTTTATTAAAATGAAGCTCGCATCTTTAACTGTAACTGTTAATCACTTTATAGACAAGAAAAATTCCATTTTTCCCACGGTAGTGAAGGTGTCACACAGCGCGCGAGGCGGAAGATGCCATCATGTCGGATGTTATTATGCGTCCTGAGTGAAACGTTCACATACCGCTGCATTAAAGCGGAAACCAATTAAACCTGGGCTGAGCAATGGGGCGCGCCATTGGCTGAGCGTATGGGCGCGCGCCTCTCTCTATCGCATCACTCCGAGCGCTCGCGACAGCTGCGGATGCGTGCGACGGAGGGGGGTGGGAGGGGGACGGTCTCGCGCCCCGCTGTCCTGCTCCCCGTCTTCCTCCTGCCTCCTCACAGCGAACATCAGCTACACACACAACCATGGCGAGATTTAACGCCTAGCAGCACCGTTTTATTCTAAATTTTTACAGCCGTCGAGTTCGGGTTTGTCCCCCCCCCCCCGTTAAAAAAATGGCGACGGGGGCAGGCTGGCAGCCTCCGTACAACACCTCGACTAGCAGCACCAAATATACCCCCTCACCAACGTCCACGATGTTTTACGACGGCAGTTTGACGCTGGAATACACTCAAGACCTGCATCTGAAGATGAGCAAGAAGATAGCACAACTGACCAAGGTCTGTTGATGTGAATGAATGACGTAGGATGTAGTAGCCATAGATATTTGGTAGTGGCTCAGTCATTCGGGGCAGGTTGGGATGTTGGTGCTGCTGTGGGATGGGATGGGATGTCATTTGTAAACATGCTCATAACAGGAAGGATGTGTGGCTATTTTATAGCATTTTTTGCATGGACTTTGGTGCAGGTTATTATGTGTGATGCTAATGTTTGTTGTGTGGGTATTTTGGAGCAGATTTGATGGTTTTTCACTGCATCTTCACAGGGTTCATAGGTCACTGTTAAAGAAATAGGGGAGACTTGGGATGATTGCAACAACCTACCTGCTAATTAGCCTAACCTTGGGGTGAAGCATATTAAAATGCATTAAATTTCTCTGATTAACTTTTGCTTTGTGTCTAATAAGCACAGTATGCTGCAAACATGCATTTATTTTACAAAAATATAATCATTTATTTACACGAAACTATTAGGATTCAAATAAGGGAGTTTTGATGAATTCTTGACAGAACTACGGCTCATGAGTAAGGCTTATTGCAGCTGTCCCCTGTTATAACCGTCCCTGGTCTACCCTGCAGAGGTAAAGTGTGATTCTGAGGTGAATAGGTGGTGGAATTTTGTGCAAAACGTACCTAGAAAGAGTTTGTATTCTCCCGTGGTCTCACTACTACTCATAGTAGCCCATACTGTACTGTGACCAGACAGTATTTCATGAGCGATTACACTAAAAGCTGCAAGTTCTCCACATGCCCAGAGGAATGTGTTGCTGTGCCACACCGCCACAGTTTAACCTGTGCATGTTTCTCTGCCATCATCACGGGGCTGCCGCCACCACTGAAGGGCTTAGGGAAGTTATGTAATCTTGGAGGGATGCAGGGGTTTGCCAGAGCTGCTTCTTTGTACTCCACTTGAAACCAGTGTAGGATGGATCAGCTACAGGGGTGTTGTTCTGTAGTAGAGCATTTAAGGTGGCAGCTCCGATTTTAAAGCATCTATAGGTGTTTTTTCCTAGATAAAATGTAAATAAAGCAGTTTGTGTGATCGAGGTGTTGAAGAGGAGACTGAAGCAGCGAATAGAGGAGAGAAGATTTTACGTAACAGGCATGGTGATAGTATCCCAGTCCAGATTTAGACACTGTGTACAGTAGGATAAGCTGTACAAATACACAACATTGCAAATAGATTGGAGATGTGGATATCGGGGATTATAAAGCAGCAGTGTCAGTGGTTGATTAAAATGATCTGCTGTGGTGGAGCAGAGATTGGCAAGACAATGACAGCAGAATTAAAGTCTGTGTGGAGATTTCGTGCTCCTCCAACCTCAGACACGGAGGTTAGGTGATCTGCAGACTGACGATGATAGACAATCTGACAAATCTGTCCGGGGTGTCTGTTGTCTGGGGCATGCTGGGAAAGGCTTCACGAGCAGGATATGAGAGTAAGATGCAGGGATGGACAGTCATTGATCCAGTGAGAACAAAAGATTCACCTCAGCAATACAAATTACAAAGGCCTTTTCCACGGCAGCCACATTGATATGAAGAAGGAGGGTAAATGCAGGTGTTACTGTTGATTAAGGCCATGTTCCATTTAGTTGGCCTTTCCAGTGTGCCAACTTGCACAATCTGACTCTGTTTTTACTTGAATGGAACAGAGTTAGGGCCTGAGCAATGCTGGATTCTCAGGGCCAATGCCAGTACTGATATTAGTAAGTAATATTTTACCATTTAACAATAAACTTTACTGTCCAAAATGATATCAGGACACTGGAAGAGTAAACTTTCATCTGTGTTTTCAATAATTATGAATAAAAAAAGACAAATAGAACAAAATATGTAGCCTAAAGGATGAAGTATCCTAGCTAACGAATTAAAAACCATTATGCATTATGTTAGGCAGACTGATATATCTGGGATCGGCCAATATTGGGATGATAATTTCGGTCAATCGATACTACTGTTTTATAACAAAATGGCTGCTGTGATAAAGGTCGAACACAAACCATCATCTGGCTTTTGTCCTCAGCGTGAAAGGGTACAATCAGCATTCAGTCCCGGGTAGTCGCAGGTATTTATCGGCTCCAGCTGTGATCAGCAGTGATGTAAACGTGACATCCAGGTGTACATTTTAATTTTTGCATTATGTATGTGGTTAAATATTGTCAAAAGTTGGATATTTAATATAACAGGATGGCTACAGGTCCTCAAAAAATCTTGGAAGGTCTTAAAATTTGTATTTATTAACTTATTAACTACTTATTATTAACACCAAGTGCAACATGTCTCTTTTGTCCTCTTGCATACTGTAATGTTTTTGCAGACTTTGTTCTCTGGTGACCACCGTTCTGTCTGTCTGGATGGCATGGAGGAGCTAGCAGGTCAGCTGAAATAAACCTACAAACACTCCCTTTTTCCAGTGCTTCCAGAGCAGGTCTCATTCTTATCATTGCACCAGTCAACTTTAAACTGGTGACTCACGCTGCACAGCCCCTCACACATTCACTACTGAGAATAAGAGGAATGATCAGCTAAATAATATCCGGGAAATATTGGTCCAACTCCACCGACGGCCCAAAGACAAGCTGTAAAAAGGAGCAGCCAGTCAGACTAAATTCACTATGACAACAGACTGTAGGCTAAATGAGACAGGACGGCATTTACCTGTTTATTTAAAATCCATGTATAAGCTATAAATCAGTGAACCACAATAAAAATTAACTCTCTAAATGATTCTGGCACTCTGCCCTGATACAGCCTCATTCAGACTCTGCCTGCAGGACAGTTAGAGTGACAATATATGTATTCACTCAGAAGATTGTGCCTTTATTTTCACATTTGATGTTTAAATTAAATTGAATTAAACATTTGCATTAAAAAGTAACTTGCTGATCCACATAGGCAGCCTGTATATGATCAGCTCTGTGACTCTGTGTGTCTCTGGACTCTGATGTGTCATCTGCATGCAGCTCGGTGTATTCAGCTTCTCTCGGTAATAATAATCACCATAAACATGATCCCCGGGGGTCAGAGGCACAGACAACGGCTGCCACTCTCCTGAATGTGACCGCGACGGCGCTTTAACCTTTTCAACCTGCTGCTGCAGCTCGACATGTGACCATGGCAACCACACAAACCACAGTGCAGGAGCTCACTTCACAGGTGCTGTGAATTATGATGCTGATGATGGTAGTGGATGCTGTTATAGTGATGTTAGTAGGATGTCAAGCTGAAACAATGTCACACATGCACAATTTAGGTCAGTGAAAACCCTGTAGATAAGCTGTCATTATGGATGATAGGATAGAACAGGTGATGGTGGCTGAGTGAGGACTTTAAGACAAACACTTAGAGCAGGATGCGTGAGAATTACAGTGCAACTTTTTCCCAAAACTCCCATGGGGGAGCGCTGACATTGTTCCACAGCAGGCACACTGCCGAGGCTGCCAGAAGACGTGTGTGCACACATTTTTTGGCAATTATCTCAAAGCATCAGATTATTGGTCCAGTTAATCATCCATGATGCACGCTACCCAGCATGTGAAGACAGTGGGCCACGACAGTCACATACAACACATAATGGTCAATAATATGCAAAAAGGTAGTGGGTAGGATGTGGTGGAGATCAAGTTTAGATCCTCAGGTGAAGAAGTCAAAGAAACCCCTGGTGGAAAAAGCCCATCTGAAAATGGATTTCTCAAGTTTTTTCAGAGTGTTTCCCCGCGTCTCTGCTGTCGTCTCCTCCAACCTCCTGTAAAAGCAAAGAGCAGCCTGCGTCGTGTATCCAGATGTCTTTGCTTTTTAAAAATTGAGGGTGTTTATGCCTTTTGTGTTTTGCTCGTGTGTGGGTATCTGCAGGCTACCGCTATCTGCTTACTAATCATTCTGTATGTGGCGCCAAACATTTTCATTTCAGGCGAGTGAATCAGATATCATGTGTCTCGTGTTTGTGTTATTCCATTTAGTCGTGATCACTCTTCCATGAAATGCATCCATGTCCTCTGTGAAGCTCTCGTGTATTTTATTCACTCTGCTTCCTCCAGTGTTGTTGATAGCAGTTACTATATGTTTGCAGTGAAGTGTGTGAGTAACTTTGCAGGACCTGCGTTGTTTGTGCAGCAGTGCATATAGAAAGTAGGACATCTCACAGAACGTGAGCGACGCTTCCTTGTTTTCAAAGGAAGCACACAGAAGGACATCCCACATTACCTTGTAACAATAGCAAAGAGAGAAATAAACTCAACCAAATTAAAATGGATCGAGGACAGAAGCTCCTGTTTAAACAGGTTTACTGAGACGAATCGAGGACAATAGAAAAATAACATTTTGACTATTGCAGATACATTTTCTGTCATGTGGCTTAGTCTGGCAGGACAGTTTTCATTTAATTAACACCTGAAAGTGATGTTTCCTACAGTAAAGAGCCTTCAATTATGACCAATAAAGCTGCACTATTTTATATAAAATATTAGTTTTCATTGTATTCTGTACTTTCAGCAGTGAGTTGCAGATAAACACAAACAAACTGCATACTGCTGCAGGAAACAGAGCACAATTAACTGATAATTAGCCCGATCAGTCACCACCAGTAATTAATACACACGTTATTAAAATATTAAGCAAACCAATAAGTAACAGCAGACAACCTTATCAGACTTGTGCAGTGGTGACAAAATGTTTTAAAAATATACTTATTAGCAGTTTGAATTTAACTAAACTAAAGCTCGCTGGGGAAAAGAGTACACCAAACTCCCTTCAAGAAATCTGAAATTTTAACAATTGCTTATGTTTCTGTAAAAACGCATAACTCTAGAAAGACGAGATAAAAAACGTCATATGTTGATGGTCTTCTTGTCAATTTGGCTGCAAAATAATCCATAAAGATAAACTGCATTTTGATAATCAATTAATCAGTTTGAAAATCAAAAAAATAGATTATTTGCTGGTTTCTTTACTTCTCTCTGACCACAAAAGATGTGTGCAGCAAAAAAAATGCTGCACACGTTACACTATTGCATCTTTTCGTGTTACTTAGGGTAGCTCTCTTTTTTTCCAGCATACATGTATTTTCATCCATCAGTTTTGACTTAAGTCGACTAAATTAAAACAAGCTGGACCCAAATTGCTATCAGAGTGACTGGGTGACTGATGTTGATTCGTGCAGACCTGCTACATTTTTGAACCAGATTTCAAAGCTTTTATTTCTCTCCTGCCCGCAAGCGTCAAAGACACCTGATGAGGAGGAAAATACAGCAAATTTCTGGTCCAGGATCAGTTATTGTCACAGTGGTGGACCTTCAGTAGATGTTCTGACTGAGAGACTGATTACACATAATCTGTATGATGTTCGGTAGCTGCAAAGACATAAATAAGACACGATGGATTTTTGTCTTTCATGCTGTTACATCATGTTGAAGTGTTAGTGCAGCGTCACAGAAATAGCACCAAGCAACCTTGAATAGCTTTAATCAACATCTCAGCTGTTTCACACTGAGGTTTGTTGAAGCATCAGATGGGAGACAAGAAAGTGCTGAGATGTGGAGCTGATTTGCAGCTTGTCGTGTGAATGCTGGTTACAGTTCATGGACAGAATGCAGTGATCAGCTGTTATAGAGGCTTCACAGCTGGACCGAGCAGTTAGGGAGGAAATTTCGGCTATAAGATTCTGCAGGAAGTTGTTTCCCTGCTGCGGTGGCGCCCTGCCAAGCCCCCGGTCTACTGAGCTCACATATTAGAGGTCAGAAGGTGGACGCAAACAAGAAAGGGGGTCCAGACATCCCTGCAAAATGTTGATTCTTTCACCTCTGTTTCATTTTCACAAAAAAGTTAGGATCAAGCAGCGCCTCAACACTGTGATTTGAAACTAATAAATATTCATCGTGACACTGTTATGAATATTCATGCAAACATAACCTTTAGTTAATCAAATTTTGAAAACCACGTTGACAAATCCCTTCGAGATACGTCTCCAGTTTCTTTGTTACAGTTCTGTGATCACACAGTCTTTTTCTGGGGTCATTGAAAGTCTGATTTTAAGGGGTGGGTGGTTATTTTTCATGAGAAATTGATCAGGCTGCTGTGGGCCGGGCACAAATGATTTAAGGTCTTAACTCTTTCCCCGTTAGCGTTTTTTTTTTTTTTTTTTATTAAAGTTGCCAGCCAGCGCCAGCATGTTTGACAAAATTCATTGATTTTTCAGCACCCGCAGAATATTCAGTTCTATGAATATGTTAACATGGAATATATCAAAAGAAAGAACAAATCTGATAGTTTCAGACACAAAAAAACTTTTTGTTCGAGCTCCACTCATTGTTTTTTTTATAAGCACTTGAATGTTGGTCGGTTGCATCAAAAAAATCCACTTTTCAGACAAAAAATGGAGAAAATGGCGAGACCTTTTATGTATGTGACATCACTGTGACAAGTGTGGTTAACATTAACCATGTGTGTCCTCTGCCCCTCGCCCTGAAACACTGTCTTAGAGGCCTGGGGGCTGGAGCGCTCTCTGCCCGACTGTGGCGTGAGTCTCGGGGGCTGCAGCCCCGCTCTGTGACCGGGTCATGATGCTCTCTGACCTGCAGATCTGCAGCTGAGCACTGATTTCTTTCACGCTAGATAACACCGTCTTCTTCTTCTGCTGCTCAATTCCAGCGGTTCCCTTCTTCTAGTGACAATTCTTTGTCAGATGATGTGTCACAACATCCCCTAATGCCTCGCAGTGAAAACAATAATGTTCTATATAGGACATTTCTACTGTTGGTCACCCTTTCTTAATTGCCATGTGATGAATTGTGGGCTAATGTTCTGTTTGCAATGTCCGAAACTTGATTTTTTACAGTGCGCCATGCATGATGCATGCAGGTTGCAAAGATAGTTGCAGCAAAAGTAGAACAACAACATAAACAACTTGCGTGCATGCACCAGTTTAAGTTGATATATTTTAGCCATTTTTAGATTTGATATCTGGGATTTCAGTGATTTTTAATGTTCATGTTGATGTTGACAATTTTTAGAGTTGATATTTGGATTCTTGAAGATTTTTGCTATTTAAGTGTGTGTCTGTGGCAATTTTTAGGATTGCTTTGTGAGTTTTTAACTATTTTTAGAGTTGGTATCTGTGTTCTTATGGATTTTTAGCGTTCATATTGATGTTCTTGATGATTTTTAGCGCTGATACCGAGGTTCATTATGATATTTCTTGAGAATGTCTGGGTTCTTACTGATTTTTAGCATTAATATTGAGGCTCTTGATGTATTTTAGCATTGATATTGTAGTTCAAATCAGGTCTACTAAACATTGTGGAGGACTTTTAAAATATGCTAATTTATCATTATTATAATGTGCTTTTGTGTCTATTTCTCAGGATTATTATTGAGTCTATACTGTACATTAAATGTCAGCATGGAGAGAAGAAAATGCTTGCAGATTAGCTTGCACAGATGAACTCCCAAAATAAAAGCCCAGACTGAAGCTTACAGCCTGCTGTTATGTGCAATTCATCATAAAAATATCAGTCCATTCTCTTAACTCGTATCTTTAGGCTTTGTCTTTTACTTGAAAGGGCATGAAGCTGATTTGATCTCTTGCAGCCAACAGGGAGACAGTTTGAGAGACGAGATCCAGTTTTTTTTATACTCTAAGCTAACTGGATGAAAAGAGGTTTGCTTTACCTCCTACATTCTTGTCTCAGTTTGTACCCTGCTCTTGTCTCAATACCACAGAAAACACTATTTGTATTGTCTCTATCACAGAGACTTGTGCCCTTGTTCTTGCCTGCTGCGGTTGTGACTGAGGTTGGTGTAGTGATGCTGTTAAAAAAAAAAAAAAAAAAAAGCATGTGCGCTGAGTGTCCTTGGAGCATCGGAGCAGCACAACAACAACAACCAAAGAAAGAACAGATGCAAAGTGCCTTTACACCACGACTGGGAGGACAGAGTGAATGCACTCAGTGTGCTTCGGCTAATTGGTAACAGAGACCGCGTTGCCACTTCACGGCGCGTCCCGACCAAAAGCTCAAATGTCACGGGATCCCGTTAAGACTACAGCACCTCTGAGAATAAGACTTTCATAAATCCTTTAATTAGTGAATATGATGGTAATCGTCTGAAAGCGATGAGAGCACAGCAACAGGGCCGCGGTGACCTTTTATTCTGGAGTTCAGTCAATACTGATCGACTGTACTGAATGTCCTTTAGCCTCAGAGACGTCCCTCCTGGGTGCCCAGAATGTCATTTTTGCCATCATTCCTCATCCGTTCTCCACAGAGCAGCTCTGTATTTGACACGCCGGTGATAAAAGCACTCAGACTGCAAGTCCCGGTTAATAATTATCCTTCTTGATGAAAATCTGCTGTCAGCCAGTCATTCGTCAACCTCTGTAATGATGGATACAGAGAGGTTTGATTGATTACACATGTAGACTCAGTCGATGCTACATTGGTCGGGAAGAACTCGAGCTGATTTGACTCTAATGATACGTTTTAATGAGATTCTTCTCTGATGTTTTAGTGTGCAATAATAGTCTACATTTCCTTTCTTTCTGACATGAATAAAATAATGCAGTAGGGAAACCTAATCTTTGTTCTTTTAAAAAATGTTCTAGGCAAGAGAATCATCAGGATTTTAAAGAATTAGAGCTAATCTCCTAAATCTGAAGTGATATGTTATACCTAGGGTTTAAAAAATTAGGGTTGGGACAATACGATACTATCACGATACTTAGGAATATGACAGTTTATTGTGATTTTAGCACATAAAATTGCTAAATTAAAATCAAAGCAATGCATTACGGGATAATTTCTGCAAATGAGGGTTGTTCTCTCAGCGTGTCAGCATGTGATTGTCCTGCAGAGCCCCGCAATGGTTGAAGGACGCCATTACACAAGTTACAGTACATTACACAAACTGTGTAACGGGCCAACCTCCTTGTGATTAAATTTTTTATTAACTTATTTTCCATCTGACCGAGTTGACATCTGCGTTGATAAAATGTTAGATTTTTTTTTTCTGCATAGTTGTAGTGAGCGGCCATCTTGATTTTTAAAGTAGCTCAGAGTTCTCTTAATGCTATTTTAATGTCAAGAAAATCTAAATAATTGTCTGTTTTTGAGGAGTTCCTCCAGAATATCATCGTTGTCGGTGAGGATTAACCACTGAAAAAGTATTTAAACCACAGGACATTAACTTCCAGTATAATCCCAGGATTAAAATCAGAATCAGCTGAGCTTAAGAGCTTTTAAATTAATCATTTGTATAATAAATATAGAATGTAATTAATCAAATAGCGTCATATCTGTCATATTAGATGTAGGTGACACTGGGAACATTTAAAGAAGTGTGTTTTCATCAGTGTTTATTGCTGAATTGCAACAGAATCATTTTAATACAGTGAGAATAATTGCACTGTGAAGGCTTATTTATGGAAAGCAAGCTGTGGAGACACAAATAGTGATGCGAGGTATCTTTATTCCTGGGAGATGGAGAGACAAAGATGTGAGAGAGATGAGACAGAGGAGAGAAGAGGGAGATAAAGAACAAAAAGAGGGGGGAGATAAAAGGATGAAAGCAGAGGGAGAGCAGAGAGAGATGAAAGCGGCAGGCACACCAGCGTCATTAAAATAATCATGTATAATTGAAGGAACATTTCCATGGCTGACTTACTGCGGGGAATCAAAAGCTCACACTCGAGGAGAACAGCTACCTTACTCTGACTCCTCTCACCGCCAGCTCAAAGGCGAGCGTGCCGTCAAGGTAGCGCGGCTCGTCTATGGCCAAATAAGAACGTCATGAGGCAAACAACCACACAGATGAGCAGGGATCACTTATGATTCATCGCAGCATCTTTAAAGGTTAAAGGACAAGCCGAGTGGGATTTTATCTTTTAATATCAAGGACTCCCTCAAGGAGATCAAACCCAAATCTTATTCAATACGAGAAGGGTAATTAACTCCTCTTAGCTAGTTAACCCTGCACTTCATATGATTGTTAAGACTTTTCTCTGTCAGCCTCATGGTGGCGCTAAAGGAAAAGTTAATTGGATTTATCCCCTGGGGACCATGAATGTCTCTGCAAACTTTTCCTGTTAGCAGGATAAATTCTTTCTTGGTCTATTCAGGCTTCTGTATCAAGATCAGCTAAAGTCATCCGAGTGCTTTTTCATCCATTAGTTAGTTAAAAAACGTCACTTTTTACAGCTCGACTTGTGCATATTGTTAATAGTATAACGTTCATTCACATAGATGTCCGTTAACAACGTTAGCTAGCCACAAGCTAACATTAGGTTGCTATGGCTCGTTTTTATATTGCAGTTATATCGCCGTGGTCCTGACCGCCGTTCACCGTGCTTTTCTTCATGTTTGCAGCCAGCTAGGCTAGCTAACTGGCTAACCTCGCTATTTAAAAACACCTATGTGACGATTGAAACACTATAACACACTATATGAATAGAATATGTACAAATCAAACTGTAAAAAGTGAAATATTTTAACTAAAAAAAATTTTTTTTGCCAAAATTCACTGAGACATATTAAGCACAGGTATATAACAGCAGTGGTTTTAGTATTTCCTGCCAAATCCAGTACAGTGGAGCTTTCAACAGAAAACTCCCTGCTGTGGTTATGACTTGATGTTGATCCAAGCAGTGTTTAACTGTCTGGAAGTTATAATTAAATGACTGTGGAGGCTAATTACTGTGTGTCCGTTCTGTTCTGTGTGTTTGTATGTAAACCTGTCAGCTCACCTGTGACTGGAACAGAACGTGGAGTCTGTGGTTGTGATGCCGGCAGGCTGTAATTCAGCTGACCGTGACTGAATATTAGCTGCACACTGGGGGCTTCAATTTGCTGAAGCTTACCTTTTTTTTTTTTTTTTAAGCTGCTACGTATCATCAGACCTCCTCCAGCTCTTAGGAAAAAAAAACTACTTCTGCTGCCGGGACAGAGCGCAGGCATGACTGACGAGATGTTTCACTCAGGCCTGTGTGCGAAGACGTCCAGGTGACCACATTTGAGGACCGTGCGGGGTTTTTGTGTCAAATGAGGAGTAAAAAAGATCGGCACGCATGCCTCTCCTTTGTAACAAATGCATAATCTGAGCTGCTGGCAGAGCTGTGCTTTGGTGAAGGTCTGTGTGGCTGAAAGCTGCTTCGCTCACACGCTCTGCTGTGAAATCGCAGCTTTCTCTCTCTGTCCCCGTCCTTTGATGTGACTCATGTGTGACCATGGGAGGAATATGTCATATTTTGAAACTGAAAGAAAAAAAAAGCTTTGAAAAGGTTGAAATCTAATAAAAAAAGATTTTGCAAGATTGAAACTTAGTTTTGAAGGTTTGCATAATATTTGGATGATATTAACAGACTGGTCAAGTCTTGAAACTGGACTGCGTTTCCAGAACAGAGAAACAGCTGGGAGGTGTGTTAGCTTACCGGTTAACAGACCAGCAGCAAGCAGGTCCTTTGGCTCAGGACTAGTCCCTGCTCTCGTGAGCTGCAAGCTCTGTCTTGTTTCCTCACTTTAGGTTAGGCTGGTTTTGGATGGATCCCAAAAATAAAAGAGCTGGTTTTCACACAAAAAAAGTCCTTGAGCTGGACAGCGGTGAAGCTGTAGTGTGTCGTCAGTGGAGCTTTCCAAAAACTGGCGTCTCAATGCCCAGTCATTTAACAACTTTGTGCTTCCACACACCCGAGCTGTCGTTCCTATAACACACAGCTTAACCACAGAACAGGAAAAGAATAGAGGAACTATAACTGCCCTTAAAGAAATCAGAAAAGTTTCAAAATTGTCACTGCTCTCCTGATGTACTAGTTTGATTTCCTGTCAATTCTGATCTGTGAAGAAAACTGGTGCACGTATGTTGGTGCAGAACAAATGTTAAAAAGCTGAGTTATGAGAGGGCGAATATTTATTAGGAAACTTTTGTGGATGTAGAGTCGTACTCGTGTTGCAGGCTGCGTTTACAACACCACACAGTTAGAAGCTTGTGAGTCATGTGATTTCTGTCGGCAAACTGGCAGTCTGGGGGGAAAAAAGTCCAATCAGATGTTAGATGAGATCGACAGACCACTCAGCCAATGACTGACTCACACAGGAGGCAGGATACATGAACAAGATGCATGAACCGGATACACCTGAGCAGTACCTGTAGCAGGCATGGGCATTGCATAAAAATGATCTGTTGCAGATGTTATTCAACATGTGATTTGATTGCAAGTTTCAGGCCAGAGTTGTAAAACGACACTGACGGAAATCCCGTGACTCACGAGCTCGCAACTGTGTGTGCAGATCTCTGAAAAGTGTATGCTGTCAACTCAATAAGACCCGTCTGCAATCTGAGTGCCAAAGTATATCTGCAGAAGATTTGCACTTAAAAAAAAGAGTGCTACAGTGGTGAAGAAGGAAAACTACAAAATAATGTTCACAGAGATTTGAATTTATTTTGAACCCATCAAAATATTGTACAAGCCTTCAAAATGTAGTTTATATCCTGCAGAAACCTTTTATTAGACTCCAAACACTGAGTTTCAAGTTTTTATCTTCCATTTCAAGATATGACTTGATATTCAAAGACAAACTGTGGACAAACACTTCAGACACAAAAGGACGTGAGTGCAGCTATGAATGCACTGCTCTGTCTGTGGATTATGCTGTTTATAATCAGAGTGAAACCCATTTCTCTCTTTTCCTGATGCTATTGGTATTGATTGATCCGCTCGCTGAATGCAGAACTGAGTTTTACTCCTCACTGTAAAACTATTGATCTGATATTGAAACAGTTGATGAGAGCTTTCCATCCTGTCCTCATTCTGTCGTCTCATTCACTTCTGTCTGCAGGTAATTTATGCCCTCAACACCAAGAACGACGAGCATGAGGAGGAGATCGAGTCTCTGAAAGAAGCCCACGAGGACGAGGTATGGACACCAGACACCTCTGATTATATAAGACACAGCAGCAGCATGTGGAGGAGGTCACTTATTATTTATTTCGTGAGTTTCAGTGTAGATCTGAAGTGACATCCTCCAGAGGTTTTTTCCCCTCGCTGCCTCACACTGTGCTGCAGTGGGAGGAGAGGGGCAGCAGGCAATCCTGTGTCACACTGCAATTTTGGTGTCAAGATGGGGCGTTTTTTTAGCAGTCTGCCACCCACCTGCAGGGAGCGGGTCAATGCAGCTCTGTGCGTGGTGCACCCATGGTTTTGTCAGATTTTGGAGGGGAAGGCTCACAGATACTCGTCCGAAATGCACAGAAAAAACCTACAGTATTTTCATGCTTATAGCAGTGATGTCATTATTGTCGTGTGAAGATAAATTCATGCCTGAGCAGCATCTGTTTCCTACAACAGTTAACAGGTGCGAAGCTCGGCGCTTTCAGCTGATTAACTCACTTTACAGCTATAAGAAGATGGCTGCCAAATGAAAGGAAAGGCCTACGTAAAGTGTGTTAGTAACACATTGCAGCCTGGCATAGATTCTCCAAGTTCTTGGATCCTTTGCTGGAGGGATGAACACCATTCTTCACTTCACTCGAATGAAGATTCCTCTCATGTTTACATTCGTGCAGTCTGGCTTCAATTCACCGCCTCAGCAGGTGCATTGCAATTTCCCCCGTCGCCAAAAAGTAACATACGTGCAGGTCAGAGTTTACTTACATGTGTGAACATTCTTTCTTTCTTTTTTAAGATTGTTTGGGGATTTTTGTCTTTATTTTGACAGTGATAGCTGAGGAGCTGAGGAGGAACAGCAGTTTGTTTCTCCAGACTGCTTTGAATTTATTATAACAAAAAAAAGAGAAAGTTACAATCTATTCTGACAGCACAGTTTATGTCAGGATGAGACCTCGGCTGCTAAAAACTGGTGTAAATGTAGTTAATTTCATTCATGTTGCTCTCACAGAGAAGCGTCAGTGTACCGTGGTCTAAGGTGGTAATTTAATTAGCGTTGCTTTCAAAGTGCGACTCTTCTCTCCTGCCAACACACATTTCTTGGAGGCAGCAGTGTTGTGCCGCCTCTCCTGCTTTTGTTTATTTCCCCTTCTTATTCCCTCCTCCTCTGCATGTGGGGTTTGGAAATCCTCTACATGATGTCACTGAATCAAATATTTCTTTAATGGGTTCTTGTGTTGAATTATTTCCGCAGCTTTTCGAGAGGTTGAGCTTTTTTTCTTTCTTTTTTTTTGGTCTCGTGCTCAGGTCCAGCACATCGTGACAGAAACCAGAGACAAGATCATGCAGTACAAGAGTAAGATGGCGGATGAGGCCGACCTGAGGCGGCGGCTGGCCAGTCTGGAGGAATCTGTGGAGCTCCACGAGCACATGAAGAGACAGGTCGCTCACTGCTGCTGGACACCACCGGGCTCCATTTAGCTCGCTGTTTAGAGTGTTTTCATTGTGTTCTCTTCTTATGTCATTATCTTCATGTCATAGTTCTGCAGCAGCCTTTAATTTAATTAAATCTGAATAATTAATGTTGTGGTATGATACAGCAGTGATTGCACTGAGTTGTGAAATAATGTGATGTTTTGTTGCTGTCAGGCTTTAGCAGAGTTTGAGATGTACAGACAGAGGATGGAGGATTCCCAGCTCTGCACCGAGGCCCAACACACACAGAGAGTGGTTTCTATGAGCAGAGAGGTAAGGCTTTACACACACACTCACACACAAATAGACATATACACATATATGGCCTGGGATGTTTTTGCACAGGGAGGATGGAGATGCACTGTGATTTGTTGAGTTAAATGATGATAAAACACAAAATATTGTCTCTTACACTCAATTTTGAGTTGCATACTTGAGCATATAACTTGCTTATCAGTATGCAACACTTGCAGTTTAGAAAAGTTGACACAAAGCATGAACGGCGTGCCCCTTCTTTCCAAAAAACAAAAACCAGCTGTGACGTTCTACATGACATAACATCAGCCAGTTTTGATCTCACTGCTGATTGCAGTAAAGTTGCACTAAAACAATATAGAATATAAACAGATGCAGGGCAACTAAACATCATTTCATAACATGTCATGTCATGTATCATACCATCACGTGACACGTTGTCATAAACGCCTGCTCCTCTCGAGTCTGATGGCAGTGGGCGCAAACGAACACCTGCGGTGTGTTTTAGCTGCAATGTGTGCGATCTGTTTATCTGTGTCGGTTGATTGGTGTACGTTAGCATTGGTCTCGTCCCTCGTCTTCCTCTCTGCCACTGCCTTCACACCGTCCACCGCCGTCGGCCCTCTGCCGGCATCACGTGACATCACATCCCATGTTACATGTTTGTATATTTTTTCCAACCTCATGTCTGACAGATGTTATAAAGTGTCAGCTGACACAAACAATGTTTCTTGTCGTAAGCACTTGTTTTGGCACAGAAGGAAATCACAAAGAAGTTTAATGTTTGGTGACGCTTTATATCAAACTGCTTGTAATAAGCATCAGTTAATAAGTAATAAGGTCCTTATAAAATGCTTATTAACATTAAAATATGCTAATAAGACTCTGTAAGTGTTAATAATAGCATAATAAACGTGAAGTTTAAGATTGTAAGACATTTATAGGCACTCTCTCTCTGCTATTATAAGGATCTCATAAGGTTTTTATTAACCCTCTTCTAATAACCTTCTTCTGCTCATAAATGTCTTCTAATCTCATAATATCTCATAACACATATTAATGTTAATAAGCATCTTACGAGGTCCTTAATACCTATGGACTGATGCTTATTACAAGCAGCTTCATATGAAGTGTTACCCAGTTGTTTTCATTGATTCCAGAGGGATTTTCAGGAAATGCTGTGAGCGTGTAGTTTGGCGCAGGCACAGACCGGGTTGGCAACAACATGTTTGGTGGTTTCAATAGGTGGAGGAGATGCGTCGGGATTTTGAGGAGAAGCTGCGGGCGTTCAGCCAGGCTCAGGCCCAGTTTGAGGCGGAAAAGCGGCGAGCGCTGGAGGAGCTGAGGGCCACCCACCGCCAGGAGGTGGAGGAACTCCTCAACAACCAGCAGAACCAGAGCGCCTCCTCCACCGAGGACCAGGAGAAACTGGCCGAGCTCCATAGACAAGAGGTGGGCCAAGAGTGAGAGAGGAAGGAAGATAGATGGGTTTTAGACTGAAGCATGCTCTGGGCTTTTATGGAGAGTTTATACAGCAAGTTACTTGATGGGGTAATTGCTGTTTTGGAGGTTTATTAGGTGTTTTGCGCATGAAAATGGAAAAATGTAGAGTTGTTTTTTTGATGCAGTTGCTTTATGAGTGTAATATAAACCTGCAGTGGTAATGTTCTGACCATGGACCTGTGTTGCATGTCATCCCCTTATTTTATTCCCATTTTTTCCTTTCCTCTCAACTGTTAACTATCCAATATAACAGATTTACCAAATACTAATCTTTAAAAAAACATATAATATGGTAAATATGAACAATATATTTACAGTTGGTGGTTTCATTACAAAGATTTCTAAAAATGTATTTTAGCAGCTTTAAGTCACCACTGGGTTGCACCAACAAAGATTAAGTTGATCTAAGATTAGTTCTAAACAGAGTTGAGCAAAACTGGGTTTAAAATGAGTAAATCAAGGTTTGAAATTAAGCAGATCTCTGCTGCACAATTAAAAGTAATGTCTGTTTAGCAGGAAAGTAAACCAAAATAAAATGGACTTCAATCAATATGGAGAACCCAAATTAAAATAAATAAAATTTGAGTGTCGTTGGGATCTAGCTTGTATAAGAGATGGGAGGGAACGGAGAAATTTTGGCTGCTCTGTATTTCTTAATAAAATATTATTGCTTGCTAACTAGCTTAAAAAAATAGTTTTTAAAGACAGTTGCGTTGTTTAGTATCAAAAGATTAAAATGTCACAATGTTTTCCAGCCAACTAAAAAATTAATTAAAAAAAGTTTCAGTGTTTGCTAGTTAATTTAAAAGTTTACAAAATGTTATACTTTTTGTTAGCTAGCTAATATGTAAAGAAAATGTTACAATGCTTGCTAGCCAACTACGAAATTAATAAAAATGTTACATTATTTGCTAACTAACTAAAGCAGAGAGCCTTTGAGAGCCTTTCTCCTTTGAGTTGACTGAATTAAAGGAGCAATAATGTAAAATCACAGAAGAACTGCTGTAATAAAATGGTGGCAATTTTAAAATTAAATCTCTTCACGTGTGAGTGCAACAGAATAAAATTTAATCTTATTTTTAAAGTTTAATCTAGCTATTTTAAACTAGTTTTAAGCTTTAGTACGGTATAATTTAAAGCTAAACCTTTATTTATTCAGGTTTAAAGATTAATCCTTGTTGGTGTAACCCAGCCTGTGACTAACATTCAAACCTGAGGGGAAAAAAAAAGACTTTCTTCATTTATCTATCTCTGTGTGTAGGTGGAGGCGTTGATGGAGCGGGTGGAGGAGCTAACGAAGGATAAAGTCCGCCTGGTGGAGGAGTACGAGGCCAAGCTGGCCAAGGCCCAGGAGTATTACGAGAGGGAGCTGGAGGCCATGAGGAGAACGCACCAGCTCACCACCGAGAACCTGCTCGCCTGGAAACGAACCGAGGTAAAAACAACAACAACACAAGACACACAAAACAACAAGATACCAAGCAGATTTCATTAAGTACTGAAAGGAATACTGCACAGCTTCTGCTTTATATAACAGCAGCTTCTTTTGTTATATAAGTCAAATATCACTCAGTTCAGTTCAGACTACTTTGACATTAGCATTCATTTGGAGACGCGTTTGTCCTATAATCATGCTTCTTTTAGCTCTGTTTTTGGTCTCCACCACCTTCTGTGGGAAATATCTGGCAATTTAGTCAGAATTATGAGATAAATAAAGATGAAATTACAAGATAAAATCATAAATTATGAGATAGAAAGTCAAAATTTTTATTATGTAACTGAATTATTTCATAATTGTGGCTTTTTTCTCACGATTTCAACTTATCTCAAAATTATTAATCTCATAATTAACTTTTTCACTTGTAATTTCAACTTTTTTTTAATCTCACATTTTCAATTTATCTCATAATTTAGAGTCTGTCTGTTAATTCTGACTTACCATGGGCTTCCATTGTGCATAGATGTGTTTTTTGCCATCATATGTGACTTTTTAAAAAATATATCTTTGGGTAAATGATGTGATTCTCTGCTCCTGTGAAGGTGGAGCTTCGTAAGGAGTTCCAGGCTCAGGAGGCGGCGCTGCAGCGCTCGCTGTCCAAGCTGAGGAGCGAGCTGCAGAAAGCGCAGGAGGAGGCCCGAGAGAACCGAGACAAGACCAACAGGCTGCAGACATCGCTGGCCAACGCTGAGGGAACCATCAAGGTGTGTGTGTGTGTGCACTAATGAACAAACAGATCAATGGGTGGATGAACACGATTCTTTTTGGACAAATACTTGTCTTTTTATATTTACAGAATTCCCAGCAAAACACAAATTGCGCGAGAGCCTTCCTTTGGTTCAATTTGTGTAGCAAAGTGGGCTAAATTAGATGAAAAACAGTTGCAGAAAGCAAAGACAAAGTAAAAGCCTCAGGGCGAAAGCGTTTTTGAAGAATTTCAGAGCGGTGGGAAATCTAATGTAGTGTGCACTTACGGTCCTGCAGGCGGATCTATAGAGTCTGAATAGCTGGGTGGCTTCATGTGGCTGTAGGCTGTGGTGGGAGAAATACGGCTGGCTTTTAAACTACACAATGTTTGATTGCTTGGGGTGTGATTGTGAGGACGTTTGTGTGTTTGTGTGCCGCAGAACCAGCACAAGCAGCTGGAGGAAGCCATCCAGGACGGAGAGATCTGGGTGATGCAGCTGAAGGACACTGAGTATGAACTAGAGAGCAGCAGAGAACGAGTGCAACAGCAGGCAACCGAGATCCTCCATAAAGCCAGTAAGATGTGCCTCTTGTCATTCACTGCTGTAGTAAACAGTGCTGGGGACAGATGTTTTACACATCTGTTTGTCAGCCTGGAGCATATTCTCATATATTTGTCTTGAGAATTGGGACAAATCATGTCCTACCAAAAAAAAAACTTTTAAATTAGTCATACCAACACTCAACATAAATCCTTCTTTAAGGATTTATATATATACAATAATTCTGTACTTCTGAACTATTGTTAAGTTGTGTCCCAGATTTTTGTCACTCCGTTATGTCCAAAAAAAAAGATTTAATCAGGCATAAAAAGGGTTAACTACTAGTTTGAAAAGGCGACTGGAGGTGTAATGTTTTCAAGTTGTCAGCTTGTCTGTCCAGATTATTCTGAACGGGAGATCTCAGGAGCGCTTTGAGGGAGTTTCTTCAACTTTGGCACAAATGTCAACTTGGACTCGAGCATGAACGGATCAGAATTCGGTGGTCAAAGGTCACTGTGATCTCACATAACTCAGGAACACCTTGAGGGAATTTCTACAGATTTGGCACGAACATTCACTTGGACTCAAAGATGAACTCCTTAGATTTTGGTGGTCAGAGGTCACTGTTACCTCACGTCTGTCCCATTCTTATGAATGCAATAATTCACTAACGCTTTGAGGGAAATTTTTTGGCTTCATTTGGCACAAACGTCCCCTTGGACACAAGAATGAGAATTTGGTGGTCAAAGGTCAAAAGGACCTCTTGTTCCTCCCGTTCTTCAGAGCACGATACCTCAGGACCTTCTTCAGATTTGGCACAAACATCCACCTGAACAGTCACAGTCACATGTGATTTCTCAGAAATGCCTCGAGGGAATTTAATTATATCATGCAGAAAAACTCCAGCTGAGGCTAACTGCTAAATGACCCAAACCTGAACTTTTAAAGGGTCTGCTTCCTGCTGTACACTTAAACCTGTGCAGATCTGCCAGATACATGCTTCTGTTTGATTAATCTCAGTCTTTGCGACTTGTGCAAGAGCCTGATTTCCACTCCAGCAGCTCGTCATTGATAGAATTAGACGCACGCTTAATTACCTAACAGCATATCAATACTTCTGTCTGCTCAGTTTCACGGTCCGTGTTGCCACAGCGAGAGCCAGACAAGAACAGCAGAGCAGCCATCATTATGTGCAACCATTAACAACCGCTGCAAGCTATTTATGGTGCCATTAAAATCCATTTGTCCCATGTACCTGCAGTGATCTCCCAATTATCATCATCAAAGGTAATTAATGATTCAGTTAACGGCAATCATACGGAAACAGACATTACAATGTGCCTCACGTTAGAGGACACCATGAGGAGAAAATAAATGCAGGATGCTTTCAGATCGTTCACACAGGAAAGGATTAATTTATACTAAACTAAATATTCTTTATTATTTGTCATTTCACACCTTGATCAGTCTTGGAAACCACACATATACTGGTCTGAAGTATGACTGAGGTTTCAGCGTTCTCTCTCTACTTCATAAATAATAGCTTATGTGTAGGAAATGGTGTATGCATGCTTTTTGTGCATATGCATTGTTTATGGCCCGAGGTTGGATAAAAACACTGCATCTATTCCTGCAGTCTGGAACTCTGCAGTTTGCCACAGCAGCGACGGGGATTTAATGGATAGTTATAATTTTTGGGGCTTGAGTGAGAATAAGCCGTGAATATTCAAAGCTTCGACCGCAGCGCTCAGAATCAAGGATGTCCCTTCATGGTGTCTGGGACATTTCTGGGACATCAGGAAAAAAAATATTTCTGAAATGTCTGAGCAGATTTTCAAATAAGTGTCAATTGGTTATTTAGTTCTAAAGTCTGGGACTCAATTTGGGACAAGGGGTTGTAAAGTCTAGATTCAGTTTGGGGCAGAATGCTTTATTATGTGGTATTATTATACTTATGAATTTAATGAGAGACGGCAGCAGGAGGAGAGATATCAGCCACTTCCATCCCTGCATCCAAAGTCTGTTTCCTGCTCATGATACTGTTCTGCGCTCTCGTATCACATGCACACACCTGGTTTTTGTATGTGTGTGTTTTGAGAGTAGTTAAAAACCACAGACGAGCTTCATTTCTCGCTCTTTATTAGTGTTTTGCCTTTTTTATGGTTGCAGCAGATGCAACAAGTCCTTTCACGCTTCAAAAACAAACCCAAAACGCAGCGTTCAGATACTAATTTGGACATCGATTACCATGGCAACAGTATAAGCCTTGAAGCTTTGAAACATCTGAGGCAACAAAAAAAGATCCCATCCCAACCCATACTGTAGGATAGCCTGGAAACATTGCCTTTCAAATCCCAGAGATGCATCAACACGGAGCGTTTTTGTCATGAATACTAATCAGAATAAGATCCCTGTAAACTGGCTTGTTTGGAAAGACTTTTGATTCCATTTGAAAGCTCTGGATTAAACATTTTCTAATCCATTCCAAAGAGGAACATTTGTCATGTAAACTCTCTTTTGACTACTTTCTCTTTTTTGGAACAGCTGCTCTTTTTCTGCCCACTTAATTTCAGTCAAAGCCGCGCCACGCTTCTTTCCCTTCCAGTTTACCGCTCCTCTGCCAGTTTGATGAGCGCCGTGTCTTCCTCAGGGGAACCTTTGAATAGCTGATATTGTTGAACACCTCTCTGGCTGACTGTTCCCAGGTCAGATCGGCTCCCTGCAGGCCACCCAGATGGCCCACGAGGCGACCATCAGGAACCTGGACCAGGAGCAGAATCGGCTGAAGGAGAAGATCGGCAGGCTGGAGGAGGAGAGGGAGGCGCTGCTCAACCAGAGCCAGGCGTCCAACGAACAGCACAAACAGCAAGTGCTCAAACTAG
Source organism: Lutjanus erythropterus (assembly GCF_056507025.1). NCBI lineage: Eukaryota > Metazoa > Chordata > Actinopteri > Lutjaniformes > Lutjanidae > Lutjanus > Lutjanus erythropterus. Next base: position 16,467,712 of record NC_139340.1, on the reverse strand, counting down.
AACAGGTAACATCAACCCTTCATTAACACACTCCAGTCTGAGGAGGAGCACAGGTCATTTTCCCTCTCCTCTTCTCCTCCTCCTCAGTCTCTGCGCGAGGAGCACCAGGGCTACGAAAAGGAGCTCTCCAGGCTGAGGGCGCACTATGAGGAGGAGATGCTGCGCTTCAAGGAGGCGCAGGTCAGAGCGCTGGAGGAGCTGGAGGAGAAGCACCAGGCCATGAGCGAGGAGGCCCAGCAGGAGAAGGAGGAGGAGAAGAAGCTCCTCATGGCGGTAAGTTTACTGTTGCTGCTTTGAGATGGTGTTACACACACATCAAACCTACAGACTGATTTGAATAAATGTTGTAGAAGTGATTTATTCTTGAAGCAGTAAACAGAGTGACGGCTGCGTGTTTCTCTGTTACCATATGGTTGAATCATACGTTTACTTCCTGCTGTCTGAGTGAATCAAAATGTCTGTCAACGTCAGAAAAAACACAAACTCAGCTCCAACCGATCGCTTGGCGTTCCACTATTTTAAGATATGTAGACACTATTTAACCAAGATAAAAATGTTCAGGGACTGTTATTATTCTCATTCTTATTCTTTTTCTTATTCTTTTCATTCTTTTTCCTGTTCTTATTCTTCTCATTGTTATTTTCATTCCTATTCTTTTTTATTCTTGTTCTTCACATTGTTCTTCTCATTCTTCTCATTATTCTTCTCATTCTCATTCTTATTCTTGTTCTTGTTCTTGTTCTAGACCTTCTGTATGGAGCCTGTGCTGATAAAACATGGAGGAGTCCATAACCGAAGTGTCCAGTGTTCATTTTAAACAGTAATTACATCCACAGCTGCGGCTCTTGAGTCTTTCTCTCTGCAGCAACACGAGCAATTAAATTTTTCCTCCTCGGAGCAAATGGCCTCGGTTGTTTAAGAAATATGTATCTCGAAGAAACGCGCGGCTCCCTCAACCCGCTGCAGACATTTAATTAGGTCAACATTAAGACTAAGACGTGAAAACAACATCACTCTGCCTGTGTTTCCCTCTGCGCCTCTCAGTCTGTCATCTGTTTCTTTTTTTTTTTTCCTTTCTTCCTGTGCGTTTCCTTTTCTCGCTCGGTGTCCTCTCTTCTCTCTGCCTCTGAGTTCAAAGAGCTGCATGATGGGAATACAAAATGTCCTTGTTGCCAAAGGAGCAACAACATCAGATCAAATTACACAGGTCAAATTAATTCCCCCCGATTCATTTACCAAAACAGCATTAGATTACTGACAACAAACGCTTGTAAACAGCTAAGAGGAGTTTGCTGTTCCTGACTACCGCCTGTTTATTTTCATGCCTCTGTATGCTGCCATTTTTCAAAATCCAGCTGTGACTGTTCCAGCTGTGCTGTAAGAAAGTGATCGTCACAGTGATCGCTTAATGTCGGCTGGATGAAAGCGCTGTAGGAGCAGCTTCAACGAGTAGTCGATTAATTGATTAGTTGTCAACTAGTTCTCTGATTCCAGCTTCTTAAATGTGAATATTTCCTGTTTTCTTTGCTTCCCTCTGGCAATAAACTGAACATCTTTGAAATGTGGACGTCATCTTGCACTGTAGGAAACTCTGATTGACATTTTCCACAATTTTCTGACATTTTATAGACCAAACAACTAATCGAAACTAAAACTAATTTTGGCCTCTAAAGGAACAGTTTGCCCAAAAATCAAAAATACATATTTTCCCCCGGCTTGTACTGTTGTTTATCGTCTGGATAATTTTGGTGTGAGCTGCAGCGCTTTGAAAGACGTTAACAGGAAGTAACAAGATAAAAACTACGTAACAAGATGAAACAGACAGAGACAGAGACTTTTTACTTTTTAAGGACGTTTCAGAGCCTGTAGTTTTTCAGTTCTAAACAAGTTGAATCAGTACTTCTGCTTTTACCAGAGTCTATTTTTCTTTTACCACCTCTGTGTATTACTACCCCTTCAGTGTAATGTTGTGATGCTGCCCGGAGCGAACGGAGCATCCTGAACATTTCTTTGGTCAGCTGATTGCTTCATATAACCCATTTGGTTCAAATGGACGGAGGTGCAGAGTGTGGACTGAGACCAATCTATCCAGAGTTAGGTGGAAACAGGACAGAGGAAGGCTGGGAAAAAAAGTCTCTGATGGAGTTCTTTAGTTTTGTGAACTGAAAATCGACCACCTGCAGTATTTTGTCACAGAGGGCCTGAATTTAAAGGCTAAACTACCATTAAATCTGTTTGTCTGTAACTATGGTAACACTTATGCAAGTCTGCTTAAACTCATAACCGAAAAATCTCCAGGTTCATAATGCTGGTAACATATTTTTCTATATTGATTAATGAATAAGTTTCATCCTGATTTGTTCCCTCCTCTTCCTCGTCTTTATACGCCGCTGTGTTAGATGACTACATGAGAACATCTGTGTGAATTATTGGCCCTTCATTTTGAAAATAATTTGCCCTGAAAAAGTGATTGAAAAGTTCTCGAACTTCATCATTGCAAAAGTGTGGCGGCCCCGGTCAGACCGTGAGAGAGTGGTTTTTGGTTTTTAATGAAAAAAGGAGGTAAGACAAAGATATGATGTAGAGCCTGACTTATGTGGGATATTTGAGATGATACCAATTTTAGAGGGGAACCAATATAGTGAATTAAAAATGGATTAAAAATAGACTTTTTCATACATACTCAAAAGGCTGCTCTCTTAAACCAATAACTTTATTAAAGGATATGATATATTTTATTCAACGTGTTAAATAATTAACTAATACATTTTAAACCAACTGTAGAAATGAATACTGAAAAAATAAAGTATAAATACAATAAATTGAATATCTAAATAAACAGAACAGTTCAGTATCAGTCGAGTGTTGAATATTTTAATATTGTTTGTCAGTCAGAGACAGGTTGTCCTCATAAATGTTCCACATTTTATTAAATCTAAATCACCCCAAGCATTATTTTCTACTTTTTATGTTCTGTAAAAAAGTTTCCATATCAGTAAACATATACACTATTGGTCTATTGGTCGGCCGATATATATCGGTCGGTCGGTTGTTGTGTTGATTGGCAGATATATCTGCCAGCAGTATATAGGTCAACCAATATGTCGGTGGATGTATTGGTCGGCAGATTTATTGGGCAGCCAATATATAAGTCAGTTGGTCAATATATTGATATTAAGTCAGCAATTATATAAGTCAGTTGGTCAGTATATCGGTTGGTAAATATATCAATCAGGTTCTAGTATAAATCATGAAACATAGCTGCCACACAGTGTCTGTTTTCCCTGTAATATTCTGACCTTCTGTGTTCGTCATCATTTATAAACTGGAGGTCCACTTACAGACAGTCTGCTCATAATCCTTTACTTCCCAGTGAGTCCTTTGTCCCACCAGAGGACATAAATAAAGACATCAGGAGCTGCTGTCACACTCTGGAATCAGATTTTCTGCTGTGACTCCATGCAGGGCTGATGATGCAGGATGACATCACAATCCTGGCTTGCAATAACGTCAGTGTGAAAACGAAACAGACCGGAACTAAAAGGCGACAGTGAATCAGATTTTCCCACGCTGCGATCTGATTGGTCGGTAATATTTTTTTTCCCCCGTTTACAGCACATTTTTGCCTTGTTTATTTGCTCACGCTCGCTCGGCTCCACCTGCATTTGGCCAACACACACACTGCAGCTCGTTTGACATCACAGTCGGAGCGATTCAGCTCCGAGGCGCGAAGCCAACATGACAGAGTACCTCGCAACACTTTGTCTGAAAAACTCCAGATTATTCCTTTACGCTTCCAGCTTTCTGTCTAAATGAAGACACATCCTCTGCCTCTGAAATTATTACACACTTTTTGAGTTTTAAATCATTTTGAACTCGCTGCTCTCTCTATCTGTCTCTCCCCATATTTCTCCTCTTTCATAACATCCCTCTCTCTCTTCTCCCTCCTCCTCCTCCTCCTCTTCCTCCTCTCCAGCTCGCAGTTGCAATGCTGTTTGAAGCTGACTGCTAATTGGTTGATTTTCATTGACATTAAATCCTGCCTCCGAGCCAAGAGAGAGCGGTGTGTGAGCGTGTGGGCGTGTGTTTATAGATTCCCTGAAAGAAAGGACGACGGAGGGAGAAAGGAGCGATGAAAAAGGAAATATTATGTAAGGCCGAGCGGCGCTGCGCCTCATCATCTTTAGATTAATGTCTGTTTTTATTTGGAGGGACGGAGACGAAAAAGACAAGACACAACTGGTCATTTTTAACACCATCTTCTTCATCTTTTTCTCTTCTGTGTCTGTCAGCAAGATATTAACGAGTTTTTCCAAAGCGAGGCAATAAAATGACTAATTCTACAAATTGCTTGTGCTGTATTAATTTATAATTCAGCACAGGCTACTTAAGGCCAGATGAGTCGGCGGCAGAATAATAGAGGCTTTGCAGTCAGATCTCTAATCTCCGTTCAGCCGACTGCTCTGCTGCGGACGGAGATTAATTCGTTCATTCATGTGGTGGCTTTGTTTCCACATGGAGGGAACTATGACACAGTAAACTGGCCTGTTATTTATTAGCCGAGCGGTTTGAAGAGCCGCTTCTGTTCAGTCAGCGGGGGCCGTAGTATTTTCAGATATCAGGCCCCGCAATTACGTAATTTTTAGGACAATCTGGCCTTTGATAACTGCAAATTTCTCGGGGCATCGCGGGCTGTAGAGCACCAAGGCCGAACCCAGTGGCGCAACAACAATAAGTGATAATTAAACTGTATGAAGACAAAACATTATGAGGACAATTAGCTGATAATCAGCCACCATCAATAATGAGTACACATGATTAGTAAACCATTAATCAAACATGTGAAGTTCGGTGCAGATTGGACCATTTAAACTAAAGTTTATACTAAAGTTAGAGCAATTTCTCTGTGTGTAAATTAGAATTAGCAGAATATTATCATGTCTCATGAATGAGCTTATAATGCATTATAGACATGACCGTAATACTTGCAATTTTATATGATGATGGTTTTTATACAATGTGATTTCTTGAAAAACAGTCGAGTGAAGAAGAATCTGACAAATCACTTTATATTGATGCCAAAGTCCAGTATTGTCGTAATCAATCCTTCCTTCCTCAGTTCAGTCTTTATTGATCAACATAAGTTGAAGGGACGGCTGCTGCAGTATGAGCAGTATGGCTTCATCTATTATAATTTATACATTTCCATTGCCTCATTACATATATAGTTATATTTAGCAACCCTGCTAGCATTGATCGGAGGCTGCATTATAATCGAGGTTGGTCATGGTGAGGTAAGAATTATTATGCATTTAAATTAACATTGCGGATGTTAAGTATATACCATGAAACAATATATAGAGGCAGAATGAACTCAATATGACCACCATAAGTCTGTCTCTAAGGATGTTATAGTGCTGTTTATCGTGCGGTACATTAGTTAGTGTTGCTACAATACAAACAAAGCACAATGATGCTTGTATATCCGCTATCATCTTCAGTGCTGGGAGTGAATAGCTGAGTGAAACCAAGAAACAGAGGAGAATTTCATAAGAGACATTCAGAGGGGGGCCCTGAAAGGATTTGGTGCTGTGGTTTGAAGGATTATAGAAAGCGGTTGGTTTGACGAGATGGCCTTTTAAGTTGAAATGACAACTCACGTGTCCCTCCTTCATTCATAGCCTCGCTTCACACTCAACAGCTGCCTTGACTCCATATATTACAGCACAAATGGGATTTACACTGGCTTCTTAACTCCCCTCCTCTTTTCAGAGATTATACTTTTAGAGTATTTGAGTAGGAATACCGCAGCCAGGCCCCTCATGGTAAACACACGCACTGATCATTTGTCTTGTGTCTTTTTCTTCACTGATGGTATTTGAACATCTTTTCGAGTAAATCTCTGGACGCTAATGAGCTTCCTCAGTTTCTGGTCTTTTCATTTTGTTCTCACGCATCTTTCCGTTCCTTATTTTCTCTTCTCGTCTCCAGAAAATGAGTCAGGAGTTTGAGATTAAGCGGCTGTCATTGGAGGAGCAGCGAGACCGCCTCCAGCAGCAGCTCGACAACTTGAAAGAGGAGCTCTCGGCCAAGCTCAACATGGCCAATCAGGAGGTACGGAGCATCACGTCCAATCTCCTCCCTCTTCTTCTGATGATGATGATGAAGGTGATGTGATAGTAACCCCCTGCTCGTCTCCTCAGGTGTCCCACCTCCAGGAGTTGGTGAGGGAGGGCGAGCAGAACCTGGGCTCAGCTCAGACGCAGATCACCTGTCTGAGGGAAACGCAGGAGAAACTCAAGATTGAACTCGACGCGACCAGAGCCAGAGTCAGAGAGACCAGCAGCCTGCTGACCGACCTGCAGGTGAGGATCAGACCAACAGGAGTTTAGACACTTCTGGAAATAACTAAATAATTTGTTGCTAGTTATAGGGAATATAGGTCCTTAACGCAAGGAAATATTCATTATTGCATCATAATTTATTTATTTTTGGAAACTTTAGTCTCTGTATTGGCTGAACTGAGCGCTCGCCTGCAGACAACTTTCACATTTTTGCACGTTCAGCAGAAACATTATCAAAGAGAACAGTGTCTTGGAACTTATTAGGAACACTTTATTGGAAGGGGTGTGCATAAGACTGACATGACACTGTCATAACCATGACAGGATTCAGCTGATTCTGCTCAGTGTCGCCTCACTTTATTTAATTTAGACGCTCGAGTCAGCACAGTAAACCTTCATCAGGTAACTGAACTGAGTGAAGCATTTCAACAGAGCAGAGGTGACTGACAGTTCGTCTGTAGCTCGATGCTAAAGTCACACCAGTGTTTGAAAGGAGAAGCTAAGTCCTGGGTTAATTAATAATAATAATTACTAATATTGATAATAATACTGTTAATTAAAACAGCTGGTCTCTTTCCCTGTCTTTCTGACACAAATATACCATGTTCTCCCTCTCACACACACACACACACACACACACACACACACACACACACACACACACACACACACTCTGTCGTCTCTGTCACAGCAGCAGGGCTCTTTTCAAACACAGGACCACTCAACACATAATAGCCTCATCATAATTATGTCACAGCTGGCCTTCAGTTAAATCTCATTTCCTGCCTTCAGCATGTCTCTCCGTCTCCTTCCTTCCTTTTTATCGTCCCCCGACTCCCTTTCTGCAAAACCATCTGCAGCTCAGCAGCTGAGGCCTGCTTGATTGGCTGACCAGCTGACATCAGACAGGAAAGTACTGACTGACAGGTCGGCAGTCTGAAGACAAAGCAGCTGATTGGCTGCGCTGCCTAATCAAGTGACTTCAGTGATCACCTGTAATGGCACAGTCACACGTGTGAGTTTAACACCGGTGAATGTTCCATTTTGCAAGCGAAGGGGTGAACAAAACAGTCAGGTCCATCAGGTAACATTTTCTATTAAAGTCATGCCTATAATGCATTAATATCGCATTCATAAGACATCACCATGCATTTTAAGGCTTTATGAAAAGCCATATAAATGCTTTTGAATAATACATGATAGGTTATAGTGTTATAAGTGTTTATAAGTTATTATAAGTTCAGCATTCATAATGCTTTATAGCTCCATGACAAAGTGACAAGAGTGTTTGAAAAAGTATCTGAATTCTGGGATACACGGCACATTATAACTATTATAACTTACTGTATTGTTAAAACGTGTCATAACAGACTATGAATTCTAAGTTATAATGTCTTATAAACATGAATAATGATGCGGCAGCCGTATAAGGTTGTTAGCAGTCGTATGACATTTATAAGACATTATTCTGTTCTTTTGAAATACATGAACTGAAATTAGCACAGTCAACAACTCCAACGAGCACGAAGATGAAGCTGAAATGTGAACGAGTGAAAAGTCGCAGCTGCTGTAAAGTCGCACATAAAAACCAGTGAATTAAAAAAAGGCTAATAAAGCAGAGAAAGAGGGTGATAAAGGAGACAGAGGACAGACAGAGACACTGAATGAGGAGTGATAATTAGATGAAATTGCAGAGTGCTGCTCTTTGCTTTCCCACCAGAGCCCGGCTGCTATAAAAAGAGGGGATTTGCAGAGTTAAAAAAGGGAAGCCTTGCACAGGATTGTATCTTGTATTCGCTCTGAGCTCATTGCAGGACGGACGCAGACACACTGAGGCGGCCGAGCCGCGTTGCACACGATTCAAACCAGCCTTTGTTTGACAGAACATGCACCCTCGAGTGGATCAGTTAAAAAAAAAAACACTAAAAGTTCTGTGAAACTTTGTTAATTTATTGAATAAAATTTACCCTCCTTTAGTTCATGTTTCATTTCCTAGGGGCGTCCCTAGGATGGATGGAAATTTTTCAAAATAAAGGCACAGAAACAATGTAACTTCACAATCATAAATATACAAGCGCTATTTAATAGTTAACAGTAAACAAGCAACAAGAGGTGATCATTTTTTTGGTTATTTACTCCTTCATTTTGCTCCACCAGCAAAAATAGTTGTGGACCTGAAATGCTCTGTTGCCAAGCAACACCTAAACTTTTTGTTGCACACTAAGGCTAGCTTACTAGAGCTCTCTTAGTCGTCCAGATGGATCCATAAAACTGCCTCCGGACTTTGTTCAGCTCGCTGTTTTTAACAGGCTTGAGACTGACGTCTGAAAACAGTTCAAAGACGAGCGTATCTTTGTTCGGTGCAGGGCTGAGTGAGTCACAAGGAAAAGCAACATCGTTAGCTTTTGTTTTGGGATTGTGTTGGATTTTGTCTTCAGTTTTTGGACCCAACACGGGGATGTGAGACTTTTTAAGTTGGCATCTAAGTACTGTCGTCATGTAAGAGATAAAGTTAAGCAACTATCAGCTGGTACTGACACAGTAAATACAGACAGAGTGATTAGCAGATGATCGTGTTGTCTCTAGTTTTCAATTTTCTACAACACATATTTCTGTCAGCATTAATTTATGTCATGGTAAAAGATATTTTCTGAAAAAACAATGAAGAAACTGAACTGAACCAGAAGGGAATCTCCTGTACATCAGTACCAGATTCACTGAAATGTAAAATATCCCCCTGAACATCATTTCTGTGATCCTAAACAGCTGAGTCTGGATTTAACCACTCAAGCAACTTGAGCTCAAAGCTGAAGAGAAGCTTTTAGGTGTTTTAATGAAGTCCTGAGCAGATAAACCCCTGGAGCCTCTTCAGCCACTGGAAACGGCTGACCCGCTGCAGCGAGTTTCTGCCTGGGAACCGGCGCATTCAAAATGCCCCGTAGCCACGGCATTATAAATAGATGTGGAGGTGGACATTGTGAGTCATCCGACGTTCGGCTATTGAAGTGCTGCAGCTGGTCAGAGATAACAGTTTGAGAAGATGTGCTTACTTTTGGTTGCTTTGCGTTGTTACTGTTCAGGACTCGGTGTCAAACATTTTATAACATCACCAACACAAGTTACTTATATTAACACCATGTTAGGCTGCATTCCAGTTTTAATTGTAGCATGTGCAGTCCCACTTCCTCCCCTCCCTAACTATGACACAGTAGGTCAAGTTACAAATCATAAATATGCAACATCAAGGTGTATTTTCTAGATAAATGTGCTTAGAAATATGCAACATCCAGGTAGACTTTCAAAATAAAGGCACAAAGGCTTTGTAAGTTGGCAATAATAAATCTGCAGCGTTGTCTGGGAAGAGTTTCAAAATAAAGGCACTGCAAGTAAGTAAGTTAACGATAATAAATATGCAACATCCTGGAAGAATTTCAAAATAACTTGAAACTTCCCTAAAAGTGTTTGAAATAAAGGTGTTTTGGCTTGAAGAGTACTATTATCTGTTGTAAACGCTCAGTTAAACAGGATGTGGACTGAAAAGCAGGCCATCACAAAGACAGGATAATCGTTTAAATGTGGGGATAACAGCGCACACTTTCAGACAGTCTCACCTTGAAGACATTCTCACTGAGTTGTTCGCATGAAAAGTGACAGAAATAGTTGTGCGAAGAGAGGGACGTGGCTCCCGTCTCGACCAATTACTCTGCGAGCTGCGCGTGAACTTGAGATTGTCGGTTTTCAGAGAGTGACGGCAGACGGGGGTGTGTGAAGCTGCGATCGCACGACAGACAGTCTTGCTTAGCGTTCTGGTCGAAATGTGTGTTTGCAGGAGGAGATCGAGACCCAGAGGCAGCAGCACGAGGCCAGAGTGATGTCCATCAGGACAGAGGAGAAGCAGAAGATGGACAAGATGGCAGACGACTTGGACCAGAAGTGGAGAGATGCACTGCGGTAAAAAACTCTCTGTTGGCCTGTCAGTCTCACTTTCTCTTGTTTTGCTCTTTCTGTTTGTTTTCTCATTCATCATGTCTTGTTTCGCTCCCTCCCCCCTTCACAGTCACACTTGTCATTAGCATAACAAGTCGACTTGTGTTGCCAAAAGCGAAGCTCATGGATATGAATGAGGACGAATATGAAATGAGCACAATCAGAGAGGCGTACAGTGTTTACAGACACCCTGTAGGACAAAATGACCAAACTCTGCCCATCTCTCTCTCCCTCTCTCTCTGTCTGTGCAGGGAAGAGGTGCGTTTGTTGAAGGAGGAGCTGACCGAGGAGTACGAAGCAGACAAACAGGCAGCGCTGACTCAGCTGTCCCAGCAGAAAGAGCTGGAGATGATGGCGGCAAGAGAGGGCTGGCAGAGGAAGGTGGAGGACCTGCTGGAACAGGTAAAACACTACAAAAGGCTATAAAAGGTGCAAAAATTTGTGCCAGGGCAAGAAGAAAGTTGGTCGAAAATCTATAATTGATCTCTTTGATGAACACTGCAGACGTTAATCAACCGGGTTTAAAGTTGCAGTGACAGTAGTGTTAAATATTTAGTGTTTGTTTCAGAATTTTTTTCTTTTATTGTCAGAAAACCACAAAAACCTCAGTTTAACCCACAGATTAATACAGTTGAAAGCAACTTTTACCAATTCCCTGAGTTTGATTGAAGTAGGTGCACCCAAACCCTGACCTTTACCCTCCACACACACACACACACACACACACACTTCAGGATTGACTTTGATTGACAGCTCCACTAGACGCCTGGAGACAGCTCAGAGCAAACAAGTCTTGTCTGTCCGAGGAGAGATACAACTCCATCTCCTCTCACGCACGCTCTCACAGGCTTTGCTGCCTCTAACTGTGTGTGTGTGTGTGTGTGTGTGTGTGTGTGTGTGTGTGTGTGTGTGTGTGTGTGAATGTGATTAACAGTGATGCCACAAACAAACACTTCAACCTGCTCGACAATTCACATAATTCACACGCGCAGAAACAAATGGGCCTGAAAAGACTAAAGGATTTAACTTCTCCCACTGTGCTATTTTTGTCCGAGTTCTGTTTTGTTTCTGCACCTGAAGCGATGCAGAACGGAAAAAAAGCATCTTCTGGTTTTTAATTACTTTTCCCCAAAGCCAAGTGAGCCTCATACACACACACACATATATATATATATATATATATATATATATATATGCTGGATATACACATACAGAAGCACTGGAGAAGATCTGAAGAGAGCGTGTGCAGTAGTTGGTTAATTTTTCCCCAATTGCTGGAGACATTTTCTGATGTTGGTGTGAATGAGCGGGCCGGTTGGAGCCGCTCAGGTCGGAGTTAAAGCGGCACGCTCAGATGCTCAGAGGAGCCGTCCGCGGCGATCATGCCGCCTCTGGGTAATTCCGAGCGCGGCTGAGTCACGACCGAAGCCTCAAAGAGGCTCGTCCCGATTTTTGCCAAGACGCCGGTGGCCTCCACTAAACATTTTTGTGCTGGAGCCAGCAACCGCCAACGCCAGCTCGCCCTCGCCATCCCCCACGCGCAAATCGATGACAGAAGCTCATCACGACAAAATGAAGTTAAAGGTGCACTTACTTCTTTTTACTATTCTTATTCAAATATTTGAATTCAGTTAAAAAGACCTTGGTTTTGATGGTAATGGTGAAAACGTCCTCTGTAGTTTCCTAATGGTGCCAGTCGATAATCCGGAGGCTGAAGCGAGGACGTATCTGGTGTTTTTGATTTAAAAATACCTCAAATGATCAGTCAGTCATCAGATAAGCTCCTGATTAGTTTTCCATTGATCACCTAATTGAACAATAAACCAGAGAGGGAGGAGGAGACGGGCCTTAATGTTTCTGTAATAACTGAAAGATGATTTTGTGAAGCTTCCTGTCGTCAGTGTTATCTCGGTCACTGACTGTGTAAATGTGCGTCACAGTACAGACTGCTGCATTTTCAAACCGACGATGCAGAGTGGCTGAAAATAAACATCAAACAATGTCACAGACCAAATACCTAAGGAGCTTACACTCTGTGCGCATGTGTACATCTGTGTTTGAGTGTGTGTGTGTGTGTGCGTTTCGCCTCATCAAAGGGCTTCACTGAATCGTGCCTTTTTTTTCTTTTCTTGTTTTTAATTTTAGCTACATGAGGACACGGCCGTCTGAATTGTGTGAATATGAGTGGGCGTGCTGCAGAGAGCATCATCGAATGCATTGTTTTGTGTGTGTACATGTGGTTTAACACAACACTGATCGTTTCACACGTGTTATTATCGCTATAGTTGTGCAAACATACCGTACATTCGTCATGTACGGATCAAATGTTTCAGAAAAATGTCACTGACAATGATCACTATTTCCCAAATATTGCATAAATGTTTGATTTGTGGCATAATTTTTCATCTAAATCTGTACATATATTAATTTAAGATTACAGCCTGATCTTGATAATCAAGTACTTTTAAGAGAACCTGGTTTTAGCTTCTCAAATCCAAGGCTTTGCTTCCTATACATGCATGCATCCATGTAAATAATGCATGTATGCATGCATCTATACTGCACGTTAGATGAGACTTTCCAGGAAAAGGCAGCAGCTTATTCAGGGAGCTGAGGTTGATGTGAAGACAAATGGACACAGGTATAACCACAGTGATCTGTGGTGTATTGACCTACTTACAGCTCCACTGAAACACCAGCGCTGCGAGACAACGATGCGGCGAGAGGCTGAGACTCCCCTCAGATATAAACCGTCACTTCGCATTTCAAGTGTCGAGCAGCTCAGACTGTTCACACGAGATCCGTGATCCAAACTAACAGCTGTCAGAGCGACGAAAGAGGCTCTCTTGTGTGTGATGGATGAGTTATCAACTGCGTTCAAATCATATGCGGGAACTTCCTAATCACACAGAGACCCAGGCCTTTATTTTTTATATTAGAGACACTTTTGTTCCTAATTTTCTCGGGACATTTCTGTTAATAGTCTCTCTTCATTTGTGATTTAGAGGTCAGCATTGAGGTGGCAACTCACCGAGATTAATTAAAAACTTCCCCCTACTTTTGAAATAAACAAGCCAAAAAAAATCTAACATGCCCGATCAAACCAAGATCAAACCAAGCACATTCGATGGACGCAGCAGGGCAACTGCATGTGGCGTTTAAGTGGAAGAGAAATGATTTGTTAGATATAAAAGCCCCAAACTGAGTGAAGTGTCTGTGCCATCCTTATCTGTAATGACTTCTTCTTCATTAAGATATTTTCATTACAAGGTTTTAGCCCCAGGCTGCTGTTTATGTGTGTGTGTGTGTGTGTGTGTGTGCATGGGAGTGTGTTTAATTAAGACATAAAGGATTAGACACATGCACTACAGGTATTTCCGCCTCGTTAACCTCGCATGTCCAGTTATTTTTGTGTAAATGTAAAGAAGATTGGTTGTAACAGACAGATGGTGGACACAGGGAGGGAGGATATACTGTACAGGTCATCTGTCTGCCTTTTTAAATCCATATCCAGTACAGAACCCCGCAAACTTCATCCCGACCCTGCTCCTCATCCTCTCATTTTAAATCCATCTTACCTTGCAGTCGTTAATGTAGTACTCCTACAGCGCTAAATCCCGCCGGGGATTTAACTGCCGGAGCTTGAGGAAGAGTGGCGTGTGGAGGGCCAGAGCCGTCAGGCTGAGAGAGTTCACTTAGGCCCCTAATAGTTCCAATATCTGCTCTAAACAAAACCGTTTTGTGTGGCGTGATGAGGCTTACGCCGCTAGGCTTTCTGTTATTTGGCTCTGTGTGCTGACACTCACCGTCTGACGAGCTGTCGGCTCACTGAGACGAGCGGCCAAATCTCCAGCTCAGTGTTTATTGGCTTATATCCATGTGTCGATACCACCACCGCTGAGCAGTTGTCAAAACATCTGTAGGAAAAAAAAAATGTTTGCCTATGAGGATTAAAAAATGAAAGACAGGCGCAGGAGGAAACACAAAGAAAAAAATGGTGTTTTTAATGTTGGCCTAATTACATGTGAGCAGTCAGTTGAGCGAGTTTCCTCCTTGAGACAGAAACTTTGGTTTGGACAGCTTGTCATAAACAGATGCTTTGGGTTGGATTGGCAAGGTTATCTAGACCAATGCTTTGGATTGGCCAGGTCATTAAATGCTAATACTCTGGGTTTGCTAGGTTGTCCAATACCAACACTCCAGACTGGCAAGTCATCAAATACAGACAGTTAACTCGTCTCGTATTTAATGACATCTACATATTTCTTCAACCACCAGTCTGTTTGTTCTAAAGAAGAAATTGACTGTCTTTACATTTTGAAACAAGCCTGGTGCTTAAGATGACTGTTCTGCCCTTCAGCATGTGAACACCAGTGATTATCTGCGTTCTCTTTGTGCTTTCTTCTCTCTGTTCAGATCTCTCTATTGAAACAGTCTCTGGAGCTGCAGTTGTCTCAGTCCCAGTCGGCTCTGCAGCAGCTGCAGTCTCAGTTCAACCAGGAGAGGGAGCTGCTGAGCCAGCAACTCAAAGGTAAGCTGGCATGTTAATTTATATATTACTGAGTCATTTATTTATTTAAGATTTTGCCAGTTGAGGTCCTCCATATGCTAAAGGCTAACATCAGCATAGCTAACACTAATGGCAGTTTAGCCCAAATTATGAGCCAAAAGGAAGACATGACAGTAATTTGATATGATTTAGAACAGTTTAGTTTAGAGTTTTTGTTCTCATGTGCCTCTTCGGGCTCTGAGGTCCTGGTTTTAACAGAAGCAGCCACAGTTAGCTGTCAGGTGAAAAGCTGCAGCTGACAGAAACTTAATGGGGTTTGTGCAAACTTGCACGTCTCCAACAAACATGATGGAAACGGATAAAAAAAAAAGTAATTCTCCACTTGTGTTTTGGTGTTTTTTACAAGAGTGAGGATGTCGAATGGTTTGACAAATAAATAAAAAAGAAACTCCAAAAATACATAAAAAATAAAGCAGAAAAAAAGAATCCCATCCATCGAGTGAGTGATATCTTGTCACATTGTGTTTGGCAGTGTGTCTCCTGCCACTGTGGGGCTGGAACAGACTGTCATGTCGTCTGTCTTTGTTAAACAGAACGGAAAGACGTGTGTTTGGCAGATCTTGCGAGCGATCGCGCTCAACATGTTTGTGTGTTTGCAGAGATGCAGAGGGAACATCAGAGGAGAGAGCATCGATTACAGGAGGCTCACTGCTGCGCCCTGAGCACCATGGAGGAGGCCAGGCAACACCAGATACGGGTACAACACACACAGACGCACACACACAAAACATGTGATCACGTAGGTGTGAATTCTTTTCTTTGGGGTTTTTCTTTTAGTTTTGACGCAGCCTGAGTTTTTGTTTCAGCTTCAGCTTCAATTTAAACCTTCACACATTCAGAAAAGTTGAAGAGCTCGACTGTCCAGGTGAGTTAGAGGATGAAATAAGAAACTGATGAACACCTCCACTTCGGCCTGAAGGGACGTTTGACAGCATTAACTTAAAATGTGACATAAAATATTACTTTATAGCCTTTTTCCACATAGAAATGAGAAAAAAGTAACATTTTAACACAAAAAATATGACAAAATGTGTTTAAACCAGAATGTGGAAAACATAAATGTATAAATAAAGATTACAGTTTCAATATTATCTTATTTAATGACTTGCATGTACTTGCAGTATCATAATATTACATTTTACGCTCCTAATTTGCTTGACTTGATGATCAAATTTTCAAGTTTTTCTTGCGTCACAGCAGCTCCATTTTCAGAATCGTAGAAAAGATAAGAAATAAATATACGTACTTGCTCTATTGTTCTATGTTCCCTCATGTTCTCCTCTCAGATCCTCCAGCCCTGGATTTTTAGATGTCCAAAAACGTTGAGGTGCAGCTTTTTTGCTCCTTAATTGTGGAATAACCTGCCCAAACACAGAAGAGAGGCAGGCTGTGTTGAGATCTTTAAAAGGCAGTTAAAGACAAACCTTTTTAACTTAACTTTTCTGCAGTAGTAGAGAGGCTAAGCTAGCATATTTTATATTCATGTACCCCGTGGGCTGCTTTTAATTGTCCTTTTATTTGTTTTTAGCTGGCAGTTTATGCATTTTAGCCAGTTTACAGTTTTTAAATGGGAGTTTAAGCCTTAAACAACTTTTAGTGCCTTAATTACTCTTTCAAATGTGTGTTATTTTAATTGATTGGACTTCAAATACAGATATTTGTGTTGGTAAAGTGTCCCAAACACAAGCAAAATAATGAGAAAATAAGAAGGTACAGGCAGAGGGCGGAGGGCTTGGTCTCTGTTTTTTTCATTTATTTTTATATTTTTGAGTCTGTGCATTGTTTTTGGGGGGGCGGAATCCTGCATAGTTTGCCTTTAAGTTTAAAAGCCTCTCACCTGGGTGTTTAATATCAGATATGATGCTGTACACCTGTGAAAATGTGCCTTTCAGTACAAAAATGTGCTGCTGCTGGTGTAGTTTCTGCGCCCAGCAGTCTGTGATCACAGAAAAGTCCTTAAAACAGTGTTTCTGGTGCGGAACTGTAAAACAGAGGATTTTCTCTGACGTGTAACTTGATTTGTTGTCCCAGGATTCTCTGCTGTACCACATTATCCTGCAGTGATTTCCTCCTGAGAGGAAATTATAACCTCATACAGTTCGGAAAGTGCAGGAGTCGGTGTTGCAAATTGGACTCTTTCCAGCTTTAGTCTGTAGCACACTAATTATTTCTCTGTGTGGAAGAGAAATAAGCCACGGTAAGTGAGTGATGATATACAAAAACACAAAGAGAACAAACAGAGAAGTGTTTTAGTTGTTGTAATTATGTTAGTTTTAATTTGATGATCCTTCTCTTCCTGCTGCAGAGTTAATTAGAGGTAAAAGGGTTGTAAAGCATTCAAATCAGAACTCTTCGTTAGCTTCGTCTGCTTTCCCTCCGTCCACTTCCTCGTTAAATGAGTCAGGTTTTGTTGGAACGTTGAACAGCTGATTGTAGCACCGTGTGTGTGTGTGAGTGTGTGTCTGCGAGGGGATGTTTCACCTCCTGCTGGTTGAGGTCATAAATCCCATCATGCACCGTCATGGAAATGAGACACTTCAATAAATGTGATTTCATGCCTGCTAAACAAAACTATATAAGGCAGGATTTTCCTGTTTAACTTTGGATTTTGCTAAACTGGCAACCAAAAATGTTTGTGGATTCTTTTTCTCTGAAAACATGACTTTAGTTCAGCTGCAGTTGTTTGACTCATCGGCCATAGATCACGTTCTTTTTCTTAACATTACACCACTGATTATAATGTATATTAAAGCCTATTAAAGGTGCGTACGAAGTGGAACTTCACACTGATGTTCATGCAAGAAATCAGTGTACATTACCCTACATTACAAACTCGGCAGCAAAATAAAACAGGTAGAAGCTCCTGCAAATGCTTAGTTTCACTAAAATCAGCTTTTAGTTGTAATGTTTTGCAGCTGTGAGCAGCTCATCTATTTCTTTCATGCAATGCATTGTGGGATAAATAGCGTCCATCAACAGCACACTCAATAAACGGGGGATTAGGATTGCATATTGGCTGTATTCAGAATAATTAATGTTTTCTCTTCTCCTGTGCGAGCGCTCAGAACTGGGACAGTGTTCATCACTTTGCATTGTTTGCTTCTTGGATGTAATTTTCATAAATGTAATGATTTCTTTCAGCCAACTCGCAAACTGCTCAAACATTTTATGGGGCGTCTGAAACTTGGTTGGAAAAATGTGTGTTCGATGTGACGTTTTATCCTCGTTCCTGTCCTGCACCAGGCCCTGGAGGAGCGTCTGAAGCAGGAGCAGAGGGAGGAGGTCCATGCTCTGAAGGAGGCCCACAGAAGGACATTAGACATCCTGAGACAGCAGTCAGACCAGGAGCTGCAGACTCTTCGCTTTGAGCTGGAGGACGAGGGCAAAGCAAAGCTCGGTAAATGATTAGATCACCGTCTGCAGTGTCAACCTGTCTGTCTGCAGCATGGTTGGTTTTTAAACTACTGCAGCGACTTTGCTACCTCAACGTTTCGTAGTCCAGGTGTAGCTGTTGAATGTCTGTGTCTGTGTGTGTCTGCAGCGTCTCTTCGCGCTGAACTGAACCACCTCCACGCTACAGCCATCGAGCACCTAAAGCAGATCCACCTTAAAGAAAACACTGCCGCCAAACGGGAGCTGGAGAAGGCGATGGAGCACAGCCACAAGCAGGTGACTGAGACGATCCCGTCTCTTTTCTTGATGTTTGTGTGACCTACTCCAACTAACTACTCCGTCTCTGCTCACCGCAGGAACAAGAGCTCCTGGTCCGTATCTCTGACCTGCAGACGGAGGTGTGTTCCCGTAGCAACCGCATCACCGACCTGGACCACGAGATCCACTCTCTGAACGAGACCATCGACACTCTGACCAGAGAGCTGGAGCTGAAGGGCAAAGAGGTGCTGCGGGTCCGAAGTGAAGCCAACCAACAGATCAGGTACATACAGGACTTTCACAGCTCAGCTTTTCTTAGACACATGTTGGGGCTGCGAGGAAAAAAAAGAGTAGGACTCACTGGATTATTGCAGATAAATTGTATCGGTGCAAAGATGAACATTGTTCTTAAAGAAACCTGATTGCATGACGTTCCCACATGGAAAATCAGCACCCTCCTCGTTACTTCTTCCACTTAAATTTGCAGACAGATAAATTAAGCCTGTGGTGTTAACACTGTCGCCATGGATACCGGTTCTTTAGCACTGTGAGAGACGGAGTGTTCCGTCTCCCAGCTCTGCTCTCCGGGTCCCACCTGACTTTACTTTGTAGCTGCACATCTCGTCCTCCTCCTCTATAATTTAGCAAAAACTTGTTTTAAACTTATGATATTGTGCAGCTCTTAAGAAAAACGCGTCCAGCGGTTGTTACATCACGTTAGTTTTTGTTATGTTATTTTTATTTAAGCGTAACGTTGGTTTATTCATGAGTTTGTTCCGTCTGTGCCACAGGGCCCACGAACAAGACCTGTCCAAGAGACATGAGCGGGACCTGGGGGAGCTCACTATGGTCCATCAGAGAGAAACACAAATCATGCTGGCTGACTTCAACAAGGCCCAGGAGGTCCTCAAAGACAAGATCTCAGCTCTACAAATACTGTAGGTCACACACATGTTTGATTAAGTCTCTTGAGTTGCTGCTTCGGGCTGCAGCCTCTTTTTCTCTGTCTGCTTGCAAAAACAGTTGATTTCTCCTCCGTAACTTATTGTGTAACTTTGTAATACTGTTATCTGCCTACCTAATGAGCTTCTTTATATGCCGTGTGTGTGTTTGTGTGTGTGTGTGTGTGTGTGTGTGTGTGCAGGTTGGAGGGGACGGAGGAGAAGTTAAGAAACAGAGAAAGTCGACCAGAGGACCTGCACATCATCGCAGAGCTCAGAGAGATGGTGACTGAGAGAGAAGCTCTGGTCAAGAAGCTGGTGGTGAGTAAAACAGGCAACAAAGGTTCCCGCTAGAACCATCCACTCAGAACCCTCCCTGGGAGTTCTTTGCAGAACCTTTTCATCGTCTAAGGGTGCCAATAAGAACTCACCCAGGAAGTTTTACCAAGAACCTTTTTATTTTTATATTATTTGCCCTCCTGGGAAAAAAAATGCTGTCTGATATCCAGAGGACTGGCTGGAGTCACCGTGACGTGTTGTCTTTTTTTTTAATAGGATGACAAGAAGTTCTACCAATTAGAGCTGGTGAACAGAGAGACGGGGTTCAACAAGGTCTTCAATTCCAGTGCCAACGTCGGTGTCATCAACCCTCTTATCAAGGTGAGTGCTCTCGCAGCCAGAGGCTCTTGTCAGAGTGAGTGAGCGGCCTGGATGTCGAGGACCGTGTGGGCGTGTGCGACACCATCGGGCCCTCTGAGCTGAGTGGTGTTCGCACAACTGCACTCAGACGGGTGAGAGCACAAAATACAGATACAGGAGAGGACTGTGCTCTCAGCGTCAGAAATCCAGCTGCAGTGTCTGATCGTGTGTTTGTTGTCATTGACACAGTGTGAATGTTCTCTGAGTGTTCTCCATTGTTCTACCCTAAACATAACACTTTGAGTTCACTTTGGATTTTGGCATCAATTGGATGCAGCGACAGTCTTGCGCTCACCCGTTCAAATACAGTGCTACCAATGCAGATCAGTGGGATTTAGTAAAAATACACAACATGTAAGTGAATGTGAACCCACATACACACAACCAGAACACGACTTACTAGAGTTTCTCCGAACTGAAGATTAAAGTGTGAAGTTCAGACGCTGTTTCATTTCGTCGTGTTTGATTTCTAAAACCCGGTGTGTGAAGTGTGTGTTTGAAGAACACGTTCACAAACAAACAGTTTGACATCAGTGAAAAAAATGAGTGCAGCCTCACTGAGTCACACACACACACACACACACACACACACACACACACACACACACACACACACACACACACACAGCCTTCTACAATAAGAGCTCCAAGGCATCTTTTGCACGGAGTTTGGCACAGTTTCCCACCTTTATATACAGTTGCCAAATCACGTAATTGATCATTATTGTGGGTAATAAAGGTAGCTGTCATAATAATTTATCTGCACTGTAAATTTTTCTTTATTACATTGAAATTGATCTGCAGCAAAGCGACAACCACGCGACGAGGGACGAGGACAACTGAAACACACCGTACTGTCTTTGCTCATTCAGCTCAAACATTAGTCTGCCGCACGCTAAAACGACAAGAATATTTATATATATCTTTTTGCTTGATTTTATCTTGTTGTTTTATTCTTACTTTGCATTTAGCCTTTTGTTTGAGCACTGCGAAGCACAAATTCATCCTATTCATTTTTCCTGAAAACCCTCTGCTGCGTGGGTGAACGTTATCCGACGTCTCACGTCGAGTTTGTCATGAAGATCTGCTCTCTGTGTACAAAGCTGCTCGTCATCTTTGTTGTGTGTGCACAGCTGTCAGACCTCCTGTTTGATCCCAGGAGTCATTCACAAACAATAATGCTTGATTTCAGCATCATAACATCAGCCTTCTCCTCCTCCTCCTCCTCCTCTGCCTCCTCATGCCGGTGTTTCTCACTGCTGTTAGTTCACACACTGTATGCAGCCTTGATTCCCTCACTCACACTTCAAAGCTCCCGTGTGCAGGATTAGAATATTTCTGACTTTGGCAACTCCTAGTGGTAGAATTAAGGAAGTGTTTGTGGTACACAGCAACACACCTCCTTTAGACAAAAGATCCTCTTTTATAGGCCCACAGATGTTCTACTATTTTAATTTTTTGCAAGGTGGTTTCTACGCCCACCAGTTACTCTCCCGCACAATTATTTATACTCTTCTACTCTTTTTTTTTTAATCATTTTGATTGATTGTCCAGTAATAGCAACCATAACAAAGCACAGGAGGTCTCTCAAGCATTTGATATCTCTTTGAATAGTGTTTTCTCTTTTTCAGCCTTTTGAAAACCCCAAGTAAAAGCGTAATAAAATAAGCAGGATGCTGTTAAGAGCATCTGTATGCATTGTCTCAAGCGCACGGCACGAGTGCATTTATGGCGTGTCCAACTCCACGCGCGTGAAGTAAGGCAGAACAGAACAACGGCGTGGCACCTCTGTTGAAGTTTGGTTTGGTTTATATTCCAGCAGCCTCAGCCAATTGCTTAGTCCTCATCCTCAGATCTTTGACATGGTTAAAGTTTGCACCATATTTGGATGGAAACAAGCATTCATTTGCATTTTCTTTTGCAGATATGTTAGAAAATTTGTTATTATTCATGTTCAGATCTTCTACTCTTAATAAGGGGAACATGTGAACAATAAATTTTAAATCCAACTCCAGTATAGTTAGAACCAAATAATAGTCCAGGTTGTACAGGGGAGGTTTCATCATCTACACGGGCCACATTTATGTCGTCTCAGAACGCAGCAGATGTAAAGATGATTTACTAAAAACTAAATGCATTCCTCTAACTCAGCACCACCCTCCCCAACCCTGCCTTTCTATGTGTGTCTGTAGTTAAAAACAGGCAGCCAATCAGGTCACCGCTTCACCAGCTTTCCTAGCCAGTCAGCTCTCCGATTCGTCGGCCCTCCCGCCATGAGTCACGAGGAAGAGGAGGGACGGGAGGTGGTGGAGGTAGGACCAGGAGGCTGCTTTGTGCCTCCTCACTCCCCCCTCCACAGGTCCCTCCCCAGACTTAGGAAAGCCCCGCCACTCTTCAGCCCTCTTCCTCTCTCTCCTCTCCCTCAGCATCATCCTACTCCTCCTCCTCCTCCTCCTCCTCCTTCTCCTCATCCTCCACATCATCCCATGCCAAGCCTTGCTCTTCCTCATGCTCCTCATCCTCAGGAAGCCCTGGTGCAGCATCAGGGCCTGCAAAGCTTTAGGAGGTGAGAACTGTCTGACTTACTGCCACTGATGCCACCCTCAGTTCACTTTCACTTCCCCCTAATTTCAGGGAGTGAACTAAGTGATGTTTGCTGCCCCCACTGTCTGTATCTCTCACCTCACTTCTTAGTTTCCCTCCCTCCTTTCCTCACTCCTCTCCCCCAATCCTGAAGAAGGGCTCTTTCTTAAAAGGCAGATATTGGCCTTCCAAAAATCAGATGCTTATTTCCCATCTCTGATGTGACAGATGTTCGTCTTTTTTCCGCTCTTCAGGAATAACACCTGTAAGATATGCGTTAAAACTATTTGTGACATAGAGAGACGTCACACCGCACAACCTGCATGACGCTGGTTTGTTGGGTATGTTAAGGAAAGACAAGCAGCATCACAGCTGGACAGAGGTGTGGCTCTGTTCAACACAGTATCTGAAGCTGTGTCTCCATCCACAACATTTTTTTATGTGCATTTTCGAGGATCGGATTAAAAAAAGATGAAAGTCAGTTTTGAAAAAGGTTAAAATGTTTTCCACTGTTTGAGCATTCACTTGCATTTTCTTTTGCAGCAACAATTAATTTAATTAATTTAGAAATAAACAAATCTTTTGTTCTATATTGGATTTAAAGGCTTTAATTTTTGATTTAGTTAATACTGACCACCAAACTCCACTGAGCGCTGCAGTTTTACTCCTTTAATTCAGGGTCAGCAGAGAAATAGAGGGAAGATATAATCCCTTTTTTATCCATTATGCTTTGAGATCTAATTTTCCCTTTTCCTATCATGGAACTATCACAAAATCATAGACAGTATCTTCTCTCAAATACTCTCTAAATCCTCACTGTCATCGCCGTCTGCCTTGCTTATAAAACAGAGCCCCCCCCCCCCCCCCCCCCGAAACTTTGCGCTCAGAAATCAGTCTCAGTGGGACTGAAAGAAAGAAAAAGAAAAACAGACAGATTTAAAAGCAGTCACAGTTAAAAAATGTGAAACTTGTAAGATAAGGCTTTTGTGATTTTGTTCTCCCAGACAAAAGGCAGTGGGCACACAGTATGATGATGAAGAGGAGCGCCACTTGCTGCAAGCACTGATTAGAAAACACTGGGAGGTCTGCTGCTGGGGGGCGTAAACTGCAAAGCTGCTGAACCAGAGAGTTAGTCCGAAATCTGAATGTTTGTTCAGAAAAGCTGATTTGAGAATTGTTTTTCCTGGAAAACACTGCAAGTCTCAGGACCCTCAAAAGAGAACTTCATCAACTTAGCATTCACTCGCATTTTCTTTTGCAGATTTACTCCAAAATATGTTAAAATTTGCGATACATTTGGATGGAAACAAGTAAATAATTCTACCATGCTGTCAGATTTGTGAAAGACAGTTTAAGAGAAAAAACAGATATCTTCTTTTTACTCCACGCGTTCTTCTTCGTTGTCAAAGCCATCATTCGAGGAAATGTCCTTGACAGCAAAGTCCTCCCCTCAGGTTTCCTCTTCTAAAGACCTAGTTACCTGTGGGCAGAGGCGGGGCCAAGTCATTGTTTTGCAACTCTCAAGTCTTTGCACTCGTCCCAAGTCCCAAGTTAAGTCCCCAAGTTTCAAGCGTTCCAGTCCTAAATAGTGAGTTTCCAGCCTCATTGATTTACAAAGTTGCTTAGCTGTTAAGCTAACATTAGCTGAGAATCAGCTTGATTACTATGTTAATATTAACCTTGACTTACCATTCTTTGTTCAGTTTTAAATGTTGACCACCTCGTCAACGAAATAATCTTTGGCATAATTTTTTCCATCTGGAGCTCAGTTCTCTCCTGCGACTTGATTGGATGGTGTCAGATTGGTTCAGACAAAGTGGATGTGGGGCGTAGACTCGCTGGGAACGATTAGCTGATTCAGGAAATGAGTTGATTTGTGGATTCACACTCTTTAAATAACGGATGTTTTAATCTTTGGGCTTGGGGGAAGGTATCAAATAAAGTCACGAGTCATTGGTGTTAAAGTTCAAATTAAGTTCCAAGTCTTTGATCCTGTTAAGTCGGGTGTAAAGTCAGCGAATTTCTAACTTGTGCCTTGAGTCCACACCTCTGCCTCTTGGTGTGAATGCGGTCGTGAAAAGTGTGTCTGCAGTTGTCAGATCTGTGTTAGGCTTGTTCAGGGCGTACCCCTCTTCTCACTGAATTGATGGATGGACGCTCACTTGTCGCTGGTTATGGTTTGATCCCAAGCCCCTCCTGTGCATGTCCCCTAGGGTCCTTGTATGTGTATGAAAAGTAAGTTCCTGCTAGACCCTGGACTGTGGACATCACACCGGCCTTCACTTGTTTGGCATCTCTTGCACTGGACCTCCCTGATTACATCCCGGCACCGTTATCTTTGACTGTACATGTCTGTATGTCTATGACTGTCTTTCTGTCTTCCTATCGGTTTGACAAATCCGTCTTTCTTCCCTCCCTCAGCCTTCCTGAGGCCAACGCCGCGACACCGTCCGACCCGAGGGGGGTGGAGGCAGGAAAAAGCAAAGAATACGTTGCAAAAGAAGAGGAGCTGTACTCCCAGTACTTCTCTTTCTGACTGGCAAAAAAAAAAAAAAAAAAAAAAAAGTAATGGGACAGAGAGCTAATGTTGGACTGCAGGTTCTGGAGGTCATTCGGGCACATTCCCGCAACATTCCCATCAGTCACTGAGATTCCAGTGTGATTGCAACCTTAGGGCTTCCATACATGGTGAGCACGAAGAGTAGTAGGGCTTGTCAGTGCGTCATCATGAAAGTGTGCATGGTAGCAGGAACGCTATTGAAAGTCACTTTTATCTCCCTCAGCAACATAAGTGGGAAGAAATACATATATAATCTGAAGTATAAAGGACTTCATTACCCATGAATTTTGATTTGGATAAACTTAGACCTAAAAATGAAAGTCTAAATGTAGAATAGAGGAGGAGGTATCAAAGAGAGACACGTCTCACTCTCAAGATTAAATATGTGATGTCCCCACAGGGACTAGTCTGCACATTAATGAAGAGAAACCAAACTGATGTGCACCTGCAGTAACTGCCTGGATTCATTCAGTTTTTCCCACGTTGACAGGCCTTTTTAGAGGAAATATTAGCTCTCTGATTTTGAAATAAAACATCGTTCTGTAATATTTAAAGTAATAATATCAAGGAGAGGGCTGTAGTATTAGTTTAAAACCTCGGCTGGATTCTGGAGCTCATCCAAAGAAGTCACAAACTGTTGCAGTGAGTTTTAATGTGTCAGTAATTTTGTTTTAGACTTTTTTTTTTTGTACATCATCATTTGTCTTACAAACTGTAATCTGACTGGAATTGCTTTGAAAGTTCAGCCAGGACGAAGTGATTTCTGCCTTGATGCTCGCCTTTTAGTCTTTGACGCTGTGGCTCGATCTGCAGTGTGAATACACTCATCCAAACACACACCTGAGGAACCCGGACAGAGCAAAATGTTTAGGCCTCTATAGTACGTTGAACTACAGTAAACAACAATAACAACACCAGCAAAAAAAAAGAAAAAAAAAAAGAAACACACTAACTTTAGCTCGCTGTCCCACTGCTTTGACTGTGTACATACAGTATATGTTTGAAAGTCATTTTCAAATCTCTGAGCTAGTTGAGGGGCGCTTGATTTACCATCCCAGACACCTCAACAGTCCCAGGAGGGGAACCATCAAGAGAAAGTGAATCAAGCGCCCCTCATATTTTTATTATTCCAGTATTTATAATGTAACAAGCTACTGTTTTTCTACGGTCTGTTTGTGATGCCAGCGGACCAGAGATATTTAGAGAAAGAGTCCCGTCGGCCACGTAGAGAAACTTTTTTTAATGCCAAGGAGTGTTAACTTCATTTCATTCATAGGAGTTCATGTGGCGGACTGGACTCTTTGGCTACGTGTCTCTGCCTGAGCGGCAGGCCATAGAGCATGTGAAAACAGAACCACTATCATAATGCTGCTGTCACTCACTTGAACTCCTCATATCTCCCGTTTTTTGGTGTACTGTCTGTTTTTTAACTTGACTCGAAAGTTTACATAGTTCTTGTGCGGCGTAATTCTCGTGACCTGAGGGTCCACGAAGTCCATCTAGTAACCTGTACAGTTTCCAAACTGCATGGTCATTATTCGCCTGGAAGAAGAAGAAGAAGAAGAAGAAGAAGAAGACGCTCAGTTTCTTACTCGTTGAAGAGTTGACAGAGAGAGACGCGAGGTCTGACAGTTTACTGACGCCACCGCAATCCGTTCAACGACGATTCAAACAGCTTCGATCGATGCTCGTCTTCCACTGCAGAGTCAGTGGTTCAAGAAGTGTTTTTGCTCTCAGTGTTTGCATTCGTGGATCAAACGATATATTAGACGCACCTTAATAATGCAGTCCGGTACAATTATGTCTTGTCTGATGAAGTTTTGTTGCTGTGCTGTTTAAATATTTCACAAATCACTTCGTAAGCAGGACACCACGCTAAAAAGGCCAACTAAATACCAGAAAATATATACATTAAGTACCTTTTTGTTCATATATTGCAGCCAAAATTATTATAATTTAAACATTCTTGCTTTAAAGGCACAGTGCCAGAGCTTACCCAGAGCCACATGAGAAGATTGATTTGATCGACAACCAAAAAAAATCTGCACACGTTCATTGACTTTCTTCACCAGGATGAAAGAACAGACGTCGCAGTAAGAAACTAATGCAGAATCTTTGAACAACATCATTGAAGTGTGATCTATAACCGCCGATCAGCTACCCTTTGTCGTCTCTAAAGTATTGTTTTTTCTCTGGATGACGTAAGAAGGCGGTGGCACCCCGCCCCCGCGGCACACCCGCCCTCCTTAGTTACCGTCACCACGCCTGCCAAACTTTCCATTCTTGCTCTGCGTTTATGCAGTTTACAGTGATAACGGTGACAGATTTAAGATCAGAATTGGGAGTAATTGTTGAAACTCGAGGTTTGTGATTCCTTAGATTCCTTAGAATATCCTGAATCTGAGGAAAGCGATCAGAAGATCTTTTCTTTTTGCCTGATGTTTTTCAAACGTGTTTCCTTTTTGTCTCATATAACTTATCCCCTATTTTTATAGTCCGTACATCCCATAGGATCGCTGCAGAATCCTTGAATAATGTTCTTGTTTCAAGGATACATGTTTTGCATCAAGGTTAATTACTCAGATGTTTATGTAACTCCGTGTTCTCTCGTTCTGTGTTGCGTCGTGCGCCTGAGGAAAGTCTCTGAGCTAAAGCTCGTCTGTAATTACAGCGTGCAGATCAGAGCGGATCAAGCTGATACCACTCCGCTCATCTGACTGCAGGTAAGATGACAATCCAGCCATTTTTTAAGAACTGAAACACTTCCTGAACCAGGCTGAGACTCAAGCAGACATGTTTGTGTTTGTGTCATACGGTAAAGACGGTAAAAATCTTAAACAACTTCAATTAAAGTCTAACTGTCCTCTTATGACATGAATGTGGCATAAAGACGTTGAAGCTTTCCAGTCGTTGAAATTGTTTAGTTGTAAATATGTAGTAATATGACGAACCCCAGCAAAGGAAATGGACCAATAACTCCAGACGGCGGTCTCCCCTCTGGGTCCGCAGCCCAACACTGAACCACGGTTGGTTCGTTCCTCCATGCACACTGTGAAGATTCTATTTATTCTAATGTTAAATATCGACATTTAAGCTCAGACATCTGCATGAGACGCTGCAGAAGTCTTTAGTTTATTTCTTAATAATACATTTTCTCACAATCACCTCCAATTTTACTGCCACCCTTTTTTTATATAGATACATATTTCCCTTAAAACAAGTTTCACTCTACAAACAGAGGAGCGATGCTGTTTTTTCCCCGCTGAAAACAAGAAGCACATTTGGAGGAACTGAGTTTTGAATGTGTTTTCCGACCTTGCAGGCAGCCAGTAAATAAATCAATTTAAAGACACTCAAAAGTTGCATCATTATGAATTATAAAACAGTAAAAGCAGGCGTGATTTTCGCCAAACCTCTGTTATTTAGCTTGCAGTCATGTAAAACACTTTCATTCATTCTTGTCCCTGGAAACAGCAGTCCCTTCAGGTCCATTCAGGGGCCGTTGTGGAGCTGGAAGTGTCCCCCTTTTCTGAGCACTTTAAGGACTTGTTGTCCATGTTGGGTTAAAGGTTTTAAAGTTTGTTCTTAATCTTGGAAACAGCAGCAAAGAAACGTCTCAGCACACGGTTCATTTAGTAGTTCTGTAGCTGCTGTCATCAAAGCTGTGGAAGATTTTTAGTGCCAGGCATTTTTGCATTTCAAGAATAAATGTTGAGAATTCGTAGTGTCAGTATTAGTAGTGCCGGGCAAAAGAAAAAATAAATCAGAGGAAAGCTCCAGAACAGCCACTAAATGGACCTTGTGGTGTGATTGATTATTATGAATGAATAAACATGTAAAAACATGGAACTGTCCCTTTAGCTGTATTTACTCATTTGAAAAAGCAAAAAATGAAGATGATTTATTTATTTATTTTTCTTATGCTTTTACGTAATTGTTCCATTCTTTCTTTCTGTACTGTTTGTTTATTAATCCATGTACTTGCTCAGACCTGATTGGTTGATTCGATGCGTCTGTTTATCTGTGCCACAGCTGATTGGTCTGTTGTTTCAAAAGGAGAGAAACCATGCAGTTGTCAAAGTCTCCCTCTTGTGGTCGTTAACAGAACTGCAGGCGTCGCCATCACATGACCTTTGTCCGTCATCGGCCTTCGTTAAAGGTTCGCGGGCGTCTTTGAGATGTCGTCACGAACGTGGGAACATCAGCTCTTGTTTTCAACTCCTGACAGAGTGAAGAAAACATCTGGATTTTTTTCTTCATGCTGGCATCAGCTGGACATCAGTGAACCATAGAAACTGCAGCTTATTAAAACATGAATTGTCTGTTAAGTTTTTTGTTGTTGTTTTTTTTTTTTTTTTTTGGATGTGACGGTTTACTGATCAGGGCTTAGTTCATCTCACTTTCAACTCAAGTTTTTCCAAAAACTGCAGAAAAACTGTAGGAGAGGATCGCGACGTCTCCGCATGTTAACGGAAACAGTCGCAGTTTGTTTTCTGAACTGAGCTGAAAGTGACTTGATGTCACCCTCGTGACATATCATTTAATGATGTCTGTCTTGCCATTTTTGAAGTAAAATATATAATAATTATAGCAACGATATTTATTTATATTTATATCATTTCTGTTGTATGTTATGAAACAGTAAAATTATGATTGTGAGATAAAAATGTGTGTTGTGCTTTTTTCAGTGTGTGTGTGACTGCAAAATGTTTGTTGGCAACAAGTTTAAGGTAAAAGAAAAGCTGAATTTATTCTATTTATGTCACATTTCAGAAATTAATTAATGCACATTTATTTTTAATATCTTTTGGTAGAATATAATTATATATATTACAATATAATTTTTCTAATCTGAGTTATTGATACCCCGCCCTGGTTACGACCTTCCTGCCAGCCTCCAGCGGAGGACCGAGGCTCTCTGCCCCTGAACCTTCACTCAAACCTCCATGAATCTCAGGTTAAAAACTGCATGTTTTAAGGTTTTTTGAAGTAAACCTCCCAATAGTAGAGTTTTCAAGTATCTGTACTTCCCTTGAGTATTTATTTTTCAAACAAATGTGTACTTTCACCCCCTGCTTTTTGACACAAACATCTGCATAACATCTATAAAATACTTCCTGCTGTTTTAGTTTTAATGCAGTTTTTAGGGATTTATTGATAATTGTATTTATTTGTTTTGCATCGTTGCACAGCGCCTTCACACCAGTGCATATCACACACTACAGACATAACAAGATTGCATCACCCAGGATATATGGAGTTACTGACAGTGGACTGACTTTTGAGAGATCACCGCTCGCTTTGCATGTGAATAAAAAAATAATAAAAATATTTGCACCCAGCCATTGTTACATATGTCTGTGTAGACTACAGAGAAACATGCAGCGTACATTTACAGTCTGTACAGTTTATGGAGCGACCTGTTTGAGAAGGTATCTGTGGCATGAATGTTACACAGCAGCATGAGTTGTTTATGACAGCATGGTGTCTTGGAGGATGATGATGATGGATATATGAATGTTATAAAAATGTAGGAGACAGAGAGGAGAGATCATACAGGAGAACCTGCTCAACTGCATTTCAGCACACTATTAAAGTACAACAACAAAGATTTACTCAGTGACTTTTACCCAAGTTTTGCTCAAATCAAACCATGTGACTAATCTGTCCGACTTCATGGGGTCAAGTGTGGAAGGCCATTTCAGATGAAAAGAAAATGATGCAAACCCAGTCCTGGTTGATACCTGCCTGCCTCTGACTCTCCCTCATCTCTTAACCAGCCTCCAGCGTGTTGCAGTGGACCGAGGCTCTCTGCCCCTGAACCTTCACTCAAGCCTCCATCAATCTCAGCTTACCACATGTTTTAGGTAAGTAGCATTTGTGTATCAGAGTACATTTCTGAAGTAAACCTCCCAATCGTACACACACATACACATCATAGAGTTTTCAGGTATCTGTACTTTACTTGAGCATTTATTTTTCTGACAACTGTGTACTTTCACCCCCTACTTTTTGACACAAATATCTGTATTTATAATAAAATATCTGTATTCGTTTGCTGTTGCCACTGTAGACACTAAACCGGTGGCATACCACGCTACAGATGCATCAGCCTCTCTTCGATCTTGTCATTGCTGCCTATATGATCCAGCAGCCGTTGTATCATGTTTGTGTGTACTTTGTCTGGTCCCATGGCTATTATCAGAACCAGCACACGTCTTAGACCTGTTCAGAGAAAGGTATCTGTGGCACAGCAGTGTGACTACACCCCGAAACCCCCTCAGGACTTTAATTATGATGATGGATGATGGATATATGTTATGACTATGAAAACAACATAAGAAGACCATATAAATGAACCTGCTCAACTGCATTTCATCCATACGTTGATGCTACAGGTGCCAGCTGCACCACCACCACCCTAATGAGTTATGCTTGATTTTCTACTTGTGTCTATAAGTAGAAAATCAAGCATAACTCATTATTTATAAAACCTTATGTATACGTGGACAGGGTTGGCAGGGTTACTTGCCAAATGTATTACAATACAGGTGCTAATTACCTGATAAAGAATTTACATATTCCAAGTCTCACGATATTACTTTATTAGATAAAAAGTCAAAATTATTAGATAAAACATTAAAACTTTCAGAAAAAAGTTGAAAAAAACAAAACTTTCAGACAAAAGTTGAAATCATTTAATTGTTAAGTCTAATACAGGCCTGCAACTAATGATTACTGTTTCTATTATTCATTAATCTGTCAATTATTTTCTCAATTAATCGATTAGTCGTTTGTTCTATGAAGTGTCAGAAAATCATGAAAAATGTGTATCAGTGTCCAAGATGACGTCCTCAAATGTCTTGTTTTGTCCACAACTCAAGAATAATTAGTTTACTGTCAGAGAGGAGCAAAGAAACCAGAAAATATTCACATTTAAGAAACTGAAATCAGAGAATTTGGACATTTTTTTCTTTTAAAAAAAATGACCGAACGATCGATGGAGATTAACTTAATAGTGTAATAAATAATAGATTAAGTGTTTTACGTTTGTTGTTAGGTTTATTAGTTTGTCTGGCTGTTCCTTCTTTTGTTGTGTGCAACTGATTGATTGATTGATTGATTTAAAGACAAAAAAACAGGCAAAATTTCCACCCAGTGAAGCATTTTTTCACTCAAGGCCACGATAATGAATTGGCAGCTGTGTGCACTGTGCATGATTTTATATAGTTCTTTATTTTAAGTTTTTAATCCTACTAATAATCCCCATTTTCACTACATATAACTGTAATCTGATTATATCTTTTTTTTATCTGTAACTGCAGTCACAGTACTGTTAACAAATTATTTGCATCTGAATTTGACAAACTGTATTTAAAAAAAAAAATGCTTCTGAGATTTAGTAGAGAAATGTTCAGCATAATCACGTTGGTAAAATATTTTCTCGTGAGCTTCTTGAGAGTTGTTAACCTGCATTCCTTTGCAACTGAGAAGCAGTTTGTTCAGTTCAGTTCAGCCAGTTTGGGGAGTTAAAACTTTTTCTTTGTTTCGTACATCAGTATTAAGGGGCGTGAACGAGAAGGATCAACATAAAAAGAGGCAGATTGCCCCAAGAACAGAAACATCCAGAGAGGTTCAGCACCCAGCTTCACCTGCAGATCTTCATCTCCCTGCTGCTCCGCCCGACCTCCACCAGGTAAGACGAACTGCACAATCCTCCTCTCTTTAGCGGAGCTTCTAAAAGTTGCGTAAAACATAATTAAAAACAGAATGCAAGGATGTGCAAATCATTTTCAACCTATACTGACTTGAATACAGTGCAAAAGACAAGATATTTAATGTTCAAACTGATTATTCTTCAGTCCCTTCAGGATTTCACAGGCTGTTTCGGGGATAGCTGCAGCTTAAAATACCTGATTTCACAGCAGCTTTTCTAAGAAATTGATGCATGTTGTAATGTTGTTTTTTTTTTTTTTTTTTTTTGCAGGAGCAAGCAAAACCTGCAAAAAAAAAAACAAACAATCAAAGGCAACTTGTTCCAGGGAAAATAAAAAATAATAGAGAATATAAATAATAAAAGACTGAGGCGGTTCATGTGTGATGTTTGTCCAGGAACCTGCTGTAATTGGTGGATCTCAGGGGACGCTATGATGGTTGGTCAAATTTGTGGAAAAGTGATTGGACGAAATCGCAATTTCATGCAGAATTAATTCAAATTTGTTGAATTTGCGTGAATTGTTACAATTGCAACAATGGAATTTCCAGGAAAAGGATTTGTAAGTAATTGCATTCTGCTTTTATACAGGGATCCAACCTTTGGAATTGGGGTTTGTAACTGGTTGAACTGCTCTTATGTGAACTGTATCTTTCCCAGCTCTCTGACAGTTTACTGCCGGGGCTCCATCATGGCGAAGGCGATGGCACTGCTCCTCCTGCTGGCAGGTGAGCAGGCACTGAATTTTTTTAAGGAATTGATGATTGGTCTATATTTTCAACATGTATCCGGCTCTACAAGAGATTTCATTTCTTTTCAAATCTATAATGAATGTAATTTTAAGTCAGAGGTGTGAACTGAGAATGACAAAAAAAGAAAGTTGGTCGTCAATGATTGATGTACGATGTCTCTCATTTCTTTTTTCTTCACGCTGTAGTTGCTGCCAGCCAGGTCGACATTTCTCATGGTGAAATTTTAAACATCACCTCGTGTCCCATCGCCTTTTTTGGAAAGACATTTACATTCCTGGACGTAAGTAAAATGAAATCATGTCTGAGACGAGGCTTGTCCTTCCTTCTGCTCTCAGTATCTAACAGTGTGACTGCTGTCTGTCTGATACAGGCTTCAGCAACAGTTAACAAATAGTTTGACATTTTGGTAAATGCGCTCCTTTGTTTTTCTTGCTTGACAGTCAGATGAGGGGTGTGACATCATCTCATGTCTGTACAGTAAATATGAAGCAGCAGCAGCCTGCAGTGGTAGAAGTACTCAGAGTTGGGACGCTGTGTAGAACACAAATAAAAACAAAACTCAGTGATTTTCAATTCCATTTCAGCTACTATTCAGATGATTACAGAACAAAGACACACACACAAAAGGGAACTTTCTATTCAGTCTAGTGACACCTGCTGCAAAACTTTATGACAAACAGATCATGAGTTATGAAAAGGGGTGTGGTTTGGTATAGGCTAACCTTTATGCCAAACTGACCAACCAAATGTCCTGCCAACATACTAACCAATTGACCTAACAACCAACCAACCAATCACCTAACTGCTCAGCCTACTAACCAACCGTTTGACCTATCAACCAACGGACCGACTAACGAACCAACCGACAGACCTACCTGTTCACTGACCCAATGAACTACCAATCAACGGACCGACTGACTGACCAATGAACCTACCAAGGTACTGACTGACTGATCTATTGACCAACCAATCAGCCATCTGACCAATCTACCAACCAATGGATCGACCAACCAACTGACCGATGGAGGAATCAATGAAGCTTTGACTCTCCAGTCAACTTATCGACCAATCTACCAATCAATCACCCTGACCTAATGACCGTTCGACCTACTGACCAATGGGCCAACCAACCAGCTTCTGTTCACAGCTAAACATGACCTACTGGCCAACCGAACAACCCACCAACCGACTGACCTACCTACCATCCGACATAATGAACTTCAGACCAATGGACTGACCAGCCTAACAAGCTACTGAATGACTGATCACGACTAGTCAGCTATCTGACCGACCTACCGACCAACTGAACAACTGACCGATGGACCCATCTATATACCTGCTGGTGACAGCTAAAAATGTTTTGATGTCATTATTGAATTAAAGTGGTTTCATTTCAGAGTAATTCATGCACAGGCCTCTCTGTGTCTTTGCAGTTGTCATTGAAGCTTACCTTTTTTGGCATTAACATCAAGACCAGCCCATCTGATGTCAGTAGAGACTATATTTGGATCAATGATCGAACACCTGCAAACACGATCGTGGGGGCCATATCATCTAACAGCTTGCCTGCCTCATATTTTAATCCACATCTGCCTCACATCAACTCCAGTTCAACGTGCTCTGTTAACATCTCAGTCGGGTATTCCTCTGATCCTTCTGTGGTGAGTCCTCATCCGTTCAGTGCTTTAAGATTGACTGTCCAACTTGTCGTACAAAATGAACATTTCAAGACACTGTGTGGCAAAGAAAAAAAATCAAAGTTTATTTATAATATTGTTTTTCTGTTTTGTTTATGTTTTCAGATTACATTACGTCTCCACAACCTCGGCAACCAAACAGTCATGGAGTTAAAAGTATCAAATTCATATATTCGGCAGACAATTGTAAGTACATGTGTAAGACATACCTTTAAATGCACTTCTTGTTGTGGCTGCACTGTGGGTATTACCAACATCTCCACCAAGCAACAGAAGCACATACTGCAAAGCCACAACAACTGCCAGATGCAACCGGCTGAGATTTGTTCCACCAACATTAACATGACCCCTGCATACGTTGTCCTGAGCTGAAACAAGATGTGAAACTGAAGCAGTTGTTGATCACTTGCAGCCCCTAGTGGCCGGTTAAGAAGAGTGAGAAGTCAGCTATTGATGGTCGTATAAAACAGTCAAAAACTAGAATTCCTGCCTCACAGTTGTTTGTCTCGACTAACCAGTTGAGTTACAATTTACATCCATGTCTGTCCAGACTCATATAATGTTTGTAGGAAAGACTTTGAAGGAAATTAATATGGAACTGACCACTATACTGACATGGAACTTTGAGGGAATTTAATAAAATGTATCAAGTGTGTTTTTTTAGCAAAATGGAAGTTCTCACTATACATGTGTTGATTCCAGTGAGAAATATTCTGTCTTCACTTAGACCTAGACTAACTAACCTTCTGGATAATCTGTTCAGTCCATCTTTGAGTCCAAGTGGTCATTTGCACCAAATTTGAAGAAATTCTCTCAAGGCGTTCTTGAGATATTTTGTTCAATAGAATGGGCTGACCTGAGAACATAATGGGCCTCATTCACATTCACACGTGCGTAGAAATAGTCTTACTGTTCACACCAAAAAAGTTCCCACCCAAAGTCACTGACACGCCCCCTTTTCTCTATATAAGCAAATTTGTTTGCAGAGAAAAGTTTCATACAGTAAGCAGTGAAGTTGTTGTCACTTCACATTCAGACCACATCAAGAAAAAACTTCAGAATAATCAATAAATTAGTTACTCATCAAATAAGAGTCTTTAAATTAATCATAAAGGATAGGTACACTCCCTAAACTCTCTATTAACTTTGTTTTTTGTCTTCCTTTTCTAGACCGTTGAGTTTGATGTCAATGACAATGTTGCTTATGAAAGACATGAATATCCCAAGGCCACAGTACTGTCAGCCATTTTCAGGGACATCAGTGCATGCAGAATCTCAGGTAGGTGAATTTGATGGTTCCCAAAAAGGGACTTGGACTCTTCAGGGATCCTCAAAATGAAATTATGACATTTCAAAATGTCGTATGCTGTATGCTGTTATTCCCTACTGTTAAATTTTGTTGGTGAAAGTTTAATATTAAACTAATCTCATAAACCTCCTATCACCTCCCAGATGAAATTTTTCCACACAATATGTCAATGATTGACCCACAGACCTGCATGGAAAAGAGGTGTGATGCGTCTGCAGCAGTCTTCAGACCTGTCCGCAGTACATGTGGACCCCAGGGAGTTTGCCAGGGCAGAAACATGTAAATGTGTTTGCTTTATATTATTATTAATATTATTAATTTGAATTAAGCCTGAATAAAGTTTGACTGACTGATTGAAATTAAGTGTACCATTCTAGAGTCAAATAATGATGCAATAAAGGAAAATATCTAATTCAAAATCTGAATTTCAAAGCAGGATAACCTTTATAATCAAGTTCCAATAGCCAATTGTGCAACTGAATTTCTTCTTTTCCTTCTCCTCAATCTAATCTGATGAAAATACACTAAAATACAACATTTATGATGCAGTTTATATATATATATTATTATATATATATTCTCAGGCGCTCGCCAAGGTTTGTACTGTTACTGTGAGTTTTACTTCAAAACACTTTTTATTTCCATAGAGCCAAGTTGCAAATAACATAAACCTTCAAAAACATTGAACTATTAATAAACACAAAAAATAATACCTGACAATGTGCAGAATGAGGCTGGAGACATGTTTTAAAATGGTTTAGTAATGTGTTTGAGCCACTAGAGACAGAGATCGTGTAGAAAGCCAAGTTTAGGTAAATTTGTTAACGTTTGAAAATAAATAAACTTTTCCAGTCAAATAAACTTCATATTGATACTTGAGTTGTACTTGAGAAAACATGTTCAAGTAGCTCAAGATATTAAGTTCGAAAATCAACCCTTCAGTCACAAACAGTACAAAACAAAATTTCTTTGATTTCATCATATATGTTTTCTTCAAACAATAAATAGAAGGCTCCCAAGACAGTTTTAACTCTTGCACAATGCATGCTGGGAAGTCTGTGTTTATAGGTTCTGAAGCGTTCCAAAACTATATGCTAGATATTTTAATTTGAATAAACTTGAATAAATAAAATTTGTATATTTATATTACGTCAGTGGGAAAATGATTCCACTAAATTCCTGTACGATTTTCACGTAGTATTGCACATCCATAACATATGAAAGAAACGATCAGAATCAAAGTGTCAGAGGCTGAGATATCCTGACTTTTCTAGAAGTGCCATAGGTCAAGTGATACTCCATTACGAAGAGCTGAGCTTTATGTGTAAAACTGGTGGAGTGTTGTTGATGAGTGCTTTGGATCTTTCTCTCAGAAATAAAAAGATGGAAAACATCTGTCCCTTTCCAGGTGCTTGTATCCCAGTGTGTGCACTGTGACTGGCTCCACCGTCGTCGACTTCCTCGGCAGGAACCACTCCGTCCCTGATCGGTGTGTGTACAGTCTGTTGAAGCCTCAGGAAAGCTCGGATTTCAACCTACTGGCGGGTTTCGGGGACCGACGCCGTAAAGATGTGACATTTTTAGACCACGTGATACTGTGGCTGAAAAAGTCTGGTGTAACCATTTATCTGGGGCAAGGTGGAAGAGTTCGGGTAAGCTGCCAGAATCAATTGTAAAGCAAGTAACAGTTATGGAATTCGGTGATAAATTTGAAGTCAAGACATTTGTGGTGGAAGTGTTTCCCACAGAATGACAGTAGGTTAGATGTCAAGAAGGGAGCACCAGACCTGTGAAAGTTCCTGAACTCTCTTACTATGAAACCACGCTGTTGTAACATGCGCAGAATGTGTCTTGGTGTTGTCTTGCTTAAAATAAGAGGGACATCCATAAAAAAATGGAAAATACTCAGTAAGTTTCTCAGAGCCCAAAGTGAGCCCAAAGCAAGATCTTCAGATTGCTTCAGAAAACCAAAGACTCTTCATTTAGTATCAAACATGACAAAGAAAAGAAACAAATCGGTGAATGTTTGACATGTCGGCTTTCATTTTGTTGTGCAACCCTATAATGACCTTGATGCCTTTTCTGATGTTCCAGCCAACGTCTTTGCGTCTCTGCTGTGCTTGTGATGTAGGTTGATGACCAAATACTAACGCTCAACGCCACAGCTCAGACGCATCACGGTGTGGAGCTCTCTAAGGACAAGACTGGAGTCACTGCCACTTTCAACAGCACAACAGTCTTATTTGATGGCAACACTCTACATGTGAAAGGTACAGAAAACTAATACAATACTAACAAAATATTTATGCCATTATGTTGTTTGAATTTGAGACTGACAGCTGAATTATTGTTGAAAGTTCATTGAGTTGTCTTTAATTGTCTCTGGACATCAAACTAGGACTTTTTGTGGATAGGACAGAGGGCTTGTGTGGCCACCCCTTCAATCCCAACCAGACCACCCTGAGTGCAGAGAAGTCCTCTAATTACAGTGCTGCCGGGTACTACTCAGTCACAACCACATAAATATTACTAATGTTGAATGGGTTTCAAATGTAATATGCTGTTCTGTTTGTTGCCTGCCTAGCTGCGAGATTGAGCACAACGACACCTTTGACAGTACGATCAACTGCAGTCGCGCAACTGAACAGTAAGAACCAACCCATTAAAACAGACACCAAACAAAACACGATATTTTTCAGAAAGCTGGTAATTTACTCTCGTTCTTCCTCTCTGCATTTGTGGAACAGCTGTAATCTCCTGAGGCAGGCGCCCTTCACTGCTTGCCACAACAGCACGGACCCAGAGCACTACATAACCGCCTGCACAAACACTTTGTGCAAATACCCAGAGGTGGATAGTGTCAAGTGCCAGTTTTTGGAGGCTTACGCTGAGTCCTGCAGCCTGTGGAGCAACATCACAGTGGAGGGCTGGAGGTCAAAGGCCAACTGCTGTAAGATTTTCACTTTTTCTTTATATGCATACGACCTGCTTTTCTATCATAAATCCAATCAATTCAATTCCAGTTATCGTGTCTGAGGTGAGGATGTTTGGTAGAATTTCTGGGTACAAGCAAAACATATCACACATAAGTGTGAACTGCCCACAGTCCCACAATCTATCATACTGCTAATTTCCATTCCAGTTGGTTGAAACGTCCTTCAGATACCTGGGCAGGGTCATGATGAGATCTGTCCTTGACTTTTTTAAGTTGAACTTCAAAACTGGACTCAAATGTAATAGATAGACATCACAAAACTTGTTTACATGAACAATAAAAAAAGTGGTTATTTAAATGTTATTTTATGTAATTTTATCCATTAGTCAATATTGAGCGTCAGGTGTCTTTGTGTCTGTCTGTAGCTGCTGTCCCTCAGACATCCTGTCAAGACCAGGACTGCAGTGCTCATGAGTTCTGCGGTGTGGAGCTCGGTGACACCCGCTGCCTCTGTCGGGCCAGTTTTGCCTCCAAGTACAAACCAACAAACGCTTTCGGTACTGTGCAACAACTGCAACATAAAAAGACATTTAAGAGAAATTATTTTCTTTTTTTCTCTGGCTGTTCGGCTTCATCTCCCTGTGATTTAAATTCCTGGATGGACGTAGCTTAGCAGCTGTACTTCTTTCTAGAATAGCTAACAGTAACTTTTAGATTCCATTAGCAAAAACAGAACTGAGCTCAGCAGCCTCCAAATGAACACGACTGGACAGGAATCAAACACGCTGTCTAAGGCTGACAGAGAATTCAGTACTGAGATAGTTTATGGAGTTTCTTGATGGAAAGATAGCTTTACTTCTTGCTAAATTAGCTTGGCTAACGGCTAACTGCTATTAGCCTGTTAAGCCATGGCAGACTCAACTGGGCTTCGTTGGTCTTGGAGGCTGTTTTTTGTCCTGGTCCAGCTATGCTTGCTTGGAGTTCTCCTCAGGATAAATATTCATCTTGAATGCAATAAGCCATTTCCAGGGAACTTTAAGTAAATTGTGCAACCATAAAGTCCATAAAGAGGGAATTGAAGAGGATGTAATTCAAAAACCATCTGCTGATATCTGTAAACCGATTTCAGTCATGCCTTGATTACAGTTCAGTTAAAACTGGACATGTTTTGGCTCCAACACAGCTCAAAATCAAATGTTTTGTTGCATGTTTAGGCGAGCCGACAGTCTGCACTCAGAACTCTGCCACCGTTCATCTGGCTCGTTGTTTGCTGGAGGACAAAGACGTCGACTACACCATCTTACATCTCATGGACCTGAACTGCACAGGTCACATGGACAGGCAGACCAACATGGTGACGTTCAGCTTCAACAGCAGCAACACCTGTGGAACGCAGGTTATGGTGGGTTCTCTCCTGTAGTCTTTAAGCTCAACTGTTTGCAAATATTCAAGCAGCCAAACTAAAAACTGTATCTATGAGGAAGAGGAAACAGAGTTAAATAATCAACATTTTGCTGCTGTCTCATTTTGCGTAAAGTTTCTCAACTATTCAGTAAATTTTAAATTTTCTTGACCCGGCCTGTCTGACCCACTGACTAACGGCAGTGTCCGCAGTTGTAACTGCAGTCTGCGCATCTCTTGCAGACAGTAAAGAGTAAAACTCACCTGGACTGTAAATTTCACAGGTGAATATGGAAATAATTTGATTTTCTTTGCCTGAAAACATCTGTATTTGTGTGACGCTCTAGATGAACGACAGCCAAGTCATCTACAAGAACACCATCACAAACACGAATGGCTCCACGGCAGTCATCACCCGCCGCGACCAAGTAGTGATCGACTTCTCCTGCTACTACGCCAAGCCAGAGGACAAGAGTATGACCTTCAAGATCAGAGACAGGTGTGTGGATGCGGCCGAGGCTTCACCTGCTTGTTAATGTGCTGTCTGAAGCTTGTTCTTAAAGTGTTATGTGTTTGTGCTGTGCAGCTCCGTGATTCTGCAGATTGCATCTGGAGTTTGGAATTACACTCTGATCATGAACACCTACACCGACCCCAACTGCACGAACCTCATCGGTGAGAACACTGAGATCAGTCTGAACCAGAGGATCTGGGTGGAGCTGAAGGCGGAGGAGCTGGACAACAAAACGGTCGCCTTGGTGATCAACTCCTGCTGGGCAACCAATGAGCAGTCGCCTGATGCAAAACTGCAATACGACCTCATCAAGAACAAGTGAGAAAAAACTCAATTCTGTGACGCTGTCATTAGCCGTGAGAGTCAGGCTTCACTGCTAATGTCTGTTTTCCTGTTTCTGAGCAGATGCCCCAAAGACCAGACGGTCAGGATTGTGAAAAACGGACTGGGGAAGTCCAACCTCTTCTCTTTCAACATGTTTGAGTTTTCTGGGAAGAACAGAGAAATGTTCCTGCACTGCAAACTGGAGCTGTGCATCAAACGGGGCAACTCGTGTGCTGCGGTAAGCAGGGCTGGAGCAAATATCAAAGAAAATTATAGCAATTTAAACAACCTCAAGTTTTTACACTTACTTCATCCCATGCAATTCGGTTTCAGAAAAAGAGCATTCAACTAAAATGGCCACCAAGCCAAATTAACCGCCCTCAGACGGTCATCAGTGTCGACACAAACCTAAAATCTCACCTTCCTCTCTGTCTTGCAGAACTGTGGTCAAGGTGCTGGCAGGAAGCGCAGATCTTTTTGGTCCAAACCCGCTGATGAGAACCCGGCCCTCATCACTATGGGCTGGAGTCATTAGATGAAGACAGCTCCCTCTGTGATTAAGTACATGGTACGTAAAAAGCCACTCAGGGTAAAAATCTGATCTCAAGTGTGTCTAAATGATGAGTTTATTCATCAGAATTAAGAATGAGTGCCTCACGTAAACGTTCCAGCATGTTAAGACTGTCCGAGGAAGAAGAATTCTGAATTTAATTAGTTTCTAATTAACTGATTAGTTGTTCTAGTCAGGGGTGCACTGTAAAAAATAAATTTAAGTTGACTGAATTTAAAAAGGCAAGTTGAGGTAAAAATTAATAGAAACTTTTCTGGTCAAATGAACTTGATATTAATAAGTTTAAGATCTTAACTCTTCAGTCATAAACATTTCAAAAAGATTGGATTTCCTTGATTTCCTATAGATTTTAATCAAACCATTTAAAAGAGGCCTCTCAGGAGTTTTAACTCTCACGCGACAGAGAAATTCATGCTGTGATTTGGGATCAGAAACTCCAGTGATTCTGTGGGGAACATGTCTGTAGCGGTGACA
Source organism: Lutjanus erythropterus (assembly GCF_056507025.1). Lineage (NCBI taxonomy): Eukaryota > Metazoa > Chordata > Actinopteri > Lutjaniformes > Lutjanidae > Lutjanus > Lutjanus erythropterus. The sequence goes on along the minus strand of NC_139340.1, from coordinate 16,424,686 downwards.
CCGTCACGGGCTCATTAGACTGATATTTTCTGTGTGTCGCCTAGAAGTCGTAACCAAAGACGGTTGTCTGCGTGTTTTTTCAGGTGATCCCTCACTCTTTTATCATCCCAATAAGGAGCCTGCTGTCTGAAAGGATGTTTAACAGGGTGTTTGAAGTTATCAGTCGCTGCGATGCAACTGAAATAACGCTGATCTTCATTCGATCCACCTGAGAAGGAACACAGCACCGTCTGTGATCATTATTATGGGATTTTTAAGTGGGAAATAATATTTGGTGAAATAATAGTGAAGAAAAATAATCAAAGAAGGATTAGAGGGTTTATTAACTATATGCAGCTTCCTGGTTCGGTGGGTTCTTTTTAAAAATAAATATGTGATGGATTTTTTTAGTGGTGTTTCATTTAAGGTGGAGGGAAAATGACGTAAACTGAAAAATGGTGAAGATTACAACATCAAAGGAAGTATATGTTAAGATGTTATTAATAAAGGGAGCGGATTTCTTTTCTAAGCATCAAAACTTGTTTCCTTTTCTTTTTATTGATTTGTGTGTGTGTGACACAGAGTGTGTGTCCAGGGAGGACGAGACACTGTCAAAGATGTTGGGTTTGTGGTGAAAAATTGAGATTTAAAAAACATTTTATGCAGAAAATCTCATCTGCGGTCCACAAGGGTTGCCAGGTCTGCGGTTTCTCTGGCATGAGTTGCCATGTGTTGAATTTAATGTCGGGGGAAACGTATTCTGCATGCAAATTACTTTAATAATGATGTCATCACACATTCGCCCACATAGCAACACTTTTATCGTTGCTTTTATTTATTTATTGGGTCTTTTTTTGATCTGGTTTTGAAGCATTCATCACAGTTTCCCTCATGAACTCTTTGGGCTTGAGTACAAAACTCTGCAACCGCATTTTGCTGACAGTTCGGATTGGCGGTCTCACCTCCGTCTGAACATCCATGACTGCAGGACGCAGTTCACGGATGAGGTCATTCCTCTTGTTCACGGTGGGGAATTCAGCTGTCGTACTGCTGTGTTCCCGTTTGCAAGCCGCGTAAACGTAGAGAATCTGACAAATCATCATCACGTCATCGCTTCCTGATTGATCAGCAACTTAAAAGATGATCAATAGTGAAAATTTAGAGGGGCATGAAGCCAAATTCCAATGTCAGACAACAACTGACATTCACTAACTTTACATTTAGCTAATGTTAGCTAACATTACTGATTGATAGTGTTAAGCAATACAAACATAAATAAAATATCAATTCAAATTTATTTAGCACTAAAGTTTTCATACAGATTAGATCTAATAAGAATCTAATAAGAAAAAAATGTAGATCAGTTATTTTATTCTATGCTAACATACAGCTAACCGTTTTAGCTTCATGTTATGGCAACTTAGATCATATCCAGTGTGCATTAATGCAATATATAAAACAAAATGTCCACAGCTGCATCAGGAGAAACCACTTTAATTATACTGACATGCATTTTCTTTGGTGTCCCATAGTTGAAAAGTCAGGTGGTAAAATTTTCCAAACATACAAACAACAGAGGAACAAATCTGCATTTTTATCCCAATATTTTCAGTCATTGCAAATAAAGTGAAGACACATTATATGTCAGTGTGGCTGGTAAGAATAATCCTCTCACCACAATGATGCCAGTTTGTAATTATATATTACATTCTTTATAATAAAGTTTATTTTCTACATCATTATCGCCACAATCAGGACACTTGTGCTGCAGTTAACCAAGAATATTATTAATAGTTCTGATAACATTAAAATAACTAAACATAAATGGCATAAACAGAAAATTCTTTCAGTGAAAACACACCATGCAAAGTGAAGTTTATTACTGTCATCAACTTGTAATTAGTTTGAAAATCAATCACCTTTTCTTTTTTTTTAATAAATGATGTAGATTCAACAGACTTGTCCGACTTCCTTTGCCCATAAGTAGTTTATAAAAGGGGGGTGTGTTTAATGGAGGAAGTCAGTCTCTTAAAAACAACAGATTGTGATGTAAGCAGGCAGTTAGATATACAAACATACAGTATATCAATAAAGTTTAGACCAGAGAGGGGCTTACGATTGGGCGAAGGTCGGCAGTTGCATCAGGCCCCGAGCTACCAAGGGTAAAAACTTTATGCTAATTAATTATGTCTGTCTGAAAATCCATACAATATTTCTTGTCCTGCGCCTAAAAAAATATTGACGCAGCAGATTTTAGGAAGAGCATTTCCTTTTCCTGTCAAACTACAGGGAAATAAAGGGAAGTACAGCGTTATCAGGTATGACTGCTGTACTACCAGGTTAACAAAACAGCTTCTGCTTAATTCATCCTCTGCATTCCACCATTAATAAGTTTTTTTTTTCTTTTATGACTTATTCTGTAATGATTGAAGAACAAGGGATGTGAAGGGGCCCGTGCCCTGTTTGTCTTAAGCCCCCAAAAAGAGTAAATCTGCCCCTGGTTTAAACTGTTGTCAGGTCACTTTTGATCATTCCCTTGAGAAAGAAAATCAGGGAAGCTGATCCTGATCAGCTGTGAGCGAAACGATTCGAGAGAGTCTGGCCTTTATTGCTTTCACATGGATTCGTTTTACCTCCATGATGCTTTCTCATCAGACAGGGTTGGGCTGATATATGAGCGGGGATTATATTTTTGCATTTATCAATGAAAGCTCATATCTCAGTCTAACCCCGGTCCACAGTGGAGCCCCTGCCAGACTCTCTGCACGCGGCTCTGCTGCTGGTCTCAGCTGCTCAGCAGGACGATGATGTAGATGAGGAGCAGGCAGATGAGGATGAGGGTGAAGTTGACGAAGAGCTCCTGCAGGTTCCTCTTGGCCTGAGGGTTCACCTCGATCTGAGACGCCCGGCGGATGGCCGACTTGGTCATGTGCTGGACGCGCTCCATGGAGACGGCGGGCTGGTTAGATCTTGATCGCTGGCCGCTGGATGACGAGAGGAGAAAGTTCGGGTCAGGCTGCCGGGCCTGTGTGGAGGAGCTGGACTGAGCTGGTCAGAGCCGGTCTGACGAGGTGGATTCAAACTGCCGCTGGGTGTCTGGAGATCAGGTCAGGTGTTGTAGGCAGCCTGGCCTGATGTGATCCACTCTCTTCTCTGCGCTGGTGGGAAAGCAAGAAAAGGTTGTTAGGGACTTAATTCTGTACTTCAACGTGAGATCAGTGGGAGCACTTCAGCGCCCTCCTGTGGGTGATGACGTCTCCTGGTTGTGACCTCTGTGCATCACAGCGCAGGGTGTGATGATAAGAGAGCTGCTGAGAGGCGCCAGCTGAGCTCTGATGATGTGTTGAGCCAGACTGTAGTAAGAGAGGCAGCAACACAATGACAAGCTGTGTGAACTGAAACACATGATCCTATATAAGACAGCTGTCGGTGGTGACGCACCTTTAAACATGTTTGCTAGTGACAAAAAAAACCCATTTAGGATTAGAATGAAATTGTAAATAAAGAGGAGGATCAGTCAAACAGCAAATAGAGAGATGTGAGAGCAACAGTTGGTAGCGATAATGAACCTCTAATCTGGTTTTTGCTAGTGACAAGAAAACATGTAGCAAGAAGCCTTAATAAAATAAGAAAATTATCCAATATGTTAAAGTATAGTCAAATATATTTTGGCCATTTCGCCCACCTGACCTTGGCTTATTTACAAAATTATGGAATTTTTTACTCCCTAATATCTGAATCGGCATCGGCCGCAAAATCCAGTGTTGGTTGGGCTCTATAACAAAGCATGTGAGCAGAATAATAATAAATGAACTTCACAGTGCAGCTGCAGCCTCTCTGCTAAATCCCTTTTGTCATCTGATCCGTGACTCTCCTCACATCAAAGTCGCTGTGACAAGGTGACCGAGCTTTTGCATATTAGTGGCTCCCGCAAACAGTGAGCATCTTACCACTTGTACGTCAGTTCTGCCAAGTTCTCTGCTATTTTTAACAAGATTCAAAGTCCTGCCTGTACCCCTGCTGGGTGCATTCATTACACTTATAATACAAAAGAGGAGATCAGCGTACAGACAGCTTCAGATTCCTGGAGCCTTGTCACAAGAGACGGTGGTAATCTGTGTGTGAGATATCCTGTACGCAAAGCCAGAGGTTTGTCCCGAGGGTGGCGCTAAAGCAAAGTGTCCATTTCAGATCGTCGTTCGTTCTTTCATTGTACTTCTATGTTAAAACTGGCCTTTTATTTATCCACTTCCATTGGTGTTTGCTGTAATACAGGATAAGGACAGATAACAGATGACATTTTAGTCATTTGATGCCTTCTACAGACATTTCAACACATCTATTTTTATCATTTCACTTTGGTTTCTTGCAGCCTTAATCTTCCTCTGTCACCCATTATCTCTTGACATGTTAACGCCTTTACACACACACACACACACACACACACACACACACACACACACACACACTCATACCTGATGAGATGAGAGCGTCAGTCTGCTGTGAGACCTTTAACTTCTGACCTGACTGAAGTGTGCGTGAAATTTTGGGGGTTTAATTTTTAATCCCTGGCAAACTCTGCAGCCCCTGTGCATGCAGGGTAACGTGCTGTAGTTTAATAGTGCCTCACCTGAAATGACCTCTGTTGGGAAGCTGAATTTTGGATATTCTGAAGATTCAGTGATGTACTGGGAAGAACTGGGAGGAGACTGTTTACGTCGCTGTGGAAAAGCGGAACCTCTGTCTCTATTTTGGAAGCTGTGTGCTTGTTATGCAAGCGCTTACTATGAGTCAAGAAAAGTAGAAAACAGGTCGGTTATAGCTGCACTTCCTACATTACTTTACGCTGTTTACATGGTGTATTATTAGAAGGAAGGTCAGCTCAATTTATGTGAATTATTTAATACCCCCTGCTCCTGGACTTTCAAGTGGACAGACTGAAACCAGACTCAGTTAAAAAAGCTGGTGTTTTATGGTAGGACTTTATTTTTCACAGTAAAAACTTCAGTTGCACCATCACTAAGACTCTTTTCTGATTCGCTTAAATCTAAAGGCACAATCGGCACGCGTCATTTATTCAGTGACATCATCAAAGGTCATGTAAAGCGACGATAAAAGTGTGTTCTGAGCTTATAAGTGCTCAGACCTTCCTGTACTCTGCAGCCTTTTTGTCCTGCCTGTACTTTGACCTTTGACACCTCGGGGTTAAATTGGGATAATCTCGTGTGGGCCTCTCATAACATGTGAGTGACTGGTGCTCCACGTTATCCTCCACGGCGCTGAGTGCTGACTGTCAGTCATTTCACGCTAGAAGACGGCCTGTCGTTCTCTTCTGTGACTGGCGGGCGAGTAATCCTCATTTCCACAAAAGAGAACTGAGTGTGAAAGTAAAATGTCGACAGCACACAAGACCAGACCTCTGTCTGAGGACATTTAGGGGCCTGTAAGTCTGTGGCACTCATCACTTACGTGCCAAATTTTCTTATTATCAACAAGCCATTTCTTTGTCATCACTTGCTCCTTTCCACTCGTCTCCGTCTGGACTCCTCACATCTCACAGGAGCACACGGACACAGCTGTCGCTCTGTCAGAGGCACCGATTGGCTGATCTGTCTTGTGTCATTTACATAAAAGCACGCAACTGGACAAGACACAGCAGCTGGAGGAGTTTAGCGGGCTGGTGAGAGGCTGAGAGCGGCAGCCTTGAATCTGATTTACTTGTTGATGCGTTAAATACTAACCGAGGTCTGAGATCGTACAACCATTGTGCCTGCAGAGGTTAAACCCTCACTGAATGTGGGCTCCAGGAACCCCGAGGTGCCGCTGATTAGGTTTATGTTCTCGTGACACTGTCTTAAAAAGTAGTTGAAGCGTCACAGTTTCCAACTGACTCATCATGAAGTCGTTGGACCGACTGTCAATTAAACTTTTTGTTTCGTTCCATTGTTTTTCTGTCTTTTGGTTCTGATGACAGCCTGCAGTTGGTCCCACATTTGGAGGCATCCCCCCAGAAGAAACCAAACCACGGTTCATTCTGATTCAGACCGGGGTCGCCTCCTGATGGCTCGGCTGTTTAGTTCGGATCATGGTCTGCAGGAGGTTCTCTTACTGTTTTGTCATCTTGTGAATTATTAGAGTTTTAGTCCCAGAGATTGCTGCGTTCTTGTCCCCGTCCTTAACCCAAGCTGTTTGTGTTTTGTGTCTGGATCACAGGCATTTGTGCTTTTATCAGTATCTCAGTTGATTGATTGAATCTCTAATGCATCTCCAGTGGAGTCTCTTATTTGTGTAGACTGAACCGTATGATTAAATACACTGCATGTAAATCGTCATTCAGTAGGTATTTTGGTGTGTTATCAGAATCTTTACATCTTTATCTCTCTTTAATGTTCCAACTTACTGTTTGTGTTGCACTGTGTGACGCAGTAGTAAGCTTGTGAGTGAGTCCAGTTTTATTTTTAAATGTTTACTACTGTTAAAGTACAGTTGACTCCTGTTCTGTTGAAAGAAGCATGTTGTACTTTGATTAACACGGTCAGCTGTTGTTGCCAAGAGATAAATGCCTCCAGTGTGACCGACAGAGTGGAGTTAGATATGAAAGTTACTGACACAATCTTACGAGTAAAGGCTGAAATATTTCCATCACAACAGCTGTGTGTGTGTGCATGTGTGTGTGTGTGTGGCTTTTAGATGGCAGTCATTCCACGGCTGTGAGTTTTATCAGTGTGTGTCAGCACCAGTAGCTGTTGTCACTGACACACACATTCAGCTAACCACCTGGTATTCTTCTTCTTCTGTTACTGCGGACAATGACCAGTTGAGGTGATCCAACCGTGCACTACGGACAGTTTATTTCCTGTCATGCCTCTGCTGTTATGACGTGATCAAAATTAATATACAGCGTTTTGGTAAATAAAAAAGAAGCTGTGGCATCTTTTGCAAATTGCAGAATCTTAGAACTTTGAAACTGAAAAAAAGTCTGACAGTTATGGAGCAGTAAAATGTAGGTTAGACAGATTTGTGGCTTTTCTGATGCTGACCTATTATTTTAAGTGGGACAGGGTCAGTGTCAACACTGTCGGGGGACGGTGCTTTGACACTGACTGACACAAATGATACCAGACACATCTTTTGATCTAACGGCAAAAAGAAAAAAAAGTCCTGGCCACACAAAAACCTTATTTTTTCTTCTTGTTTTCAAGTCAAGAAGTTGCTGGTACAGAAAAAGTCGCTCAACACTGTCTGGTTTTGCTGCAGGCCAAATTTCAGGCAGGACAATAAAGACAGGGGGTTTGACAATTACTCTGCAAAAATCGATGACAAAATAAGCTGCCCGCAAATGTAATGGTCAACAGTTCGTTGGCTACATCGTCATGTGTGTTTTTAACGCTGAACAAGTCCTTTGGAAAAGACTGACATTGCGAGATCATGTGAGAATCCACCTTGCCAGGTTTGTGTCCACACCGAGAGTGGTGCGGCCAATCAGCATCCTAGGAGGGACCACTAGCTGCTGGTCTGCTTTTGACCGGCTTCAGCGAGAGTTTGGTTGAAGTTAGATGTGACAGACAGATGGCTCATCCAGCCACCTGCTGAGAACTTGTTTGAAAGTGCTTGCCCTTTTCCAAACAGTTTCTAAACAAACCATCTGGAAAAGGTCGTTGTCGGGGTTAAAATAAGTACTTTCCATATGTTACTTGATGGACGTCACGTAACTCACGTGACGTATCAGAAGTCTTGTACATTACAAAACTTTCGTAACTTTAAACTTTTTGTACCAGCTGATACCAGAATGAGTGTTTTCAATGCTGGTATTTTGTCAGAACAGCTCTTTTTTTTGTGTGAAACCAGGTCCACGTACCTCTTTTTGGGAAGTTGTCAGGACAGAAAAGTCTCTGCAAAGGCATCAAGATCACCACAGGACTTTAACACACAAATATTTAAACCAGAATGAAACTTAAAGCCAATTCGATCAGTTTTACCATGAATATTTATGGCCATTATGATTTCTGTTCACATAAGCTGCTGTCACCTTAATGAAATCCCTGTTTAGACTGAGCCGATGTGTCTCCCGAGCGCTCTAAAATCAAATCATGTGCTTTGGATGGGAATGGAAGAAGTGCAGATGAGTGTTTATCCCTCTGGGAGGTTCAGTCCAGTTTCCATTCCCCCCCCTACATCCTCCCCCCCGGACGCCCCCCCGGACGCCCCCCCTGCCCCGCTCCCTGCTGTTCAGAGCTCAGTTTTAACTTCATGGGAACAATGAGTTTTTTTATCACAAGCGCCGATTCTTACAGTGCTTCTCTGTATCTTAACACAAAACACAACCTGTTCCTTAACCTCACAGTTAAATCAGTGACGTCTCACTGTGGAACTTCTGCAGTAACTCTATGTGCGCCACAAACTGCACAGCTTGTTGATTTAATGACAAACTTTCCATAAGAAACTGATGCAACTTCCATAAGAAACAGTTTTATGTTCGTTCAGTTCACTAGAAATAATAATATCATGCATTTTAATGAATGTTCAAGCCTCATGTTTAATTCTATGCATTTTTATCTCCTGAGCATCATCTGTTGTCATCATTTTCTGCTCTAAAATGAAATGAGAGTTGAAGGAGAGCCGATTCTGTGGAGGATGCTGCCTCTTACCTTTGAGATGAGAAGAGAGTCGGTTGGAGTTTGAGAGAGAAATGTCAGATATGCAGCTCTCTGCGAGGCTGTAAACACAGTGTGAGAGGGGGGAAGAGAGAGAGGAGAGGAGAGGAGAGGAGAGGAGGGAGGGAGAGGCAGGACATCCCAGAAAAGATTTTCAGAGAGAGCGAGGAGAGCGGGGATGCCAAGGTCGAAGCAGGTCTGGTGAATTATACGCGCTGCCAGCGCCAGGGGCGTAACCGCGGGCGTGCCGGGACGCCACCCAACGAGGCAGCCGGAGCACCCAAAAACTTTTTGTTATGGCCTGTTAACTATCCCCACCAGGCGTAAGCCAGGAGGGGATCATGTAATAGTAGTGATGCCGCGAGGACTCTTACTTCCGTGCGAAATCGATGCCAAATTTTTAAAAACGTGACGGTAAAACGTCATCCAGCCAATTTGGCAAGGTCACGCTCTGGTGGAAAACTCACAGTTTGGTTTGGTTCCACATCCGTCCTGGAAAGGAACGGACCCCAAAACGAGAGTAGTGAGAGTTTATGAGCCTCCAGAGAGCAGTGACTTCTGGGAAAATATGAATTGTGGTGTACGACGAGAGAAATATTTCTGGGTCCTGTTTGAATTACACATCATGCTTGTCAACTTAAAACCTAATTTTACAAGACAAAGTCGCAGCTTGTTGTCTCTCGTCTTCCACGATTTACTTCAGTGTCCCGTATAACTTTATCTTACCTTAAGTTTTTTTATCCACTGGGAAAATTTTCTTGACTTTCTCGACTTGTAAAATTAACTTTTAAATTGACAAGCGTGACTCAGTGGTGGGTGGTAATCGTTTTTATTTAAACGTTTCATTTTTAGTCACCATCTCTCTGACGTTAAAAATTTGTCTCTTTCTTAAAAACTTTTTTAGAATTAAGAAAAAGATATCTTCAAATTCAGACAGTCAGTTCAGTACAACAGTAATGCTGATGCATCATGTGCTCGTCCACTTCTTTAATCTTCGCTGCAGACTAATGGACGAGTCGCCATGTTTGGATTTCTCATCCTTTGTTTAACACGTCCATGAAGAGTGAGCCGGGAACAACCGCGGCAGAGGTAGTCATCTGTTTGGCCTACGGTCAAACATGGTGGCTGGATTACTCTATTGTCTTCATTATCCTGGCAGCATGAGAGACACTTGGCACGAGCGCGGCGCCCACGAACAGCTGACGGCACCTCTAAATATACAGTTTGGCCGTGACCACAGCGGTGAGGAGCCTGAGAATTGATCCTCTGGGATCCTGATATTGTTGAAGCAGCAATGATAAAATAATTTCCCAGAGAGCCTCATTATCTAAATTTGAACTGGTGGGAATTCATCTACAGCCTGTCCCGTCTTATTCTTATGAAATGTAAGAGTAATGGATTACTTGTAGCAGAGTTAAATAATAAGGCTGCTGATTTAAAGAAACATTTACAGGAAAGCATGCGTGTGTGTATTTGGATGTGTGTGAAGTCCTGGACAGCGTCCTCCACTTGGGAGAAATCAAAAGCGACAAGATGTTAAAAAAATAACTCCGGAAAAAGTATAAATACCCCCCTCCCCCCCGCCGTGGCCCAGAAAGCATTGCATCTGCCTTATAAGGAGAATGTGCGTGTAAACAGGCTGTCAGTCACGTACCGGGGCAGTCGGCTTTGTTGTTGGTTCTCCCCACTGCTCTACACGTTTCAGTCTGAGGACACGGATGAGCAGATGTTTCTGTCGCTCTCTTTTCATGACAGCCGTGTTTTTCCAAAGATAAGATGAAACATGGATCCTCCCTCTGGGAAAGCCGGCCTGCTCTGCAGGAGATACAGATGAATTAAAGAAAACAAGACGGGTACACTGGTTCATGTTGTTCCACTGTCTTGGTGACCAATAGGGAACTCAAACTGTCTGCAGGGCACGGGCGAAAAAAAGAAAAAGAGCACCGGCTGCATGCCAAAAAGTTTTCTCCACCTTATAGGCAACTATGTTTTATTATCTGGAAGGAAATTGCATGTCACTTTATCATGTTTTGTCCACTGGAAGGGCCACCTAGAGAGCACTTTATTACGTTTTTTCCTCTTGAACGGCACCCTAGAAAGCCCTCCACTGGAGGCGCATCTCAGAGGTCACGTCTGCACATTTAGTCCACTGCAGTGGCGCCTTATAGGGCACGTTTATCTACCACAGAAGCATCCAAAGGGGCAGTTTTGCTGCATTTGGCACAAGCCACCAAGCATCATAGCACATGTAAGCTGCTGTGTACTGTGTTGTGAAATACACTTAATGAAAAATGAAGCTGTGTTGCAGAAAAACTGCAGCTTTATCATTAGTGAGGATGATCCTGTGACATTTGCACCGACCCCAGGGGCATCTGTAACTATTTAGTTGTTACTTAGGTATGTTGTAACTTAGCACCGTGGTACAGTCTCGTTTATTTCAGTAGTGCATAACTCACAACTTAATAATTTATTTAATACTGAGGTTTTAAGTTGCACGCAGCTGCTGCAACTGGCTGCTGTTCTGTGGAGTCTTTCTCTCAAGAAGGGAGAAATATATATGTACAGTATATCTCACAGATCCTGTTTTATAATCACCTCCTTTTTCTCTATCTTCACAAACACTCTGCCTTTATTTCCAGCTGAAAAAATGTTCCACAAGAAAATAGTTTTCTCTCTTTTTCTTTTTTTTTTCTTTTTTTTTTTTTGTCAGAGCAGTTCAGCTCTGCAGCCTTACATGGTGAAATGCCAGACTGCTCTGACCCAAGACTAGGAGGAGAGGAAGATGCAGAGCGAGAGAAACACTTTGACTGATACAGAAAACCAGAGCAGGCCAGAGAAAACATGCGATGCCTCCGCTGCCAGTCAGAAGAGAAAGAGATTTGTTCTTTTCTGGCCGAAGAGGTCAAATACATCAAAACCAAAACGGACAGCAGCTTCTTAAATGTCAGAGTTTGGACTCTGCAAACCACGTTCCCATGCAACGTCCAGATGAGCTGCACGGCCAGTCCGAACGCTCAGAGGTCTGCATGGACGTGGACAGATAGCGAAATGTACGTGCCTGAGTCATTGTTTCTAAGGCCTGTACTGCCTCCGCCGTGAATATATAATAACTCTACAGTTTATTGTAAATACAGCGGGAACGTCCGGCGCTACGTGTCAGCTGTTTCTTTACAGAAGGAAGTGTTGAGGATGTATTAACTCACAGCCTCTGTCCTGACTTACCCTTCATCTCACACAGCTGCAACTGAAGCTAACATTAGATGGTCATTGGTTGTGCTGCAGCTGCTAACGCTAGCATTCATTAAAAACCGTCCTCGTCGTGTTGTCGGTGTAATTGTCTTGATGATGTATGCAACATGTGATGCAGAGGCAGATAGATGGAGAACGAGAGGGAAGAAAGGGCGTTTTAGGGGTGAAGGGGGATGGAGGGAGGGTTTACCCCATCAGCTGTGTTTACTCTGGAAGCTTACTGCTGCTGTTGGCAGCTTCACGCGCGTTCTCTCTCTTTCCCTTTACTCTCCCGGTTCTCCAGATATAGCCAGCTATGTGGAGGAGCCTACAAACCAGCTTTCTCCCCAGAGGCCTCCGTCTAAGAGCAGGCTTTATCTGATACGGACGTTTGAAGTGCAGTTCCAACCCCGAGACACGAGAACTCGCCTCTGAATCTCACCCTAATGACATCCGAGCGCTTGTGAATAGAACTTCACAAAGATTACATTTAGAACAATCAAGTTTAGACACTCGGGTGGGTTAAAGGTTCCGCCAGGCAGGTTTTTTAGAACGTTACAGTGTAGAGCCTTGCCCTGTATGATGTACAGTATATCATAATAACCCACACTCTCAGAAATAAAGATGCTAACTAGAACCATAAAGGGTTCTGCTGCTTGTCTCCATACCAGAAGAACCCTTTTTGGTTCCTGGCAGAACCTTTTATGTTTCAGAGAGTTCTGCAACGTAAGGGTTTGTACCTAGAATCATCTGTGAAAGGTCTCGCCCTAGGAGAGGTTCTACAGAGAACAGTGGTTCTACTCAGAACCCTCCCTGGGGATTCCATCCAGAACCTTATCACCTTCTGAGGATGCTAGCAAGAACCCACCCAGGGGTTTCTACCGAGAACCTTTTAATATTCCATGGGTTTTATCTAGAACACACTCAAAGTGTTCTACAGAGAACCTTTTTCATTTTCCAAGGGTTTCATCCCAAACACGCCCAGTGGGTTCAACTTCAAAGAACCCTTGACAAACCAAATGTCAGCCCTTCAGGAGGAACCCTTCCTTCTAAGAGTGCAGTCGACAGTAGAACGTTAAAATGATTCACCAAACTCAGGTTTTTATCTTAAAGTGGATCATTGATCTCCGAGCAGAAACGCTCCCTGGTGTTTCACACACAGCGACGGCAGCGTCAGTGTTCTCACTAATGCACTGAACCTAATGTGATTACCAGAATACTGTGATTGGAACACAAACCACACACACACACACACACACACCGTAATCTGATTATCTCATTTTAATTACTTATTTAGATTGTTAATGTCTGCAACTGAGACGCGCAGAGGATTCAATTAGCCGGAGGTGCAGGTTTGTCATATTCAACATCTGTTCGTTTATATCCAGGTGATTATTTACATTTCAGTCCGCAGCAGCAAGACGGAAGTGACCAGTGTGTACGAAGGTTTGTTACAGGTGATAAAGGTCAGATGAGGTCGAGATAAAGTCGTGATTCGTCTGTAATGACCCTGTCACACCTTCCTCGTTTGGTCCGGACATTTTGGATAATTCCACATCTCACATTGTTGAGGTCATGAGACTAGTTCATCCATACCCAACCCTTTACTCATTGCTTGAAATTAATGTACATTGGAATTAATGTTTAAGAACTTTTGAGCGACTGTATCTCCAGACGACCTAAAACAAGACCAAGACTGTCAGGCTTTAAGATCAAGTCCAGGGCAGATGTCCTGGTTTAGATATCCAAATTTTATTACAGAAGGTTTTCTTGGTTTCCCAAATTCACTTTCTTTGAGTGAATTTCTTTCAAAGGACACAAACAAAACGGGGGATCTGCCCGTGAAATATATAGCGCTGTTCCGGGTCAAAATGCCCACAGTGTACCTTTAAAACCTGCTTGTACATGCAGAGGAATTGATCTTAACTTGATTTTAGACTCTATACCCCCCCCTCTTCCTCGCACAGCTCTTTGGAGCGGTTCATATTCCATAAATGGTTCTGTACATCCTGGAGATATTCAGACTTAATCCCATGACTCTTTGCATCCAACGTTCTGAGGTGTCTTCGAGCAAAACGCTGAATCCCTCCCAGCTGCTGCTCTGCTCTGCTCTGCCCAGACAGCGATAAAGAGTTTCCTCCTCAGGGATCCAAAAAAGTTCCACAGAAAAACCAAAGGAAGTCTCTCCAGTTACCAAACGCTGGCCCCCATCTGCCACCGCTCCCGCTATAAAAGAAGACAAACTTATCACATCCACCTGTTTCATCTCTGGAAATAATCCACAAAGCCAGCACACCTCATCTGCCCAACGAAAATAAATCAAACGCACCCAACGTACTAAATATGAAACACCACAAATCCAAAGCACAATAGTTTGGCATCCTCTGGTCATTTTAAATGAAACTTTTATTGAGACTAAAATTACTCAAATGACACAATAGCTGAAACTAACAACTAGAAGCTACTGTTGTAACGCTAATCCAGTGGCATGTGCATCACGCTTCCTCAATAAAACCCACATACAGAAAAAAAGCAGCCGAGCCTCCTGAAATAAAACCTGACGAATCTGCAGCACCTGACTGCCATCGTCCCACCGCATCTCCAAAATAATCACTCAAATCCGGCGCCTTATAACCGCGGCATTCCCCAGAGATACCCGGCAAACAATCACTCAAATTGGGAATGCCTCGGGAGACTCGGGCTCTAAAAATAACACAAATCCAGCGCACTGGATTTTTGGACAAGCTTGTCATTCCTCTGAAAATAGCAGCCCAAACCAACTGGGACCTATCTGCTGTGAGATCAGAGCTACAATTGCCGTGTGCATAAATATTATATACCAAGAGATGCGTTCACTGCCTGTTCTGTTCAGTCTGTGTGAGCCGGAGTGAAGAGAATTTGTTTTGCAGCAGAAGAATCAGAGAAAAAAAAAAAATCCAGTCCAGCAGTGATGAATGAGAAACGTCCTCATCAATCTCTGCTCTGTTTATCCTTCAGCAAACTCATCTCCTAATATTAGCTTTCCATTAGCGCTACTGTCTGTCTCCTGTCGAGCAACTGAAACCACGACTCCCAGAATTCAATGCTGAAACCTCGTTTACAATCACATTGACTGTAATCATGCAAATTGCAAAAGAATAAGTACAAGCACTGCTGCAGGGTTCATATTAGTGATGTTATTCTGTACCTGAGGACACGTGCATCATCATCCTCACGTTTGTTTATGGCGTAAAACAGTGTTTCTCAAATTTTCCAGGGACCTGCTTTTTAAAAAAGAACCATCACGACCCAATTTACAACAAGCGTTATCAATAAATCCTGGAAGAATTCACTGACGCGTGCGTACAAACGTTAAGTACTTTATAAATGAAAGATAAATCAATTTAGGTGGAGTTAACAGCTCATCTCATTGTTTTTATGTCCTCAAAATTTAAAAAAATAGTTGAAACAACTCAGCCCTAACCCAATACTCAAGCACACATTGATTTGAGTCCACTTGATAAGTTGGTCTCGAGTACAGTAACCTGAACCCGAGTTAAACAAACTCGTGCGTACTCGGATCTGGGTTTATTAGGCCTTGATCGCCTTGACTTTTCACGTCTGTTAGAGACGCACAGGTAACTTTGGTGTAAACTCATCCGAGCCACGTGGCGCAGCATAACACCAACGTTGCCTAAACTTTTAAGCGACATACTGCTGCGTGCGTCGTGTTTCTTAATTCTCAGACGTGTGGATTCTGACATCAGTCTGTGCAGAATAAATCTGAGTAAACGGACTGTCGGTGGTCAGGGACCCTGTTCCTGCTGTGATGTCCACAGAGGATTACAGGAGGTGTGTTGTAGACAGCGCAGGCTACTAAATGCATAAATAAACGTCCTTATCGCTGGCCGTCACTAGAGCACAGCGGGCATTCTTTCCATTGATACAGTATTATGTCATCACATCAGTCTATTAAAAGGTTCTCCGTTCACAAAGGCAACGTGAGGAGAACAACAGCCTGGACTGAACTCGTCTGTGTTGAACTTAAAGGTGGTGACATGATGGAGTCAGGTGTATTTTAAAGTGTAGAACAACAGTTTTCATGTATTTTCTTTTTAAATATTAAGTTTATTAGTTTATTTCTTTTGAATCGCTGCAAAATTACCTCAGCTCGTATCTTTCAACCTTAAACCTGAGACTGACTTTTTAAAAGTTAAAATGAAGTTTATTTTTATGGTGTAAATCACCGTTTTTTTCAGTAAATATCAATCTTGTCGTCTTGTCCAAACCCCTGTGGCGACACCTTGTTTGCTGCCGCTCACGTCCACCACGAGGTCGGAGGTCAGGGGTCGCCTGAGGCCTGCGGAGCCCGGAGCGTTTGAAGGACGGTCGCTCCGCTCATCGCAGCGCCCTGCTGATCCAAGAGCGAGAACCACTCGCTTTGATGCAGTCCCGTTCAAACGCCTGATTGGCCGCGGTTATTTAGAGCATCCCGATATGACGGCGAAGTCATCCGAAGCTCTCTGATTGGCCGTTGAGGTCAACGCGGGGGCCTGTGATTGGAAGCCGGGGGTATCTGAAGTGCTGGTGTGGTGTCTTTGGGTCTGATGTTCAGACAAGTTGGATGAGAGCAGTGGAAAAATAACTGCTCTATTTATAAAGGCCCATTTAACAGAAGAGGGTCATCCACGGCCCTCGCAGGAACACAGACCGTCACTCCATCATCGCCCCTGTTTACATGTCGTCACGTAAAGCAGGAACGCCATAAATCAAACACACACTCGAACACACCCGTTTCTGTTCCTAAAAAGATAATTCAACTCACAGCACTGTTTTTAAATTCCTTCATGTTGTGGAAATTTTATAAACATCGTCGTCCTTTAATATTCAGTTCCTGACAGAAGCACGTTGCATTCACCAGAGATTTTCTTTTAATGAATTATTCATCCTGTAAGACTTTGAATCTCATAATAATGACTCAGTATTTTATCTGAGTATCTGTTGAAAGTTTGGTTGCGAAGATAAGATTCTAAGTTGTATTAAAATCCCCCCTTTTTTAACATGCATAGAACTAAGTTATTATATTTATATATTCTAAGTTTAGTTTATTATTTAAAAGAAAGGATGATGAAGACCTGAACACAGAGCTTCAGTCTCTGCTGAACAGCCTCGTCCTGCATTAAGAAAGTAAGAAAATAATTGTACCAACTCAAAAAAAAATTGCTTTAATAGGAAATTTCACTTTATTATAATCCACACAAAGAGTGTGTGATTGCTAGAAAATTTAAAAAATACATAATGCAGGCAGAGAATTGTATGAAAAGTTCCTAAAAGTTCCAGCTACTGGCAGACTAAATATTTGTATATGGACAGATAAGCTGACCTTTAATGCAGCATCACATTAATAACAGTTTAAAAGTTGTTGTACTTAAATGAATCACACACTGAACTACATGCACATGAGATGTAACAGCACCACCGTGTGGACAGTTTCTGAACAGCTTCTTTGTGTTGTCAGTAATGTGATGCTGTAGATTTTATCTGACAGCAGTTTATCATTTATTTTGGTCTATTTATGCAGTCATCTGTTCTTATTACACTCCTTATTACTTCCTTATGAGGCTTCTTGCTAAATAGGCACAAACAAGCTGTTTCATGTCTGTCAGATTATTAATTTTTCACTGATTTCTCTTTTGTTGTGACGTGTGCAGATGTAAGAACACACACAAACTTCCACATTTACAGGACAATAAGGAACAAGTTCAGGGTAGTAAAACTGAAAGAATAGAGCTGACGGAGGATGTAAAACTACAATATAGACCAGAACGTGACTCACAGCGACGGATGGCAGCAAATCTGATTGTCAGAGAGAAGAAGCCTCCGTCCTGAATAACGGTTCCTCTCGTGCACGAATCGGTTCATGGAGATTGATTGCAGTTCTGTTGATTCCAGTAAAGAAACAAAAATAAAATGTGTTTTTAAAAGTACTTTGGAGAATGAGTTCCCCGTAGATAAAAACCTACTGGTCAAGGTATATTGAAAAATTAGTTAATACAGTTTAATTTAATACAGATTTTAAAAAATGAGGAAGAAAGAAACAAAAGAAAAAAGCCTGCGAAAAATGTTGCACTATTTGCTAGGAAGGTAAAAACTTTTTAAAAAAGAAAAAAAAACATTGCACTGTTTGCTAATCAGCTAAAAAGTTAATGAAAACATTTCATTGTTTGTCAGCTACCTAAAATTAAATAAAATGCAAAAGTTTTTGCATAAAATCTGACAGAATGTTACATCGCTAAAATAAACAGCTAGCTAAAAAGTTAGTTAGCCGAGCGGAGGCTCCTCATGATGGTTTGGCAGAGAAGCTTTCATTTCTCCTCTGAGAAAAAAAACCTGAGAGAAAGAATGATAAAAATTGGATTGAACTGGTCCTTTAACTTTGTTTGAGGAATCAATCTGACTTAAAAATCTGTCTGTTTTAAAAGATAAACCTCCTCAAGTTAAAGTATTGAATCACTGTTTAATTAGCTTTGGTGCAACAGCTAAAGTCAGGTTTAAAAAAAAGGTTTAAATGCAATCTTAATTTTAAGACGGTTTTAAAAAATGGTGCAACATATTTTAAAGTTAAATTATTAGATAATCAAGCTTTAAATGAATCCTGTTGTGTTGAATGCAGGTGAATGTAATATACTGCAGTGAAGGGCTTAAAATTATTTACACATGACGGTGAAGAAAATGTAGAAATGCTTGGTATGACAAGTTTTGAAGACAGGAAGGGGGCCAAAGGGGTGTTGTGGACAAATGACAAAAAGCAGCCAGAGCTCTGATTGGCTCAGAGATCAGAGTGTCTGATTATGGGAAACCACAACAACAGCTACAGACGCTCAGGAGAAAACGACAGCAGGCCACCTATTTATACATGTAGGTGACACACGTATTACATCATAGTTATGTAAAATGACACCAAAGTCAGATTGTGCCGCGGTCATGAAGTCGTTATGAACTACTATGAACAATATACATTATTTAAATGAATAGCACCTAATGAGTCAGTGCACTTCTGATATTTTACATTATGATTTATTTTAATCAGTAATGTACATCTTTCAGAATTGTTCATGATTGCCACGTTCCAGCCACGTTCCATCCACCTCCATGCCACGTTCCAGCCACGTTCCTGCCACGTTCCTGCCACGTTCCAGCCACGTTCCATCCACCTCCCTGCCACGTTCCTGCCACCTCCCTGCCACGTTCCTGCCACGTTCCAGCCACCTCCTTTACACCTTTACATGTCTAAGAGACTTAGCATGCTAGCAGTATTCATTTTTTTTCTTTTCTTTTTTAGCACATGGCTTTGCGAAGAACGTTTGTGCAGAAACCCGTGCACCTTATTTTAGCCGGTTCTAAACTCATTGCTGTCGTATGAAACTGATAAAATACTTATTTGTGAATCAGATTTCTATCAGGGTTGGGGTTAGTTTCATGATGTAAATGGAAAATGGCAGAGGCGGGACCAAGTCATTATTTTGCAAGATTTTGAAGTCTTTGCGCTCAAGTCCCAAGTCTTAAACTTTGACCTTCCCCGTCTGAAATGCTCTGTTTTAGCTCCCGTCTTCTTAAAACCCCAAGCTCACTCCAAATTCTGCTCCAAACTGGCTGTGCGTAATGCAGATGTGTTACACAGTGATGTCACTAAGTGAAGGTACAAAGGCGGGAGGCGCTTCGGGCAGCGGGAGGAGTGTTTCCTGTAGGAGTGAGTTACTCCCTTCGGCGTGACCTTTGTGACTTTGCAGGCCTGTTACATGCATGAAACACAATATAACATATTATAGAAAAGAAAAAAATCAGCATGATAAAGTCACTTTAAAGTCTAAACAAAAATGTGATTATTCTACGTCTGTTTTGGGGTTAATTTGTATTTTAATGATCTTTAACTGGAGGTTAAAGTCTCTGTTTCTCTAAATATGACTTTAGATTTGCTGTTTTGTTCTTTGACATTGAAAGTAGGGCCTCTTGGATCACTTCCTCGAGAAACCAAAAACACGTTTATCTGTCTCAAACACACACACACACACACACACACGAAGGATGTGATCTGCACTCTGACAGGAAATAACCTTGATAATGGAAAGCGGCTGCTCTTCCTTTCAGCTGAACAGTGATGAGGGTGATGATGAAGATGGCTGCTGTCTCCGCCGTCACTGCGCTCCTGCTCTGCTGCTCTGCCTTTGTACCCACAGGTACCGTTTCAGTTAAACCATTTCATTCCTTCGTTCACGTGAAGTTGTAAGATGTCAAATTAAAATGAGCCAGGAGGAACTTTATGGGTTCAACATTTCTTGCACCCTTTTTGTGCTGATTGTTAACATTTATTTTCAGATGATTTTTTTTTAAAGTAAAATCTCTTATCAGCAACAGACGAAAAAAATCATGGTTGAACTCTGACAAACTGAATAATTCTTTACTCTATTTTCAAATGTTTGTACATTGTCCTTCATGATTTCTAGTTCTGTAATTCTGAATATTTGTTCTGTTACAGATCATTCAGTGTGCTGCGAAAATCAGTTTTATACAAGTATATCACTGAAAAGTACACTGTAAAATTTAACGTTTTAAGTATTTTAAAGTTCTTGATTTCTCCCAAACTTTTTGACTTTTTTTATATTTGTAGACCTTGATCGTTCCTTAACTTGTTGATGTTTTCTGTATTTTAAAGTCCTTGATTTCTCCCAAACATGTCGACGTTTTCAGTATTTAAAAACCTTGATCTCTCCCTAATTTATTGTCTTTTTTGGTACTTGAAAACCCTGATCTCTCCCTAACTTGTTGAATCTTTTTGGTACTTGAAAACCTTGATCTCTCCCTAACTTTCTGACTTTTTTTTTTGTATTTGTAGACCTTGATCTTTCCCTAACTTGTTGAAGTTTTCTGTATGTTAAAGTCCTTGATTTCTCCCAAACATGTCGATGTTTTTAGTACTTACGAACCTCCATCTCTTCCTAACTTGTTGAATCTTTTTAGTACTTAATAACCTTGATCTTTCCCTAACTTGATGACTTTTTTGGTACTTAAAAACCCCTAATGTGTTGGCTTTTTCAGTATTTGAAGACTTTGATCTTTTCCCAACTTATCGACTTTCTAGGTATTTAAAAACCTTGATCTCTTCCTAACTTGGCACAAGCCCTTTTCTAAATCCATGAAGTTTGTGTGTGTGTGTGTGTGTGTGTGTGTGTGTGTGTGTGTGTGTGTGTGTGTGTGCGTGTGACTGAATTTGTTGGTATAAATATCTTTTCTCTATTTAATTCAATTTAACTTTGTCGAAGAGGTGCGTTTGTGATTGCGGGTGACTGCGAGTTGAAACCAAAAATATGTCAAAGTTAGAAGGAGGAAATCATCAAGGAGTTTGTTACCTGCAGCAGAAACGCACTGCTGATGTGGTAACGCTGGTCTCTAATGAGGTTACACAGAACTGAACAGGAAGCATCTCCTGAAATAGAAAGAAAGAACAATACATGATATACCAGAGATGAAATTACAGAAATGCAGCTCATATTAGACATATTTCAGAGGGATAAAATAAACTGAGGTAGAAAATGATTCCAAGTTCTTTTAAAAAAAAAATTAAACTCTTTCAGTCTCTTAAATGTAAAAAAAAAAAAGGTCAAATATGTGATGAATTAATAAAATTTTTGGCAACACTTTATTTGAAATGCTGTGCATAAGACAGACATTACACTGTCATGACCTTTCTTAAAATTTAGGAAGTCTTTAGGTCGTTATTAAGTGATCAGTTATGTCATTTTTATTTCAAAGTTGACAGCTAGCTAATTAGGCAGCTAGCTCCATTGCTAACTAGCTAATGCCAGCTATAACAGTAGACAGCGGGTTAGCCTGCTTTAGCAACAAGAAAGCTATGCTAACTGCTGTCTGTCTCGTCTACTGTGCTCAGATGAGTCTCATAACATTTAATGACACTTTTATGACCAGTCCAAGTGGTACCACTTCAGTTGAAGTGCAGGAAATTATCCATGACATCATTATAAAAGGAACTGACAGTGTAATAAAACATAATGACATCTTTATGACAAGTCCAAAATGCACCACGTTACTTGAGATCAAGGAAAATATTCACGATGCACTTATGACAGTCGTACGACAGCCAGCGTCAAAACCAACCACATCTGACAGTTTAAAGAAACGTAAAAACATAACAAGAAGTTTGATAATGTCAAGCTGTCGTAACAAATTAGACATAAAGACATTTTTGTATCGGTTGGCGTCAAGTTGTCAACTTCAAACAACATCGACTCGGGATTAGAAAATGACATAATTCACCAAATGACAACATAAACATTCATAAAGACTCAAGTGTCATGATGATCATGACGGTGTAATGACAGTCTTATGCTCACCCCTTCAAATAAAGTATGACCTTTTCTTTTCTTTTTTTTTAAATCAATGTCAGTGCAAACTGCAGCTGTTTTTTATCTATTTCTTATCCTTGAGTACAAAATGATTTAATGCAGTGATTCATTTTAGGTTTTAATCTCGAGATAACTTTAGGTATTTTTGTTGAACACTTTGTCTGATATTTAAATGTCAAAGTTGATGTTTGGCCGGTTGAACTGGTTGCAGCCTGGAAGGTGTGAAGATGTGAAGCCTCACATCCGTCTGCTGCTTCCTGTAATATGTACTGCGGTTATAATAACCAAAAGAGCCTTCATTAATGAAGTATTAAACTCGAGCACAGAGCGGATTAAAGCCGCAATCTTGACTTATTACCTTTATCTCAAGATAATAAATAATGTTAAATAATATTTCCAGGTCTTAAGTCAAGACGTTCAAGTCATGGTTATATGTGATGTCTTCAGTTAGAGATGAAATGGGTTTAAACATCTAAAGTGATGGTGCATGCTGGGTAATAGAAGTGCTCTTTCCACTTCAACTTTTAGATGTCATGCGTTGCATCATTTAACTGTCACATTTGGAAAAAAAATGCAACGATATCTGACTTTTCTGTTTTGGCTTTTGATGAATTCAGTTGCCAGGTCTGACAGACCTCACAATATTCACATCAGGTTTCCATCTCAAACGTCTGTGGTCAGGTTTACTAAAAATAAAAACACTTTTGGTTGAGTCTTTCGAAGGTGGTGGTTTTCGTTAAATATAAATAAAGTAATGAGATCATCTCACTGTTGACTTTTGGAGTCTACAGTATGAAAACTTTCATCTGACCCTGACCCTCCTGATAAACATGTTCATCTTGATTTATAGTTGCTTTTCGTTTTTGTCGATGTTGACGTGCAGTTTATTCAACAGATCTGCAGGGAGGATGGATTGCATTGTTGCACAAACATGTCCTGCTAAACTAGCACATCTTTTTTTTTTTTTTTTAGATCTCTGAAGTGTGAAGTCGCCAGCTGACCTCATTTTTGTTGCAGCTAGTGACTCAAATTTAGGTTCCACAGAAGGCCTTAAAGCACTAATACGTCTTTTATCACCATATGGAAAAATACTAACGTTCCACTTGGTGACTCATAACCATTAATATCCTGTTTGGTTAACTTCACAGAGAATGAAACCACGAAAAAGAAATTACTCACTGTGATTGATTTTTCTGCACCTTATTACAGAACATGTAAGTGCTGCTTGAGAAATGTTCAGTGCATGAAAATGAGATTTTGCACATGAGGGCTGGATGTGAAGACGGATTCATACGTGATGTGTTTTGCCGTGTGCGGCTTCTCTGCAGACTGCGGTCTGAACAGAGACAACAGGATATAAAAACGCACATCTTCTGTCTGCAGCGCGACGAGACCAAATCGTCTGTGCAGGACGGCTGCAGGGTTTCATGTCATGGGCTCTCGTCAGTTTCAGGTTACGCTGAGCGCGCAGGGAAAGGAGTGGGAGTACAGGCAGCTTCAAAAAAGATTTTTTAGAAAATGTGGCTGAATACTTGTGAAAAAGGAAATCAGACATAATCAGACAAAATTTATTGGCACTTTTTCCCATGAATTTCTGAGAACATGAGGGAGCTGCTGCTTTTGTTTTTGAACAGAGGCAGCAGGAGGTGGGGTGGCGTTGGTTGGCAGTGGCACTGAGGGTGCACTTTCTATGCAGGAAAAAAAAAACTGATGCTGACACAAGCCTTTCTGATGGAAATCTGGCTCCTGAACACTCAGAATTTTCAAGAAGCGTCCTCTGTTTGCAGTTCAGAACGGTCGAAGCTGGTGTTTGTTGTTACGTTGGTTCCCACGAGGTCTCTCTGACTCCGCTTCATGCCCAAATAATCTGGTTTGATCTCAAAAGTAGAATCTCATGTTTCATTCATCACCAGCGTCTTTGTTGTCACGTGTTAGGATGTGATAAACGCTACAGCCACTAGGGGTCACTAATGAGCTTTATGCATTTGAAAACCAACAAATATCAGCAGCGGATTTCACTGTACCATCTGATTCTCCTTTTTTTTTCTTTTGTTTCTGGTCCATAGATGCTCAGGATGGTTGCACCATCCTTGTTGCAACAGGAGAGAGCGCTGTTGTGCCGCTGACATACACACTGAAAAACACACAGCGGCTGCAATGGAAGCACGGCGATAATAAAATCCTCGATCGCATCAGCCACGAAAACTTTGTCACAGGAAAGAAGGATGATATTGATGACAAAGGATCCCTGAAGCTGACTAAAGTGGATAAAACCAAAGAGGGAAAGTACACCGTCGAGGTTTTTGAAGGTGGAAAGTCGAAACACACACAAAGCACAACATTATGTACAATGGGTGGGTAACAAGAAATTGTGTGTAGATTTCATGCATGTCTTGATCTGTTGTACAATGCATGAACAATGATCAAATCAAATCGACTTTACTCAGATGCCGTCTCGCAGCCTAAAGTGAAGGTTGTCTGCTCTTCACCCTCACCACCCTCCAGCGTCATATTCACCTGCGGTGTTACGGTGAGAACATATTGAATGTAAAAAAAAAATTATTTACAAAGCAGCGCAGGGCCAAGTTGTAGCCAAGCTCTCCAGCTGCACAGAAACTTCACACAACAAGGAAAAACTTCTTATTCTCTCTCTTTTTTTTTTTACCCAGCAACCCAATGGTGTCGAGTTTGAATGGTTTCACAATAACGTATTAATGGAGAAGGAGAAAGGCGCGACTCTGATGGTCAAAGACGAGGATAAGAGGTGGAAACAGCTGGAAACAGACACCTTCAGCTGCAACGTTTCCAACAGAGTCAGCGTTAAGACCAGCCCACCGGTGACACAAACCTGCATCAAAACCAGTGAGTATCATCTTCGTCTTCGTCTTCATCAACATGGACTCCACACAGAAGAATACAACGCTTATTCTGCATTTCTTCTCCTCCTCTTTCCTTCCTAAGAGTCTTTTTTACCTGAAAAAATTGCGGGGATTAACACCTGGATTATCATCGGCAGCGGAGGAGGTTTGTTTTCCTACGTAGCTCCACACGACGCTCATACATCTTTTATCTCTCCTTAAGTAGAAATGTTATTTGTTTTGAATTATTAGGAAGTTGAAGCAGCTCAGACACTGTTTTATTGTCTTAAATTATCATTTTTATCCGTTATCAGGTGTTGTTGTTGTGCTGATGATCATCGTTATTATTTGCTGCTGTCGGAACCGACGGAAAAGACGCATGCGACTGAAGGGTGAGGGTTTTTTTCTTGTTTTTTTTTTTTTAATAATTGCAGTAAAATGTTAACGTCATTCATGCGCTGAATTTTTGTGCGTCTTTTCCCAACAGACGAGGAGGAGCTTCGTTTGGGTTGGTCCAATCCCAACCAACAGCAGCAGCAGCAGCAGCAGCAGCATCATCACCACCAACACGGCCATCCTGCAGATCAACACCATCATCATCATCACCATCACCAGCAGCAGCCGGCCGGCCACACCGGGCCTCGCCAGCATCGCTCCAAACAGCAACGCAACCAGCAGCAGCAGCAGCAGCGTCCCAGAGCGCCAGACGTCCCCAACGGCCACCCTCAGCCCAGTCCCAGAAGACCCGCGCAGGTGAGACGTTTACTGGCAGGCTGTTATTGGAGCGCAGATCAAAAAGGGGCGGGACTTATGCTTGATGAATTCTGTTGTGAAGTCATCAGTAGTATTTAGAGAAAACTGTTCCAACTGACCCGACTCTTCTTCGCCCCTCAGGCCCCCAAACCAGTGGATAACGGTGATGACGAGCAGCCGCCTCCTCTTCCTCAGCCCAGGAAGAAAACTCCCAGAACACCCAGAGAGTGACGCCATGTGAGTGCTGGAGCTCCGACGACGTAATCAACCCTCTTCTTCTTTTTTTTTTTTTTTTGACTTCTCCTGCTCTTTTCCTTTTCTTCACTTTTATTTTTCTTCCCTCCTCCTCCGTGTTTCTGTTTCACCGAAGACGAGTTTATCCAAACTGATCCAGGAGGAGCAGAGACGCTTCACTCCTCCAGACTTTGGTGTTAAACACCTCGACACCCTTCAGGATGTGAGGGGAAAAAAAAAAGTTTCTGAACAAACTAACAGGTTTTCAAGTGATTTATGTGCTGAAGCTGAACTCAAACTATGAATTTTCACGAGCGTAAGCAAACTATAAAAACTATACCAAACTATTATCTCCTTATTTCAACTGAATTAATTTAATATATGTTGTTTTTCAGTGTCTGTGAGATTTTGTTCTGCTCTCCTCAGGTCAGCGTCTGTTTCTCTCAGGGATCATTTGTACATGTACAGACAATATGAGCGCCTTTTTGTACCTAAAAAATAATAATAATAACAATAATGTACACGTTCTTCTAAATGACTGTGTGATGATGAGCAAGGTTCGACTAAATCCAGCAGCCAACGCTGGGCGCTGTTTCATTATCACAGAGTAAATACAACATACCATGAACTTTTCTTTAGTTTTTATTTTACTGAAATACAACACAGCGTGAACTTCCTCCTTCGCTTTCTTGCAGAGACGAGTAGGTCGGTACTGTAACAAAAGAACTGCTGTTCTGGGGACCGATTTGAGCGGGAAAAAATGCTAATTCATGCATGTTGTTCCTGCTATTTGGTCGATGGCGCAGCCACATGCAAATTTGGGTTTTTGCTTTAGACGTAGCTCCCCTGGGTTTGTGCAACTCTGCCCTAATTCATGGACACAAGCTGCAATTCATTCCTACTTTTTTTGGGGGGTTAACTTGTGCGCAGGAGATGCAACCTGTCCCCGTGTTTTGGGCGCACAAGTCGTTCCCATGTTTTTGGTTAAAGGGGCAGAAGATTCAGTGGAACTACAGAAATGAATGGAAACTTTAAGAATATAAATATATTCCCTGACTTAATTGCAAACGATGACATCAGTATTTGTTTGGGAAACCGCCCCCACATGACGATATTTTAACTCAAACACATCGTATTATTTGTGGCACGTCAGTAGTTTTATTCTGAATCTGAAGACATTTTTTCCAGACGTGGGAGTTCACTGCGTCTCGAACCTGATGACAAATATTCTTTGTTTTGTTTTTATTTTTCGATGATTTTATTTTTTTACTCGACAGTTTCTTTCCAGACAGGTTGCAAAAAAAAACAGAACCTCATTTGAGATGTTTTCATTGTACATTTTATAAAAAAGTCAAACTACTGTGTGTACATTTGTGTGCAGCTATTTGTGATCGATTTTATGTGTTTGCATTGTTAGTGAATGAATAAAAGACATGTTTCTTTACCTGACGAATGATGTGTCACATTAACTGTTTATATACGTAAAAATAAATACGAGGAATCATCAGTTCTGTGCTGTCAGTCACTGAAGGTGTCAGTTATCAGAAACAGTGTCAATAACGAATGTTTCCTGGTGAAACAACAGCAGCAACATGACCGCTTCAGATTGCGTCATTTTCACTTGTGCAGCTCAGTCTGTGAGTGTGTGTGTGTGTGTGTGTGTGTGTGTGTGTGTGTGTGTGTGTGTGTGTGTGTGTGTGTGTGTGTGTGTGTGTGTGTGTGTGAGTCATATATCCTGTGTGACTTTTAGCTGAAAATGTTTGTGGTTTGGAGTGTGTTAGCTGTGCACACTGCTGAGTGCAAGATGGTTATCTGGTGTGTGTGTGTGTGTGTGTGTGTGTGTGTGTGTGTGTGTGTGTGTGTGTGTGTGTGTGTGTGTGTGTGTGTGTGTCAGAGGTTTTCCTGTATACATGCAGCTTTAAGGGAACAGAAGATTTGAAACGATCTACTTTTATTTCATCTATTTAAGTGTTCACATTTTTCATGATAATAAATATATGAAGTACCAGATTATGTGATGGAATTATGGCAGTAAGATATATTTATTTTAAAACAATTCTATAATATTATATTACTATAATAAGCATTTTAAAAAAAGACAATATCCCTTACTGCTTTAAGTTCAGTCTGAGATATAAAATTTTCCTGCAGAGTTTAAGGCAGGAAAGAAAACGTGATTTGAGCTCCTGCACATGAATAAATCACATAAATCATTCACTGTTTGTTCTGCAGATGTTTCAAAAGAATATAATCTGTTAAAGAGATATTTTTGGAAAGATAATATAACATGGGAAACAGCTCATTTTACCCCTGAGTCCAATATGATTGTTCCAGAATATTTTATTGTCATGTTTCTTGACTTGTAGTCAGTGGGCTGTTTGTTTTGTTTGGTTCACTCACAATTATTGTATTTTTAAAATAATAATTCTTCAATAATACGTCAGAAAAGTCTGTGATAGAATACTGTCTTCAGTGTGATATTAAAAAATAAAATAAAGACTTGAAAAAATGTATTTTACTGAATAATAAACCTGATGTGTGCAGCATTTTTTTTGTTCTAATGAAATAAAATAAAAGCAGCCTTGATCTCAACACATGCAAAACATTGGCATGGTGATCTGCTGCTTGCAGAACTTCACTTTCTGTCTTTACTCATTTTGTTTTTTTCAGACCACACATGCACCAAAACGGCAAATTCCTAAAGTGTGAAAATCTACTCAGCAATAAATTTAAATAAACGATAAAAGCTAAATCTGTCCAGCATTTCGACAGGAACAAAAGCAAACCCGGTCTTTCTGCCGGGGCCCCGGGTCAGATCAGCTGAAATGTATTCTGTGTTAAAATATGCAGATACGGTGTAAAACTTTTTTCCATACAGTGCATATGATTATCACCTTCACACTGATGCACATCGTCGGTGCAGTTCAGAGAGTTTGGTTCCTGTTTTTGTCATGTTGTTTATTTCACTGTGGTTTATTATTTTATTTAGATATTTATCTGCCTGATTTATTGATCTAGATCTTTATAATTAGTTAAAAATGTGGTTTATTTCACTAAATGTATGTTTGTCTGTAATATTGCATGTTGTTTTTAAATGTTTTTGTGATGCTTTCTGCAGCACAAATGACCCAGAGCACATAATAAACTGAAATGAGTTTAAACCTGCAGTGACCCATTTTGTCCACTAGATGGTGCCGTAGCTCCATGTCTGCAAACATCATCAATCAAACTGATTTTCATTTCAGCACGAGATTATCTGTCAAACTAATCAGATTTTTTATCATTTATCCTTTTAGTTAATTATAAGTATGGTGTTTTATTAATAAAAGAAAAAGAAAACGACATTCTGTGAGAAATAAGAACACATGAGAATAATAATTCAGTTTTAAAATGACTAATTATGTCACACGTCACAATGAAAACTCATCAAACAAATCAAATAAAAATAAATAAATAAGCATACATCAGTTATAAATACTAAATGGTGTATTCTTTATATCTCAGGTTGTTGTGTACTCATGGAAATTAATTATTATCTAATTATTATGTTTTAAATACATTTGAAAAATTCAAGACACACAGCAGCTCACATCCAAAACTAATTTAAGACTGAAATGTCATTTTAAGATAAATTTAAAGTGGATGTTGAGATATTTATACATATTTGTAATTGTTTCTAAAATATAAATTATTGTGATCAATGAATTTTCATAAATTCCAGACTTGTCAAATATGATACAAACAAAGTGTCATTTATTAATTAATAATTAAAGATTTTTTGTGAGAAGGTCCAATAATCTCTTCAGTTTCACTACAGTAAGATTAATTTTTTGCTTTTCATTTTTAATTTCAGTCTCTTCAAAGTTCTCTGTCTCACTTTTGTGTCTGTGTTTATTTGGATGTGTAGTTTTAATTGTGTATTTGTTTTGTTTGTTTGGTTTCCTGTTTGCTTGGTTTTGTTTTGTTTTTGTGTGTTTATTGTTGTCTGTGCCTGCTGATGAGTTTTGTCTGTTTGTTATCGAATAAAAATAAATAAATGAATCAAAAGCTCTCTGTCTGAGGCCAGCAGGTGGCGCTGCAGCTCCATGTTTCCACAGCAGCTCAGCATGTCGGTGTTCAGTTAAATCAGATCATCTGAACTTTTTACTCTTTAACTATTTTCTATTTTCAAGACTTTTCTGAGGTCCAGGGTAACTAAGTATATTTACTGAAGTACTGTACTTGATTACAGTTTTGTACTTTACTTTAGAATTTCCACTTTATGCTTCTTTATACTTCTGTTTCACTGAAATAAAGACATTTTTACTCCACTACATTTATTATTATCATTATTATTATTATATTAGCTGCAACATTAAAGTAAGTTTTGTACTTTGAATGCAGGACTTTTACTTTTTTATGCGCTGTGGTGTCTCTACTTTTACTTGAGTAAAAAATCTGAGTTCTTCTTCTGTGATTTTCAGTTTATTGCGCTCATGTTTTGTTTTGTTTGTTTGTTCTTCGGTCCTGATTTTGTGACAAATCACAGATTTTCCGAACACTTTTCATTCACGTGTTTCTTTTGAAAAACGCAGCAAAACTTTGCAGACGTCTCCCCCAACCTGAGGATGAAAGTGAGCGGGGAGCAGCTGTCAGGTTCGACTCCACATCAGTGGATTCTCAACAAACTTCTTAAATCCCTTTTCCCCGCCGCCGCTGTGGTTCCACTTTGTTTTCCTGTGAAGAACTGATTAAAAAGACGGTTTATTTGACAGTTTTCTTAACTTTGTACATCGTGGCATCAGTGTTCGCCTGCAGCTTTTGTCTTTTGTGATGCTGCTTCCTTACAGTAAAAACGTCTCAGGGGGAAAATTTTAACTTAACTTTGTTTTATCGACTAAAGTGCAACAAATCAGAGGCGGCAGGCAGGAAATAAAAGTCTGTTGGTCCATTAAAAAGCAGGAAAGAATCCCTGACCTGGTTAATGACTGATAGGAGAGTAGATCAGGAAGATAAGAGTGTGTGTGTGTGTGTGTGTGTGTGTGTGTGTGTGTGTGTGTGTGTGTGAACAGATGTTGTGTGAGGAACAGATGCGACCACATACAGTAGCAGGCGACACACACACACACACACACACACTCTGGCTTCATTCCTGCCTGCCACACACACACACGCACGTTTTAAAAATAGGCTCCTCGTGCATCGGAGCGGACGACCTTTGACCTCCGAGGTTACAAACCTAAAACTTCTCTGCTCCTCTGACGGGGTCGTGAACTTCGACCTGCTCACTGGTTCTGTGTAAACACACGGCGTGGGTCTGCATGTGTCGACCCTGTTAGGACGACGGTCTGCGGGGAAAATGAACAAGTTTAAAAATACCTTTTTGAGAATAAAGTCGACTTTATTCTAGAAATATCAACTTTCATTCTCAAAATTTCAACATTATTCTCGACATTTTGACTCAACATTTTGATTTTATTATTGACATTTCAACTTTATTTTGACTTTATTCTCAATATTTAAGCTTTGTGATTTGACATTTTGACTTTAATGTTGATATTTAATCTTATTCCTCTCATTTTTTTTTCCTTTTATCCACCCAAAATACTCTGCTATACCTTTGCACGTCTACTTGTGGGTGTAATTTTTTTAGCATTTTCATTATATCGTTACAATACCTCCCATTGTTTCTTATAGTTTATTACACAGTATGTGTTTTGTTCAGGTCAATGCATATAATTTTATTTATTTTGTTTGTGTATTTACAGTGAGCTTCAGCTTTATTATTTTCAGAATAAACAGACATTAACACTGAAGAGCTCCTGCAGTCAAAGTGTCATCAGACTGTTAAATGGAAACCAGTAAAATTAAAACTTTTGATGGTTTTATAAGAACCGACTGCACCGATTCAACCCAGAAATTTATTTGTCTTCAGTTCAAGGAAATCAAAGTTTACTGGAAACTGCTTTTTGTAATCGGGGTCAGGTGAGGCAGGTTCATTTACATAAAGAGTTTCTTCATTAAAGGTTCCCTGCTGAGTTTTCGACCTGTTTTCTCCGACTTGTGACGGACGCAGGTGATGTCAGACCGTCCTGCTGCCACAGGTTTCACACTGTATTCACTGATCTACAGGTGGTGGCAACGAGCCAAGACATGCAGCAGCTCACCTGCAGAGATGTGAGACACCGTGACTGCAGATGTGCGAACAAGTGCGTAAATAGTGCAGGATTTAAATTGTGAACTTAAAAAAAGTGTTTATTTGGTCAGCTCTTTGTTTGTTTACGAGAAAACTCCACAGGGAACCTTTAAGTTCCACATTAGCTTCATCAGAGCGGAGGCTATTCTTCCAGAAGTCCATGAACACAACACTTTTGCGTCTGTCCATTTAATATGTAGCAGGAGGCAACAATCAGTTTGGTTAGCTTAGCTCCAGTTGTCTCCAAATGCTAAGCTAAGCTAAGTGGCTCCAGCTACAGAGTTTCCAAAATGTTGTAATATGACTCAGTCAGACGGTCATAAAGGCTTTTTTCAACCAGGACAGAGACAAAGACAGTTCAAATAATAAAAGACATTCAGATTTATTTTGGTCCTAAACCAGTTCAACTAAGCTAACTAACATTTTAGCTAGCAAGCAAACAATGTAAAACTTTGTTTTGTTTTTTGTTTTTTTACTTTTTAGCTAGCTGTGAAACAGCTTAAATCTCAACTTTTTTGAGACATTTCAACTTAAACTTCAACTTCAACTTTGGTCTCAAGATTTCAACACTATTCTTGACATTCTGTTAACTTTTTAACTAGCTAGCAAACAGTGCAACATTTTGTTATACTGACTAGGTTCCATCAGCACTTTTAAGTCTATTTAATTCTAGTTTGCATCAATAAACTTGAATGAAACTTGAAAACCTTGATTTATCTTTGCAAACAATGTGTTGGAGTGTGTATTTTCAGACACATCTGGGGGACCCCCTTTAGTAACTCTGACGACCCCCCTAGGGCTCCCGGACCCCCTGTTGAACACCCCTGATTTAAACTGTAAGGTAGGAACCATCGTCTCAGAGGTGGTCCACACTGACCGGACTGTGTCTGGCGTGTTTATAAAGGGTACTATCTGCGTTATAAACGGTCAGAATGATGTGGGAACGTCTGTGTCTCTCCACCTGGGACCTCCCTGCTCCTTCCCTCCACCCCTCCACTCCTCCTCCAGCCCGTCACCTACACTAACTTCCGGCCACTCTCTCTCCCTCTTCTCAATCAGCGTCTCTCTCTCCGTCCCTATCAATCTCACCCTCGCTCCCACACACACACACACACACACACACACGGAATCGGTTCGGTGTCACCATGGATCTGGACTCTGGATCGGTTTTACTGGATTAGGACCCGCGGTGTGCATCGGTTTTCCTCGGCGGCTCCGCCCGGTGTGCGGCGCGGACTGACTGACTACTCACATCTGAGACTTTTATTGGATTGACCGACAGTGAGCGGCGGGAGAGGACTGCTGTTACCCCACACACACAGGACAAAGACGATCGGGGTGGAAAATAAGGAGAAAAAGGACAAGAGTGGAAAAAAGACAGCAACGAAAATGGAGAATTGTCTCCTCACACTCGTGTTGGGGCTTTTGATGCTCGGTAAGAAACGCTTCTTTGCTTGACTGTTGATAGCTAATTAACTCGGATGCATGTCTGCATTCTCCGGCGAGGAGAATCTGTTGTTGAACCCTGTTTAGAAATCTGTCAATTTAAGGTTTACTCGCTTTTCGGTGAAGGTACCTGTCTTATAAACGATCGGATTTAGCATTTTTACTATCTTGAACATCTACTAGACAGTTCGGCATGTATCCAATTCACCTTCCAGCTTGCGATTCTAATTTATTTCAGACCTTATCAACTGGTTCATACTGCTAGCTTCAGGTGTATTCTGCTGGAAGAAGTTAGGGAGTGCAACGAGCCATCAGACTCAAAAAGCCCAATTTTAAGTCTAAAGGAAGAGTCCCTTGGTTAATGGATGAAGCCGAATTAAAGTATGCGTCTAGAGCATAGGAAAAAATAATAAGGAATGTTCTTCAAGGTGTCTGAATGTGAGAACAGACAAAATTACCGAAAAATTACATGTTTTTAAACTGAGTCTGGCACGACAAATCTTCCTCCAAGAGGCTGAACTGTAAGGATCTGGACAGGTTTTCGCCTTATATTAACTGTCTACTGTGTAGAAACTACTGTAGTAATTGACTTAAGCTAGTGTGATAATTTTTCACCAAATTAAAGGTTAATCAAAACTTTTTTGGGCCAATATTGATATTAGGGAGTAAAGAAAATCAAGTATTGATCTATCAGTCACTGATCTTTATCTGTAAAATTCGAAATTACTCCAGGACAGTGAATCGGTAATTTTTCACTGGTATTTTTGAATAATTTTGAATAACTGTAAATAAAAAAACACAAACAACTTGAATTAAGAAAAAGGGTCAAATATGCATAAAATGCTGCCTGTTCAACTAAAATAAATAAATAACCCAACATAAATTCTTCTTCATACCCTTTAAAATCAGCAATTTAGTTTAGCGTCAGCGTTTCAGCAAACATAGAAATCTTCCTCATCAGTCCCACCCTGCTATTAGTCACCAGCAGTTCAGATTTGTGTCACATCATTCCTGAATTATTGGTGTCATTCAACAGCAATGCAGTTTGGTGTCCACTCTTCAACAAACACTGAAATATCCCACGTCATTCTTACGTTATTGGTATTATTCAGCAGCAGTTCAGTTCAGCGTCAGCCTTTAAAAAAAACATTAAAATATTTAACATCATTACTAAATTATTGTTATCATTCAACGGCAATCCAGTTTAGCATCAGCTTTTCAACAAACCTTAAAAAATTTATCATCTTTCATACATTCTTGGTATTATTCAACTTTCCAATACAGCAATTCAGTTTGGCGCAAATTCTTATGAAGTTGCCTTTTCAAATTTATTTAAATAAAAACAACAACAAAAAAAAAATAGTGAAGAATTAATTATTTTCAGATTGATGTGCACTGATTTTTTTTACGACAGAGTGAGAAAGAAAAGGAGGAAATAGTTGAAAGTTTGATTTGTTTCCTCAGTCAACCTCTCATTATCCAAATTCCATTAAGACCAACTGTCCAACATGAGGTGACCAGTTTTGACAGGGTCCCATTAGTCCGTTCAGGAGTCAGACCGGCCTGGCCGTCATGATTAGCCTTGTATTCCTACCAGAGTCAAACCAGGCTGGCTAATTATGAGACTGGCTGAAACCAGCGCCAGGGCAGGTTTTCACCACGGGGACAAACCAGGACATGTCCACCGGCCTACTGTACCTGAGGGCCAAACAAGCTAAACAGGCCTCACTGATACTGAAGTCGCCATATGTTTGTGGGCATAACAGTGAACGTCACAGGGGGGCCTCTCTCTCGTCTGTGTGTGTGTTTGTGTGTGTGTGTGTGTGTGTGTTGGGGGGGGGGGCTTGGCTTAAATTAGTGCAGTGTAAGATGATCAAATGTCGCCAGCTCTCCTGGGGTGTGTGGTTCTGCGCTGTAGGTGTGTGTGTTTCTGTCTCTGCAGATGGGGAAAGTGGCCGCCGTATACAAAGCGCCCCAACTAAACTGAAACGCGGAGAACGCAGACAGGGTTACAGGGTCGGGGTTACACTCCTGACAGGTTGCCAGACGTATCGTGGCCGCTTTGGCACAAAATCTGCTGTGCACACTCAAACTCCAGAGAGGACGAAGTCTCCTTCAGTGTCACCGCCGCACTTTCTGTTTCTTTTTTGTGTAACAGACTGTAGGGCATTTGCATTTTATTGTCTACGCCACAGTGACACATGACAGCTGCCATGATATTTTTATTGTGGTGCACCACAGACATGCTTGTTGTGCTTGTTGTTGCTCATACTGGTTGCAAATGGCTGTTTTGGAATTGGCAGTTTGGCTCACATGTTATCTTGTTTAATCTGTTCATGGTTTGCAGTTTTATTTGAATAGAACCAAGGCACTTTAAAGATAGAACCGTACTCTATGTAAACCCAGTTGTTCCCACCAGGAGCAAGTACTGTGGCAACCGTGGCGAGGAAAAACTTCCTTATCGAACACACGATTAAATGTTGCCTCCAGAAAGTCAGTTCAACTATTTATCAATATTTTGTTCATGCATAATGCCAGTTAACTGTTGGCTGTAAGATGTTATGCAGCCGCCCGCCGCTAGTCGGGGTTGCGGCCCGTCTCACCGTACGCCGTATGCATATACGCCCCAGTGGCCGACAAAATCCTGGATGTTTTTATCACAAAGTTAGACAGATGACGGCTCGTAAAACCACTGTCTGGTTTGGGTTGTTGTGTGACTTCCGAACTAATCCTTTAAAACGCTAAAGTCACGCAACACAAAGCAACTGATCGAGGCAGCTGTAGACCAACAACTCCCGTGTTCTGCAAGGTTTTTACCACGTGCCGAATCATGCAACGTGAATTGTGTTGATAGATTTACTCGCCCATCGTGGGATTTGACTTGCAATCCTTGTTGTTGAGCGAAATGGCTGTCTGACTAAAATACTAAATAAGCGGCTAAAATA
The DNA here is from genome assembly GCF_056507025.1 of Lutjanus erythropterus. Classification (NCBI taxonomy): domain Eukaryota; kingdom Metazoa; phylum Chordata; class Actinopteri; order Lutjaniformes; family Lutjanidae; genus Lutjanus; species Lutjanus erythropterus. The sequence continues at coordinate 16,388,014 of NC_139340.1, read as the reverse complement.
TGTTTCTCCAAACTGAGGGTGTGCCAACCGCAATGTACTTTAGTTAATACACTGCCTGTGGACAAATATGTCATACAACCCCAGTTCAAGTAATTAGATTTCCCCCTTTAATGTAGCAAAGTGGCCCTGTGTCTCTAATGGGACCACACGGGAAGTTAAGTGTCCTCGCTTGAACCCTGATTGGTGTGTTTTTATAGATCCATGAATCAAATACCAGAGAGAGCCACTTGATGCATCTGTGTGATGTGCTGATTTACTTTCATCGCTGGTGAAAGGTTGGAAGAAAAGCGTCAAAAGGACTGAATTGAAGGAACAAAGTGATTGATTTATGCTCGCCGTGTATCTCTAGAGCCATGCATTATTCACTGTGCACGCTCGTTCCCCAAAAAGGAAGAAATCTCGCCTGGTTGTTTTGACCTTTCTCCCAGCGCGACCGTCAAGTTCAAACTGTCCGTCTATCCATCTGAAGTGCACGTACCGTCAGCTTCCACCCACATTAACCTGTGCAGTTTTGGCCTCGGAACAGATGATGAGAAGCTAAAAAGCACATTTAATTTGAAGCCTTCAGTTTTTTGGCATTTATTAATGCAGTCTGCTTCTAAGTCTTACATCCCAGATTTTGCCATTTATGCAAGAGAAATATTTCATGACCCTCGGGTCGGGCCAAAGACGGCACAGTGAAGTCCGCTGAAAAAAACAGAAAAAGCAACCGGGTTGTTTCAGGGCTAATCTGGCTTCTGAAAATGAAGGGAAACCTGTGTTTTTGCAGCATTTATCATCAGAAATTTGAAGCAGAAATGAGCGGAGCTGTCAATCATATTACAGTCCAAATAAATATGAATAATTTATTCTAGTTAGATAATATATCAAGTTATATTAAGAACTATTGGACCTGATTGTATGGACCAGGGTCTGGAAACCAGCCTCTGCGTTTGTTTGTCTTTACTTACTGTGGTCTTTCAACAACAACAAAGACAACATGTCATTTTTACACACATCAAACAAAATAATATATTAATGTCTGAGCTTTGTAGGTGCTGGTAGGCTGACTTTGTTACCTAGCTAGCTGTTTGGCTCTGTTTTATGCTAAGCTAACTGGATACATCTTGAAAATTGCCAGGCCTTAAATCATTTTATGCCCCCTGGAGAAATAGCACCATTGGGAACCACTGCATCAGGAGAAATTAGTCCCAAATCCAGAGAACCTGACTCAGGACTGGAGCCTGGCAGGAGTCTTTGGGGTGGGGGGGGCAACCAGTCTTCCAAATCTAGTCACCCACCCACGCCACACAGCGCCAGCGGAGCAGGAATGTTGTCCAGATCCCGTGGACCTTCCTCGCGGTGGCGACCCCGTCCCCTCTCTGCCCGGTGACACAAAAAATCCAGTTTTTTTTCTTTTTTTTCAGACCCTTAACTTTATTATGAAACTCCGCGGGTGTCTTCAGGCTTCGTCGACTCAGCTGTGCAGTATTTGTTCCAGTAGAGACAGGCAGGCTGGAAAATTGGGTTTGAAAACCATAAATCTCAGCACCTTACCAAGCAACTTTGAGTCTCTTATTTTAGTGACGAATGGCCCCCGTCACCTACAGGGTATATTTTATATTACAGTATCTTATGATGTGATGCAGCAGGAATCTTATTGCGCCTTAAAATGTGCAAAATTCCAGAGAAGAAGCGGAAGGCGAGTTTATCAGTAGAACTTTGACTGTTGAAGACCTTTTGTGTCTTGATGACTCACAAAAACCTGTTTTTGGATTGCAGGTTTTTTTTTTTTTTCACCATCGTTGTAGCTGTCAGACAAACAAATGAGGACTCCATCAGTCTGTGGTTTAGATCAGTGTCTCCTGACACAAATAGTAAACAGGAACAGACACATACAGTAGGTTTATGTGGTACCTACTGTATTTCATTGTGACTTGTTACTTACTAAAGCAGAAAAAAGCTCCCAGTCAGCACAGCGGGCTCTCTCTCTCTCTCTCTCTCTCTCTCTCTCTCTCTCTCTCTCTCTCACACACACACACACACACACACAGCAACACCAGGCCAACTGCCAAGAACTCAAGTACTGATGGACCAAACAAGCTCTGTTTTTAAACCAAAGCTGATCCAGTTAGATTTTCTGTGTTTTTTTGCAGACACTTGAAATGCGTCAGTTTTTATGATGGAGTGAGACCATATGTCTGACTTTCTAAAGATGGTTTCAAACAATCTTTATGGCTGTAAACTTCAGTGTAAACATGCACGCTACGCTGAAAATTAGGGACTTTTCAAATACTTGATTGGTTAAAAGCAGTCCAGTTAAATTGACCAGATTTCTGAAATGAAACGGGAACATTTCCAGTTCATTGGTCAATATGCTTTTTTAATACAGACAGGGGCGTTTTGACCATTCCAGCTCTTGTGCACTGTTGAAATTGGGGACATTCCCAGGGATACCTAGAGTTGTGAACAGGCCACCAAAAATGGAGACTCCTCCCAGAAAACAGGGACGTCTGGTCCCCCTAGGTTCAGTATTAGAATTTCCTAACGTTGGGTACTTGTTGAGCAATGCCAGGCGCCAAGTTTGTGTGTTTGTGTGCCCGTTAGGTATCAAGTGTCATTTCGGTGTTGTGCATCACGATACTGAACTTGATACCGTCTTCGATACCCAAAGTGTGCACAACTTTAGCAAGTTCATCGGGTCAAAGTTGAACCAGGAAGTCAGTCTAGTTCCAGATAAGTTTAACTAACCTGGACATTTGTTTCCAGCCTGTCTGATTGTCTCTTGACCTGTTGGACCTATTTCTGCAGTGTTTCCGGTGTGTGAATATGGTGCAGGCGTGCACACAGGGTCGGTCTCGGTGGAGGTAATGACCTTATTAAGCCGATTGGGTATTGGTGATGTCGTGACCGATGCAAAACATGGTTAAGAACCCAGATATTACTGTTAAAAATGTTTAAGAAGGGGAAACCTGCCAAAAAGACAGACTGAGTGCAACTGTAGCTTCAACCCCGGCAGCGTGTCGGATCGTCCGCTGAGCTGAGCGCTCATGTCAGGTCTGAACTGGAATGTGGAGGCCTGCAGCCAGTTTTCACCAACCAGGAAGCGAAGTGTCAGTGAATGCGACCGACTCCGCGGAGCTCGGTGAGACGGGCTGTGTTGGTACACGCTTCAGTCAGCTGGAATGTCAGGAGAGTTTTTACAGCATTTAGCCTCCTTTGACTGAGGAGGACTGTAAAACCTGACGCAGCCAAACGGCATTAATTAAATGGTCAACGATGGAAAACAACTTATAGTCACCTTCAGTGTTTTGTTTTTATAATCTCACTTTCTCACTCTTGGTTTCTGCCTTCGGGGAATCTTTTAAAAAATCTTCTCGAGCGCTGACATAACCGAGGGTTGGGTTCTTGCCAAATAAAATGATGTGGGCTTGAGTGTGTGCAGAAATACATGCACACGGAGGACTGAAATTCAGGTTTTTGCACCATCATCAATACTGTTCAGCCCTACATATGTTGCAACAAGCCCTGCGTGTGTTTAAATAGAAGAAACTGTTTATATTGTTTTTCTTTACCATATATATCTGAATTCAGCCCACGTCTTCTGTAAATTCTGCTTTTAGAAGACTGATGCACTGTGTGCATGAAATCACTGGAGAGATCTGTGATGTCTCAATCTGTGGGACAGATTAGGGATCTTCTTAAGACAATAATAAGATGGAATATAAAACATTTTTGCCAATTTAGGTAGTCAGGTTTTTATATATATCAGAATTCTTACTGACTTCTCTGCAGTTGTTTGGCAGCAGCACAACTTGGACTTGTTTTTAGGCGTTATGCAAATGTTACTGTACATCTTCTTTGTCTTCTTAGTCTTCCTCTTTGTCTTCTACTTCATCTTTTTCTTACTCCTCTTCTTCGTCTTTATTTAACGTTAACAAATAGATTATAAAAATCAGAGATAACAAACATCATATGCAGAGGCTGGACCCTTAAAGTTTCTGGGGACAAATTTAGGAGGATTTGAGGGAAGTTGAAGTGGGAACATTTAAGTGGGAAACACAGAAACTGGTCTCATAATAATTTAGCTACTTAGCTACTTAGCTAATCGTGTACTTGAGTTTTTTTTCTTATTTTTAAACCTTTTTTTTTGAATCTTCTCTCTGTCCCTGAAGGTGGAAGCTTGGCCCGGGTGGTGACGGTGTCTCCTGGCCCATTAATTCGGGTGGAGGGTCAGTCGGTCTCCATCAGGTGTGATGTCCATGACTATGGGGGACCTCGCGAGCAGGTAAGTGTCCTCTATGCCTCCATTAACAGAGCGGGGTGCATGTTTCTGGACAGACAGAATGTGTCTATGCATCGTCTTGCTGAAATAAGCAGGGACGTCCCTGAAAAAGGTAACCGCTCCGTCTCATCCCGCTCCGTCCTGCAGGATTTCGAGTGGATGATGTCCAGGGATGCCAGCGGGAGCAGGATAAAGATCATCTCTACCTTTGACGCCAGCTACTCCCACCCGTCGCTGAGCAAGCGCGTGGCGTCTGGCGACATCTCGGTGGTGCGGCTGCAGGACAACGAGGTGGAGCTGAAGATAGCGGAGGTGAAGGCGCAGGACGCCGGCTTCTACTGGTGTCAGACGCCGAGCACGGACTCCGTCATCAGCGGCAACTACGAGGCGCGAGTCCAACTCACTGGTATGAGGGAGAGGTGTGTGTGTGTGTGTGTGTGTGTGTGTGTGTGTGTGTGTGTGTGTGTGTGTGTGTGTTTGTATGTGTGTGTGTGTTTTCCAGAATACAAATTTAAAGGTTTATTTGAGGGTTAAAACTAGGTTTACGCTCGTAGAAATAAAGGAGCTAACTAGAACCTTTTATAAAGGTTCCACTTGGAAACCATTAGGGTTACACCTAGAACGATCTGTGAAAGGTTCCACCCAGAAGCCCCAATAAGAGGTTCTAAAGGAGAGCCCTCCCTGGAAGGTTCTACCAAAATAGCCCTTTTATTTGCAAAGGGTTTTATCTAGAGAATCACTGTAACCATTGTATGTTTTAAGGATTTTATCTAGAACCCAGCAAAGGGGCTTCTACCAAGAACCCTTCTATATTCCGAGGGTTTCATCTAGAACCCACTAAGGAGGTTCCACTAAGAGCCCTGTTATGGTGCAAAAAATCTTACTAAGAACCCTCGCTGAAGACCTTTAAATTTTATTAATGCCAACACTCTAATTCCAATTTTTAAGGTTTTATTTATATGAAAAATGCATAATTTCAGAAATATTTTGGCTTGCTTTAATTTTTTTTAATTATACTTTTCTTTAATTACTTTGATTTACTTTAATTTCTTAACTTGTTCTTGTCCCAGACAACAATTCACAACTTCATACTAATTTAAAAATGTGTTAAAAGCCTTCAAAATCTAAAACTAACAATCCCTGTTGATAACAAAGGCATAAAAATGTGTTATTATAATCATCTTTGATTTCTGTCTATAATCAGACATAAAAAAGTGTCAGCTATACCCGTAAGGACCCCTGTCTGACCTCCTCGTTTAAAAAAAAGGCGGGAAAACTGTTCAAGCACTGGTAAACTTTCTATTTTTGACAAATGCAATAATATTTCTATCAGACGTGTCTCAACCGTAACATCGACTCTCTTCTAAATCAAAGATAAATAAGAATTATGGCTTAAACACAATATTATTTATAATGCTCATAATAGCCCGTAAAGCTACTGAGCAGCTCTGACTGTGTTGTACAGCGTTTAGTTGTGTATGAAGCTAACTGGCTGTTGGTTCATTTAACAGCTACCCCCGTGACTTACTAATGCTCTACTGACCATGTATATATCCTCCCACACACACACACACACACACACACACACTCACACTCCTGCTGGTTTTAGACAATTACTGGCTTATAATTTGGCTTTTGCACAGACACACACACACACACAGAGAACACACCGCGCACACCTCGACACACTCATCCACTCTCCCAGTCGTGGTGGGGAGCAGATGTCAGGTGGGAGTACTTGGCTTGTGTCAAATGAGGTCCGGGGAGACGGAGGTTTGGGCAGCGAGACACAAAGGCTGAGATGAGAGAATATAAATAACCGTCATATGATACGAAAAAGAACTCCACGGAGACAAATCTTGAAGTTTCAAGTATTTAATGGTCTATAATGAGTGGAAACGTTTTAAAGGCTGCATCGTATACAGTAAAATACTGTAATTTTCCTCTTCTGTCTGCTTTGCTATTATTATTTATCTAAAAATCATGTTAATATTTTATCAAAGCGGCCGTGTCCGTTTCATCCAGCCTTCTGTCTTTATACACTGTTGAGTAGGTTAATCTCCAGCAATGCATCATGGTCTAAGTTCCTTATATGTCTGCACTATTTGCGAATTTACAATAATGTTATTTTAAAGACAACGTATATATCAAGATATATGTATAATATCCAGTTTTCAGTTACCGAACCGTAAAACAATAATGGTGCTATCGTCTCAATGACTTGAAACATGAAGTCTGTTATCAGTGAACATTTTGCAGGTGCGTTTCAGTGTTTGGCAAATACAGTAAAAACATTTTGCCACGATGTTGATAAGAATCGTGGGAGAAAGGGTTGCCTCATCTAACCTGCACGCTCTGATGAGCATATCAACACACTACAGTTCAGCTAAACTGGCAAAGATAGCGCCGGTCCAGTTTTTCACCGAACCTTTCCAGCGTCGGACCAGAACACCACCACCCTCCTATTCCGGTCTTGCGTCAGGTTCATCACCGAAAACCTCAAAAACGTCTCCAGACTGCAGCCGTCACTCCCAGACTCTGTGGCTGGGTCTCCTGTTGCAGTGGATTCTGGTCCGAGTTTCCCAGTAAAGCCCTGGACGGGCTCCAGTATGTGCAGAACTCAGCTGCCGGGGTTGCAGCACATCATCACCCCCACCCTCATCCACCGTCACTGGCTCCTGGTTAGATCCCCTATCTAATTCAAAATCCTCCTCCCTGCCTATAAATCCCCTCATGCACCTCCCCCACTGTACCTATCAAATGTCCTTAACCCCTGTACCCCGTCCTGCATACAATATTTATTCCCAGGATGGTGAAGGCATGTCCTGCCCTGCCTCTGACTGGCTTACCCTGATATTCTTACCTAAACCCTATCCAATTACATTCTTTATGACTAAACCATCCCGTAACCTACCCACCCCGAACGACCCGAAGCCCCTCGTCTCGGGGAATAAGAGCTTTATAAAAGCTTGGGATATTTGTATCCAAATCACGTAAAATAATAAACTAAGACTTGGTTAAAGGGACTCTGTTAAAGGGTCACTTCAGCAGCACGATGAAAACACATTTTCCTGCTCGCCTGTCGTGACGTCCAGCCAACGCTTGACTCAGACACACAGTGGACGTGTGTCCAGAAACAACACTGTGGTTTCTCAGGATCGTCTCCAGACCTCGCTGTGTTCAGCTTGGATTCTGACTATTTTCTGACACAGAAACAGAAGGAAAGAGAGAACCCCATATTCAGCATTCTCCTTTGAATTTAATTGGGTTTTTCGCTCACAGTTATCCAGTCGGTAATTACACACATATTTTGGCAACTGTGTCGGTTTACATCCACTGCTAACTCGAGCCCAAACACACAGCATGTTGAAAAAGGCAGTTCCTCATTTAGAAACTATACATTGGAAGGAGTTCAGGTACATTTTCTACTACAAACCCCGAAATTTGAGAGCTGAAGTGACAAAGAGGGATTGTCTGACAGCAGGTTAGTTAGCTCCATAATGCACCATCATGTTCGGCTGCTCTCTGCTTCCCAGCACGGCTCCCCAGACACCTTGTTAAATTTAGACCTGAATTAACTAGGCAGGCTGTTTATGTGCCAGAGAGATTGTGTCGTGTATATGTAGAGCGTATGTATTAGTGAGCGGTGTGTTTTGTAGTGTGCGACGGGGGGAGAGCGTTTGTGTGCGTGAACGAGACTGTCAGTCCTTAACAGAGATGATGAGTTAGATTTGCCGCTCGAGGGGCTGTACCAGTCGAGACTTGTGCACCACGTTCATCAGCGCTCACACTCCCATAAACACACACACATACACACACACACAGCTTCCATCGCCCCGCTGAGGCTGTTTGGTTATGTAAGAAGCAAGTGAAGCACAGGTCGCTGAGGGTTTGAAAACTCCTTTCAGGCTAATTTTAATTGATAGAGCAAAACGCAGATTATTCGTACTGCCTTCGTTATCTGCCACAGACACTCACATCATCACTGCAGCACAGCAGCGCTGCTGTGTACCCTGACTTCCACTGCAAGTCTCACTGGTGTCCAGTACTGTCCCGTCACGTCCACAGTTTATATTTATTACCTTAAGGATTCCAATTAAAGTGCTTTAACCCATTTGAACCTTTTCTCAGAGTCATGACACACTCGGGGATTAAGATGGAGACGCACACTCTTGGAGTCTGAGCAACTGAGGCTGAGTAAACATAATGCGTCTGCACGACTTATGCAGGGTTCAGACTACCGGAAATCCGCCCAGTAACAGCCTGACCCGACAAATGTTGGGGCGTCAGGAACAAAAATGGGCATTGGCCATTGTCGGTGGTTTTATTGTTCACCACGTCTGGGGCGCTTCGTAACGTCCCGACAACACATGTCAATTTTTTTGCTTGTTGGAAATGATTTGCAATGTTTTTATTCATGTTTTTCACAACTTTCTTGGAATTGGGTTTGTAAAAACTTCGTAGAACAGCTCATTTGCAAATGATTGCATTCTTTATTATTCACGTTTTGCATGGAAGATGATCCGGCCAGCATCATCTCTGATTGGTCAACTATCTCTCAAACAAGCAGAAACAGCCGTCGATTGGCAGAACTCCATCACCCATTTGAAACACTGAACAAATCTGAGATGTGGGAGGCTATGTGGAGGTCTGGAAGAATTTTTACCTTGTAATAAGGCTCAGAATATCCCATCGTGGTTCTTATATTCCTGGAACACTGACGCTCTGTTCTGTCCATCCATATGGCAAATGTGTTGAAACCTGTGGTGTCACTGACGTGCCAACTGATGGCATTTTTGACAAGCCTGACTTATCCTGACAATAATATCTATACGGCTGGTTAAGAACGCTGCCAAAAGCCTGTTGGATGGATGACCAAGTGCATTACTGCCTGACGCTCCTCTGACAGGGATGTGTCACTGCCAACGCTGGCTTCCGTTTCCCCCACATTTTGTCCGTCTTCTGAGCCACAGTCAGGCCTTTTCCGGTTTCCTGCACCAGATCTTTCAAGGTCTTCTTCAGTTTTTGGGCCTCTGACCCCCTGACCTGAAAGCGAAGTCGTGGTGATTTGATTCAGGAACTTGAGCTGCCGTTTTAGGGAAACTCTAAGCTGATAAATAAAAACTTCAAGGAGTTAAATGCTTCTGAACATGGATAAAGTTCTGGATGGTGATTTGCTGAAGGATTTCAGTAGATTTCCTGCCGGATCTGACCCTGGTGGCTCGCACATTCCAGCCCGCTCAGGGTACAACCACTGCTTGTTCTCTTGTTGACTAGCAGCAGAGGGACCAACGTCTCCAGACGAATCTTGCTAGTAGTTTATTCATTGGAAAGTGGAATCTTTATTAACATTTAAAAACAGGACGTTTCCACCAGAGATACCGCTCTGCACTCACGGCTTCTTTTTAAATTAGTGCGTAGAGACTCTGTGATCCGCTATATTTAGAACATTTTCACCACCAAGTTATATAAGCTAAATATGACTCGAATATAACGAATGTATCGGTTATCAGCGAGCGAGTCCATGACTGGTTGGCTCTTTGGGGTGGTTTTCGTCATTTTATTTTGCTCATCTAATGATCTGAGTGACAACATACAGCCTGTAGAACCAGAATATTTTCACGTCTGATTCTGCGTATTAACGATTTACTGTGATCCAATCAGAGTCAGCGATTGTTGTTGTGTTTGTGACCGTGAAAAAACGAGCAAAGATGTTTGGTTCAAAAATGCAAACTATCCCTTTAATATTTACCAGCCAAAGCTGAGATGAGCAGTGTTTTTTTTTCTGCCCGAAGGCTTTAAAATGGGTCTTTCCCACAGGACGTGAACATGGCATGAATGTAATTCCCATAATTCACAGCTCCGTACTCCTCATTCCCAGCCATCTGCCACTTCTTGGATTCGTTTTTAACGCGATTATCAGCTTCCAAAAGGGATTATTCACCGTTTATTTGAAATATTTTGGGATGAAGCTTGAAACTGGAAAGCGTTCAGAGCTCGATCACTGTCTTTAATTAAATATCTCACCTGATAGCGAATGTGGACACACCCCGGCTTGGTGGCATTTAGTGCTTTGATGCATAAAGGCTCAAAATAATTCGGTGATGATAAAACAGAAGCTGTAATTTGTGTTGAGCAGTGTGACTGAGCCTGCCACTCAGTTTCATTATTAACCCCCCATGTCTTCGCTGCAGACGCGTCGTTCATCAAAGCATCTAATGTCTTTTCCTCCCCTGTTGTGAAAGCCGAGGTAAAAACTTTTATTGTTGTTGTTGTTGTCGTGCTCCCAACAGGATCCCATCCAGCAGCGAGACGTTAGTTCCCCAATTTTTTAATTTCCCCTCGCAGAGTGACTCATGATGAGCCGCCTTCATGCGTCACAACAAGAGGCGAAACAAAGGCTGCGAGGCGAAGGTTGGACAGTTTCAGGAAACGCAAAACAACACGAGGCGAGAGTGGAGCAGCAGAGTTTACTGTGTTACCTGAGCAGGCAGGTCATTAACCTTTATGAACACCCCCCCCCCCCCGGATGTGTTTCACACAACTTCACAGCTTTATCTGGAGCTCTTTGTTTTCTCCTGCGACCTTGACAACAGGACAAGAGTTCAACGTCGTGCTGACTTACAGGAAAAACCAGGAAGTTTACACCAACCTTAACCTTAAGTTTACCCTGAGCCTTGGAGTAAACTGAAGTGTGGCCTACTGAGGCAAAAATGAAGAACGTCGTCTTTATTTAACTGAGATCTTTGTGTTTACAGCTCAGAATGTGCCTACAGTAATAGACAGCGAGGAAAAATGGGGTTAAAATGAAAATATTCTGCTTATTATCCAACAAACTCTGTACTAGCAATTAAAAAATCCAAACAAATACCATTAAAACTTAATTTGTTTTGTTTTCTAGGGATAGGTTGGGTTAAGGTTTCGGGTTAAATGAGTGAAAGTCGTCTGACTGTGTGTGTGTTGAGAGTTTTTCCAGTGTCATTAATGTTTCCTAAAATCTTTCTCATCTCTTTTTCCCATCAGTCATCCCCAACACCCTCAGGGTCATCCCTCAGGCCCCGCCCCCAGTCGTCCCAGAAGGAAGCGACTTCACGCTGTCCTGCAACGTCACCCGGGAGCTCGCCCACGCCACCTACCTGTCCGTCACCTGGTCGGTGAAGAAGGGCACGGCGTCGGAGGACATCTTGACATTCGGCCCCCAGGGGGACGCGGTCGCCGGGCCAAAGTTCGCCCGGCGCTACGCCGACGGAGGCATCCGATTGGTTCCCGGGAAGAATGGATTGGTTGAGCTGGTGATCACCAGAGTGACGTCGTCTGACGAGGGGATTTATGAGTGCAACGGGACGGAGTGGACGCACGAAAACGGAGGGAAATGGATAAAAATCGTGGAGAGCACGAAAGAGATGGGAACTGTTTCTGTTACTCCGACAGGTAATAACCGCAGTAGTTTCACACGTTTTACTTTTGATTCAGGTCGTTTCAGTCAAATATTTTCCAAGGACGACTTCCCAGGTGGTTCAGATGTTCGATTAATCTAGAATTACTCTGAGGGAAAATTTGAGAGCTTTAACACAAAAACTCAGTGAGTTACAGCTGCTGAGACAAAAAGGGTTACAACCAGCCCTGGTCTCCCCTTCTTCACTTTTAACGGAGTGCAATCATTTGAATCTTAATGTTGGGAAATTGGAAATCGAGACCGCTTGTGAAGTTTTATTGACAGAGATGGTGGTAGTTGCTAAGCAACCAAGATGCATCTCCAACTGTGCAAAAAGTAACAATACAACAGTGGCTATTTCTGTGGGGTCAGTATGACCGTCTGTGGCTGAAATGGATAAAAATGATCACATTTTCTTTGCCTCTTGTGTCATTTATGTAAAAAACATTTTAAATGAACATGCAGGAAAAGTCAGGTACCAGCAGTGTTGGATTGTTTTTAATTTAATAAAGTTGTTGCACATGTAAAATTGAAAGTGGGGAGGCCTGCTGGCTCGGTTTTTGGAGCGTTCGCCCCGTGTGCTGGAGACGTGGGTTCGACCCCTGCCTGTCTCACTCCCTCTTTCCTGTCAGCTGTCCTACATAATTAAAAGCAAAAAAGCCCCAAAAAATATTTAAAAAAAAAGACAAAATGACCTCCTCAACTGGTCGTTTTATAAGAAATCAGATGTAACATGTTGGTAAAACTTGGAGAGGCTGGAAGATTCTTTAAAGCCTGCAGCAGCGAGGGCGGTATCGATCTGTTCATCTCAGCCTTGGCGAGAAAGTGAATCAGCATATTTGAGTCATATCAGACTGCTGCCACAGCTTATTGCTGTTCACACAGACGCTGCTCTGGTCGCCGCACTGTTTACACTGGAGAGTTGACACAGAGACGATGGTGTAGGCGAAGTGCTGTCATTTTTATTGGATTTCTTCTCATAATTTGACATCCGTTAAAAAAAAAAAAATAGAAGCCATTGTTGCTGCCGTAGGAAGCTTCCAGTAGTTGTAACAAAACGCCCGTGGCGAGCTCTCTGTACGGCGGCTGGAAGTCATTCTCACGTTTGAAATGTTATAGACCACAAGAGAGAGATTCAGCTGATGTGAGGCTGGTTTCTGTGGCTTCCAGCGCCGTCACTTCGAGATTAGAAAAGAGTTTAAAGAAAGTATCTTGTGTCTCCAGCGGGAGCTGCGTGAAGCCTGATAAATGTCCTCAAGTGATGTCACTTGAGTCTGAAAGCGAGCTCGCCAGACCTCCAATCAGAATCAGGTTTTTAACAGAGTCGTGTAATATTTTAGTGTAAACAACGATTCAGACCGAAACATGGGAGCACAGAAACAAAATCTACAAAAAAGTGGATTTGGCATCTAATAAAAATCTATTTTTGATACACAATAATTTGAGAAAGGTCTGTAGCAACATTATACTCACTGTCAGGGGTGGAAGTAACTCATTACAAATACTCAAATTACTGTAATAAAGTAGTTTTGGTGGTACTTTTACTCTTACTTCAGTAGGCATTACACTGTGTAATCTACAAAGTTATTTTTAAAATCATAATGGAGTTCCTAATTACAATTTGGATAAACATTCAAACTAGAGCTGCTCCATTAATAATTGATCATTAAATTAATCACTAACTATTTTGATAATAAGTTAATTGTTTTGAGTCGTTTTTTAATTAAAATAATGTCCAGATTTTCTGATTTCAGCTTTTTAAATGTGAATATGTTCTGAGTATTTATGGACCAAATAACTAATCGATTAATGAAGAAAATGATCAACAGATTAATCAGTAATGAAACTGATCAATACAGGAGAGGAATGAAAACAGTCCCGACAGTTGAAAACCTGTTTTTCACCTGATAAGACTGTGACAGGATTAATTGATCGATGGATCGGTTTGAGTCATTTTGTCCAAAAAAAATCTCAGAGTTCTATGGTTGGAAAAAGTAACTAATACTCTGAGTAGTTTTTCAGAAGAATACTTTGTACTTTTACTTGTAATTTAGTAATATTTTAATAATGTAACAGTACTTTTAAGTATATCTCGCAAATCCCTTAAATTATGGGAACTTTGGTTCCAAATAAAGATAGAAACATGGCGGTGTTTGGTCTCGCCTTCGTCGTCGGAGGGTCCACGGTTTCAGTCTGGGTCACATGTGCTACTGTAAAGTGATCCTGTGCAACATAAACTTGGCATTAAGGGCTTCCCTGCACATCCGCAGCAGTAATTAGACCTGAAGCAGTAGTGCCGTCGTAATAAGCTTCTGTAGATAATTATACCAAAGGGAGTGATAGATAATCTTCAGATCTCTCTCAAGACTTGGCTGTGGATAAAAAAGGTCACTGCACTGGATGTGTTTCTCACTCTTCTGTGCTCGGATGGAGTGATACGGGAGGAAAATGAAGGACGAGAAGAAGAGTAGGAGGGACGTGGGAGAGTTCCCTCTCTGTTGTGTGGCTGTCTTTTATTCTAACGGCGTCCTCTCCTCCGGGAGGCTCCGTCTCTTTCTCTGCCTCGCTCTGTCCCAGGACGCTCGTGACCCTCACTGTCTGTCTGTCTGTCTTCTTGTGTCCTGTGAGAGGCCCCCCGGACTCACACGCTCCGTCTCTCTCATTCACCGCGGTTGCCGTGGTCACCGTATCTTCTGTCCTTCTGGGCTTCCATATCCTCTTAAGTGCTAGAAAGCAGCCAGAGGTTTGTAATGAAACCAGAGACGAGCGGCGCGCGCACACACACACACACACACACACACACACACACACAGGTCTCAGGTCCATTGTGTCCCAGTCAGTTGATATTGACTTACTGACTTGAGTAAAGAGGATGAGAAAAGTCAAACAGAGTGGGCTTTGTCTCTTTTGTCCTTTTCCAGACACCGTACACAGACTTTTCCCTGCATGCTGCTGTCCAGGTTGTTACTGGAGACCAAACCTCTGATCCAACTGTCGGTTTGAGGATTTTTAATTCTTTAACATCACTACTGAGAGAAACCAAACATCTGCACATCTCCATTTCTACATTAGTCTTTACATTGGCTTCCAATTTCACATAACCTTGACGGTTCTCAGTCTAAATCCAGTAATATATATTTTTCTCCTGGTCTGCGGTGCTGTTTATCCCTCTGGATTGTTTTGGTCTAAGCTGCAGAGTTTTGGAGACATCAACCGTAGAGAAAGAAATAGCGGGACGCTGGCGTTCAAACCACAGGTAACACTAATATATGTGACATGCACAGCTGGGGGCCCCTTCTGCTCATCAATTAGAATTTGTGGTCTCAGTCACAAAACATGAGAGCAGCTCAGAGTTGACGGCGTGTCTGCGCTTGCATCGCGTTTTTTAATTTTCACCAGGCATTAATCGGACGGCCCGACATGCCTCAGAAGTGATATCATTGAGTCTGACACAGGAGTGTGACCAAGACTCTTATTAGACACATCTCACAGTGTGACACGCATGGGAGATTGTTGTAAACGCACTGTCAACAGGCGCCTTAAGACATGTTGTGACTTTGCAACTGGCCTGCAGTTCATAGGGCTGCTGGGAGTAAGTCATACATGAGCAAGTCTCAGGAAAGTCCCAAATTACTGTGGTGAGAATCAAGCAAGTCAAGTCCCTGCTAAAAGTGAAGTGAGAAAAAATTAACATCAACTAAATGCTGAAAAGAAGAAGAGTTCGCTAACAGTTGAGCTTTTGCAAAACCTCATTGCAGCCAGTATATTTTCTTCAGTCCTGACTGAGTGAGTCTGACTCTGATTTGTGTGCAGAATAAAAATAATTGAGGCATCTTTTAATTGTTTGTCTTATTAAACAGTGTTTGTTAAAGCGTTATCTTGTTTATGCAGTATGTTGCCTGTACACACAAGGATGATGTGACTGATGTCTCTATCTCTGTCCTCTCAAGGTCAGTCCCTCAGCGTGAAGGCTTCATCCTCCTCGTCTCTGATCCTCTCCCCCGGTAACACGCTGACCCTCATGTGCTCCGTCGCCGCCGACAACCTGCCCGCCCTTGCCCTGGAAGTGACCTGGCTGGCAGACGGCCGCGATATCATCACCATGGAGCGCAGCGGGGTGGTGATCTCCAACACGTCCTCGAGCGGCGGAGCGCCGGGGAGGCGCGGCGAGGCGAGCCTGGAGCGGACGGGAGCCGGAGAGTACAGGCTCGGGGTGAAGGGGGTGAGCGGGGAGGACGGAGGATTGTACGCCTGCCGCATCCGAGCGTTCATCGAGAAGGGAGGAAGGAGCGCGGGAGGAGGAGGGAGGTGGCACATGGCGGCGGAGAAGACGTCCAGCCCTGTGACGGTGAAAGTGGCGCAGATCAGTGAGTGAAACCACAGTTTTATATCTTTCTTTGTGTTTCATTTGAGCTGCAGACATTTTGTCAGTTGTATATAGAAACACAAAATATTAATTCATTGTTTTAACATTAAGTCAGAATTTTCTCTTTTTAAGTAAAAACTAGGAGATGCATGACAGTTTTCCTCTCAAACTTGTGAAGTAATTAGTTTGAGAGGCCTTCCAAATATTTGTCTGCAAAGAAAACATCAGTGAGAAGACTGGCAGTCGCCGGTTGTCTGCGCTGCATTTCACAGAACCGCAGGATAGAGGTTGCTCGCAGCACATTAATCACTTCACTTTAGTTTGGAGCACAAAATGAGAAACACCCAGTTTTCCTGTGCTTTCAGTAGATCTGTGTGAAACGCCATCCTTCAGTGAAATTAACAAAAATGGTTAAAGGGGACCTGCTATACTCATTTCTACCTCTATATTTTTATCTTTGCATGAGTCACATTTATCTAATGCTGGTCCCTTGCCCCTCAACTCATCCTTCATTCTGAAACAGGAAAACGCCTACTTTGTTTTGATTGGCCAGCTTCCAGAAGCCTAATAGCATCAGGCTACAAGTCATTTTCAGTAGAAGCTGGCCACATGAAGCCAGAAACTGATGCCTGACACTTGTCGCTCTGTTGGGCTTGATGCACTACAAATAAAAGTTGAGCTCGAGTTGATTTTGGTGAAACTGGATCATATTTCATGGAGAAAAAGATAGCTGTACTTGTTGCCAAAGTAACCTCTAAATGTAGCTGCTGTTAGCTCAGTTAGCTGTGCAGCTAGCGATTGTTTCAGCTGACTGCGTGGTTTTAAAGGCAGGAAACAAGTAAAGCTATCCGTCCATCAAGAAACAAGAGTTTATCATTGTCAAAGTGTGCAGGCCAGGTTTTTCTTTTCTTAGATTTTGGACACTTTTAGCAGTATTTTTAGAGGACATGGTGTGTTCGGAGACGCTCTCATGTCCAACACATCAGACATTTGAAGAAAACGTAGAGAAGCACGTGCATGTTGTGTCTGAATGATTCCATGATATGTGGATGTCTAACAGAGCCGCGGTCGGTGCCACAGATGAATCTGGAGTCTCGAGGGGAAACTCTTTAATCCTGTAGTCAGCCTGTCGACTCCTGCTGCGGGAACGATTGATTAGTCATGCCTGTCCTGCACTCTGCTACCTCTGGCTCTGCTGTTTGTGTGTATATATATACATATGAGTGTGTGCGACGCTCTGATCCCGCCTCTAAAGAGCGGCGGTGTCAAACACAGTCGGCACAGCAATCAATTACCGGCATGGTGGGTGGTCTCTCGGTCTGTCTGTCTGTCTTTTCTCTGTTTCCATCCCTCTTTCACTGCGTTCCTCAATTTTACATCATGTTGCATTTTCTCTGGGAGTGTTTGGAGGTTGGCTTGCAGGGTGGTGTATTAGATACGCAATTAGATTTGAAATTAGTTTCTTTATTTCATCCCAAATAAACAGGGGCCTCGTGTCAAAAATTGGGGTGCTCATTCACACGAACATTTTTCATTTAGACTCTTAAGAAGGATGCTTCGATCAGGCCTGTAGGAACAATTCCAGTCGCTGACCAGGAGGGTGTGAGCGACTGAGGCGATGAAACGAGGACTTATAGAAATATTTTTGACTGTTATTGCAGCTATATTGCAGGGATGACTGTTGCCGCTTTCATAAAATATTAATCCAGTAGACGTCACTCTGAAATAAAACACATCAGGGTCTGCAGACGTCCCGTCGGTGATTCTACCTGGGCCTGCAATAACGCGAGATCTGGCGCTATCACATTATTTCCAGGCGCTGGTAAAATTAGGGAAACAAACAAGAGAAAATTGTGTAAAACTTGACTTTAAGGACCAGTGTGTCAGATTTAGGGGGATTTATTGACAGAATATGGAAGAAGAAATGGCATATAATGTCATAAACTTGTTTTTATTCATGTTTAATCCCTTCAAAATAAGAATCATTGTTTTCATTGCCTGAGAATGAGCCCTTTATCCTACATGCTTGGAAGGGGAGGGTGAGACGAGGTGTTTGTAATCTGCAAGCTCACGGCTGGATGCTGCTAAATCCTGCGTACTGGTCTTTTAATGAGCATAAATACAAAAGCTTGAACTTAACTGTTGGCTCTGATGGTTGAACTTCTTAACGGACTTGTTTGACAGACTGAAGCTAGTTAGCTTAGCTTAGCATAAAGAGTGGAGGGATAAAGTTCCCCTACCTCCACCTCTAAAGCTTGCAAATCAGCATTTTACCTCTCGTTTGTTTAATCTGATAACTTGTCGTTTTATGGGGAGTTACATCCTGGAACTGTTTCCCTGTGGCACCAGTGACTTCCTCTCTGTCTCAACTGGTTGCCTGGCAACCTCACGTAACCCTGGTTCTCCAACTGATCAAGCGAACACGTCCGTTTTTTCCACCAGTCTTGAACAGGACCGTTGTAATCAAGAATGTGTCATCAGTGAAGGGTGTTGCACAGTTTACAGCTACCTCTCCATGTCCACATCCACTCTGGTGCAGACTTCAGGAAAACCTGCTATTTTTTGGTTCCAGCTGATGGGAGCCATCTTTTTGAGGTCCAGAGCAATTTACTTTTGGTCGAACTGCTCTGAAATCGTAATCAGAGCCTGATGTGAGTCGGTGGGAAAGCGGTAACAGAGTTTAGCTAACAGTTTAAACGCCATCCTCTGCAATTTGAGTTTCACCAAAGAGGTTAAAAACCAATATTTCAAACTGTTATCAGCTGTGACGGAGGGGAACTCTGTGGTGATGGAGAGACCGGCAGACTGGAGGGATGTTCTGACTGATCAGAAAGCCAGCTGCTGTTGTGCCAGAGAGCTGTTGGACTTCTGACAAACTCCCAATTCCCAGTGAAATGAATGAAATGGACTTTAATGAATAAATCAATACTTGTTACATAATGGCTCTCTCTTCAGCTACAGTACTATTTAATGCTTTAATGCTTTTGGGAATTCCCAGGAAGTGTTTTGGCAGATTGACTTGATAAAAGTTTACTGCGAGATCTGGAGGCAGAGTGTCATTTTATTTTAGGGAAGTGGTAATTACTCTTTTTTTTTTTTTCGGGGAAAACCGTTATATGTAGGGAACAGAAGACTTTGAATAATATTTCTGGAGCCCAGTTCGCTTTTCTTGGCCATAATATTGTCAGTTCTGTTCAAAAACACCTCACAGCTCTTTATTTCCTCTGAGGGGATTAGGATGGATGTCCGCCACATGATACTGACATAAAAAGAAAAACATTCAGGTAATATGTCTTTTTACCCATAATTCCCTGCTGTGCATCCAAAACCTGCCATCTTCTCTCCTCTTTAATTAAATAATGTGTGTATTAATCTGTCAGGAAAACAGATCTGAAACAAATTAGAAAATATTCCTTCTGACCAATTTCAGAACATCAAAATCTAATTTTAGATGAACACAAAATATGTTTTGTTTGACTTGTTTCTTTCTGTATTTTTAGTATGTTTGGCAGAGTTAACCTCTGTCCAGAGTTTGACTGTTTGGGGTTTGGGAAGGTCAAAAGCAGCGTTTAAAAAAAACAGTTTTGTGCACGTGCACAATGTCAGTATTTTAAGATGCTAAGTCATTTTCTTTAGATTTGAAATCACAATTTTGAGATGCTAAGTCATTTGATGGGATGCTAAGTCATTACTTTGAGAAAATCTCTCAGTGACTCACAGGATCTTTCTTTCCAGTAAACTGGTGGAGATGAGCTTCCATATAACACGACAGTCGACCCGCCATGATGATGTCACTCTTTAAAAGCCACTGAAACAGAATGTGGACCAGACACTAAAACTTTTCACTGAACCTAGATTAACAAAACTTGGACACTCAATCCACTCATTCAGTGGTGTGGAAAACCCAATTTACTAAATAAACGAATTAAATTAAACTGCTAGGATACAATAAAACACATTCAATTAAACTTAATGACATTTATTTAAATGCCTTTTCAAACTGTATCTGACGTCTGATCTACTGACTGACAGGCTGTTATCACCTCCATCAGTTTGTCTTCACTGTGTTTTTGTGGCTTCTCTCTCACTTCCTCTCCCTTCTTGTTCCCTCCATTGTTTTGGCCGTCACGTCGCTGCTCTGCGGCCAGCAGCTTCCTCTCCTCTCCGGCCCAGTTTTGGTTGGAGAACGCTTCAAAGTGTTCCTAAACGCTGCAGAAGTTCTGCAATACAGAAAGAGCACAAATCTGCACGTCATGTGATAATAATTTAGTGCAGTCAGCAGGAGTGCTGCTCACTGTGTTTCCTGATCCATCAGTTTTTATTAAACAATTCGGCCCTGCTCTAATGTGGTGCATTTCCTGTTGCTGCTTCACAATAAAAGCTTCTTGTTGGTTGTGTGAAATGCACAGTCCCACCCAACATGAGCATGAACACCTTGAAGAAACACTGCAAGTTCAGTTTCTTCATCACTGCTTTCTTCGCCCCCCAGCGTGGTTTTCCTCATCCTCTCAATGTTGGACTGAGGGCAGAACGGACGCCACACCGACGCTGTACATAAAGCGGTGTGGATGGCGCTAGCTGTTTAGCACGCTAACTTCAGTAGGCAGCTCTGCAAAACAATGCATAACATCAGAACTGTAATTTCTTTACGTTCTGTCGGTAATCCTAGTTTACATTCAGTCCCATCGGCTGTCTTTTTATTTTTTAAATCAGCAATGAAATTAAACCGTTTTATTTAAACCAAAACCAGATATTATCAGTGCAAAGTGTCTCCTGATTGTATGTCAACTGAAGCCGTTAGTTAAAATAAAATCCAGCTCTCGTACGTTCAAAGAAGATTCCTGAAGCCTCGAGGATCCGTGTTACATTTAGAAATATCAACCGGGCTTTGTGGACACACACACACACACACACACACACACACACACACGCACAGCGAGCAGTCAGTTAGCGTGCGGGCACAGCTGAACTATCAAGGAACGTGATCAAGAACATTTTGTCAACCTCTGCTGTGCGTGTGTGTGTGTGTGTGTGTGTGTGTGTGTGTGTGTGTGTGCGTGCGTGTGTGTGTACATGGATGAGAGCGTGCACGTTATCTGCATGCTTAGGTGTGTGTATGTGTGTGTGTATCTGCTGAGCATTTTCGATTAAGTGTGTGAGAGTGAAACTAGGTTTGATGAAGGAGTGTGCTGCACACACACACACACACACACACACACACACACACACACACACACACACACACACGCTTCAAACACCGTCTTTATATGTGTGTGTGTGTGTGTGTGTGTGTGTGTGTGTGTGTGTGTGTGTGTGTGTGTCCCACATACTGAGGGTATGAGGCTCTTCTCACTGGTGGAACTCCTACATTTTAGCCTGGGGGTGTACATTACACACACACACACACACACACACACACACACACACACACAGACACACACACACACCATGACAGCAACATTTCTAATTGACTATAGCTCACATGTAGCTCACATATTTCATCCTCATTCCCCCTGAGTGTGAGCTTAAACTTTGTGTGTGTGTGTGTGTGTGTGTGTGTGTGTGTGTGTGTGTGTGTGTGTGTGTGTGTGTGTGTGTGTGAACCAGTCAGTTCCTATTCTATTGATGTGCGGCCTTGAGGTTGCCCCCTCTTCCCACGATGCTATGCTGCAAGCGCGGCCTACCAGGATGCAGAAAATAAGAGTTGGAGAACTTGTTTAGGAGCTCCCCACGGCAGCAACACACACACACACACACACACACACACAGTGAAAGAGGGTGTAATTCCTCTCACCCTCGGCTACACTTCCGCTGTGTGTGTGTGTGTGTGTGTGTGTGTGTGTGTGTGTGTGTTGTTGTGTCAGCTGGAATTGTTGTCAACGGAGCCGCTTCACTCAAAAAAAGGGGTCACTTGTATTTCATACAAATTCAAATTTATTATTTTTTAATCGCTCATCAGAATATTTATTCATGAATGCAGAGTGCAAATGGGAACGTGTGTGTATATTTAAATATAATCTGGATATGGCTTTTTGCTCGTATTTACTCAGTTTCAGTGTCCGATTTTTATTGTTTTTACTTGAAGGAAACAGGAGCAGTGAGACTTTAACGCAGAAACTCCATGTTCGACTGCGCGTTCTAGTCCGAGGCCGCCTGAAATAAACGTCACGACATTTATTTCTGTCCAGAGTCGCATTAATTTTTCTAAACCCTCCCAGATTTGAACTGCAGCCTCGTCACATTATAAATTAGTTTGAACAGAAGCAACACAAACGAATTTTGTGAGAGTTTAGCGCAGACACGACCACAAATCTGAATTAATCTGAATTAAGCTCGCTGAGATGTTTCAAACACGTGTTTTTCTTCCATGTGCCTGTGTTGGTTGTGGGGAAAAAAAGAAATGAGTACACAAGAGACAGGTGGCTGCCTGTTTCTGGTGAAGTCTAGCAGTTTGCTTTCAATTAGCCACTAGCTGTCAGCCACTAGGAATATGAAGCAAAGGCGTTTGATCCCAGGCCCAACGGCTCAATGTGCCCCGACGCTCCCCTGAGCCCGAGTTTAACTTCTGCTGCCGCTTCTTTTCATTGTATTCAGATACTCATGACAGATACTCGCCGGTGGACGCTTCAGAATTTTATTATCGGGAAAAAAAAGTACGCATTGATCAGAAAAGTTTGTGCTGACAAAGGGATGATGCCTCAATCATCCGGGCTTCATCAGGCAGGATGAACTTTACTCAAGTAGAAGTACAGAAAAAATAACATAGAAGTGCTGATTCAACTTGTGTACTCAAGTAAAAGTGTAAAAGTACAGGCTCTGAAGTGTACTCAGAGTTTAAACGTAAAAAGTTGCCATCTTTTTTTTGTTTTGTTTCTCTGTTTGTCTTGTTGTGTCTGTCTTGCATGATAAACACTGATAGATAAACCATTATTTTCCCCATCCATTCAGGTGGAAACCAGTTTTTGATGTTAGGAAGAAAAAATAATCAATAATTCCCCTTAACTGCATTAAAACTTAAGTACAAGCCCGAGCTGAGACACTTCAACCAGTCAGTCTGAGCAGTGAGTAGATGGTTAACAGTCGAAATCCGGTTTCTCTGGGTCTCACGACACGACGCAGCGAGGAATTCAGCGATCATGAGTGGATCTTTGTGCGGTTCAGCTGCTCCTCCGCACTGAGAGGGAGCCAGTGGAGGTGATTCAGGCGCAGAGCGAGGTCACGCCCCGACCCCTTTGGAAGTGTCCCAGCGTGACTGATGGGAGACCCCGAGACCTTCGGCGCAGACGGCCCGCGGTGTCTCCCGGCTGACCCGGCGAGGGCCAGGTGGAGCTCGGGGAAATTGCCGGAGGATATAAAGGAATGTGTCCCGGTCCTCACGCAGCGCGGAGCGTAACCAGCACTGCTCTCTATAAACAGCAGATCAGATGACGGTGTTTAAAGGGCGACAAGCAGCTCTGCAGTCTTGCAGCTTTACTGAAATTTTAGCCTCCACCAGATTAGATTCCACCCGATTTTTGAACCAGTTCCATTAAAGTTCCTTGGTGCTTGGTGTGGCAACTTTTTGGGGTTCTGACCCAATTTATTTTTGGTGCAAATGCTCAACTAGGTGCACGAACTGTAACTGGACCAGTTCCTTGTGTGTTGAAAAGTAAATTTAGGTGGAAAATGCTCCAAGTTTATAAAGTCCTCAACTGAATTTGGACCAGAACAAACGAACTATAGGCGTGAAAACATCTGACGTCTGTAGCTGTGTTTGCGTTTGAGGTGTTCCAGAAATATCTTCAACTTTATTTCATACAGGATTGACTGATGAACACCACTTATCTTCCCTGAGGAAACGGTTTAAGATGCCTCCTCGACTCAATGAAAATCTCTCTGCAGCTCAATTCAGGAGCCTGTGCATCGCCACGGGCTGTAAGAAGCTCCAGTTTGTGGTTTTTGTGATGTTTAGCATCTATAGTGCTCGGTGCCTGCCTTCCTGTTGGAGAGCTGCCACCTCCATTCACTTAAACCAGTGCAGTGTGTCTGTGTGGAGCCAGTGTTGGCAAGATTTTCGCACTTCTTCATCTATTATTTGAGGAGTATATTTATTATTTACCCTTTACTGTATATATTGTACAGTGTTCCATTACATGCTTGGCTTTTTGCACATTTTTCAACATCTCCGCATAACATGTAGCATGAAATTTAGCACCATTCGCTTGCCAAAGTTGTGATTAATTTAATTTTTTTTATATATTTAGTCATACTGTGTCACCCCAGTTCTCTCAATGGGATTAAATGTTCATATTTTATCTATTGGAAGTGCAAAAATTGGTGGCTGTCCCTGTCTGTACTGATAGAAAATCCTTGGGAAGCCTGGCATGCGTAGTAACAGATGACTGTAATCTTCCTGCACACGCAGTAATCTGATTACATGTTGTTTTAGCTGTAAATGGTGATGTAAAAAGTCCATCTGCTCAGTGTGTGTCAGCCGTACTTCCCCCTCCATCCTGGGAGACGCACAGAGTGTTGACAGAAAGAGGGAACGGCTGGAGTGGCTTATTCATATCTGGTTTTCCTATAACTCTCACACACACACACACACACACACACACACACACACACACACACACACACAGCGCACACACACGCCTGCACGCTCCAGTGAAACCAGAGCGTCTCACATGCCTCTGGTTGTTTTGGCAGAATCCAGCGTTCTTCTGTTCCTGAAAACCACTGACTCGGCCGTGTTCTGAAGTCCGACTCCCTTGTCCCGGTCAGTGGACTCGCTCGCCGCCAGGGTTAGCGGTCAGCGCGTCCCCCACCTCCTCTGCCGGTCGCAAGCATGTTATTATCGTGGCACACGGCCCACCTGTAAATGAGCCGGAGCAGAAAATGCACTGACCAAACACGTTCCACTGAAAGGCGGCTTCACGCCCTCTGAGCTCCCGTCGAAACATCTAAAGGCTGAACTTCCTCGTTTGCTGTTACACCGTGAGAGTGTACGTGTGTGTGTGTGTGTGTGTGTGTGCTCACCTGCAAAGTGGACTATGATGTTTTCCCGAGGTCAACTCTTAGCCCAGGTCTAAGAAAAGCCCCTTCCAACATTCAAGCTCCTTTTTGCTCAGTTTTTGGTCTCCACCCTTTCTGCTCTTTAGCTGCTAAATGCTCTGCTCTTTGAAACAATTAGTCAATCAGTGATCAATGAGTTTGCAGCAATTTTAATCATCGTTTTTAGTAATTTTTAAAGAGAAAAATGGCAGATATAATGTAGCTTTTTCTGTTTGATGACTTTTCTATGATAGAAAACTGGATGTCTCTGTTTTTGGACGATTTGTTGGACAAACCAAGACGCTGCATACGGCATCATGGGCTCCGGGAACCATTTGCTGATATTTAATCGATTTATTGATAAAAGAATCAGTGGATTAATTAGTTGCATCCTTACAGTCGTAGTTCTTTCGCTCTCTGAGCTGAGCGGCCGGCGTGTTTGCTAATGATCTGCACCGAGCAGCAGAAAAATAATGAATGAGATGTGATAACGTTTGAAACATGTCACCACCGCACTTGACTGCAAACTAAGAGTGTCTAACAACGAGCAGCTTCATAAATTGAACCCATGCAGTGCGATGCAGATGAAAGCAGTTTGTTGTGTTATTGACATTGACCTATTTTTCCTCCCTCTGCCTCCTCGAGCCACGCGCTAATAGAGCCTTTTTTTCTCTTTAAAGCTTGTTTTTACACAATTTCTGCTCTGCTAAACTCTGCAGAGTGCAGAGCGGCAGGAAGAGCAGCTCATGCCACAAGTCAGACCTCAGCGGTGAGGACGTGACACGAGGTCAGCAGCAGCACCGACTCTGCTGGATTGTTATCGCACAGTAAGATATCTGCTGTGTATTGTTCTGTACTGGTCTAACCAGCAAACCGCTAAGTGCGGTCTGTGTTCTTCAAAACCTCGATCAGATCGCTATGTCATCCTCATGCAGGTGGCTGACCACAAAACATGAAAGCTATGTCAGAGATAACGTGTGTGTCGTGTCATGTGTGGCTACAAAACAGCAAAATACCTCATCACAATGAGAGTCAGACAGGAGGGAAGGTTTGCTTTTTACCATTATTGCCAACAGAAGCAAAAGTAGAAAGTACTTGTTGTCATGCAGGAAGAAAGGCGTCAAGGCATGGGAAAAGACTAGAGAACTATGAGAACTATGTAGTACTGAATTGTGGGCGGAGCTGAAACATGGTTCGGTGATGCACCAAAGCCGTGGTCCCCCAACACTAACAGAAACCCCACTAAGTGACTACGTACCGGTCAGTTACAAACGTACCTTCAGTCCAAATCAGTTCAAGCTCACTTCAATTCCAACAACCTGACACAGAAGAAAAAAATATACCATCCTGTCACCGTCCTCTGGCTCTGGTGGCTCAGACCTGTCTGGACGTGTCCAGTAAAGCTGCTAGACGGGGGCGTCCATGTTTCAGTCAATGTGTTTTGTCATATGTTTAGTTCTTCCTTGCTCCGTGCAGCATCCTTCCACCAAGTTTCACGAAAATGAGGCCAGTAATTTCCCATAATCCTGCTGACAAACAGGCAAACAAACGCCACCAAAAACATAACCTCCCTGAAGTACATAACCAAACAATCGTCTTTGTTGTTAACTGCATCTGCAGTGACTTGTGCCCACGTTTAGCTCCTGTTTTAATCTGCTTTTCTTCTACAGTATGCTGCGTGTAAACACCAGTTTCCAACAGCTCCCGCAGATTAACCTTTAAAATAACCCCGAAATCAGTGGGAGGTGTTGTTGATTTTTAAGCCCTAAAAAAATGCACTAATTCTGTGTGGGTCAAGTTTTTTGTCCTGAATCATTTTCAGTTTTATAACACAAAATATTAGTAATGTTAAGGGTGTTTGCATGTCCTTTAAATGTCTGGAATTTTAGTACGTTGGCTTAGTTTTAAGGATTATAAAGGGATAGTTCAGCTTTTTTGAAGTGGGGTAGTATGAGGCACTTATCCATAGTCGGTGTGTTACCTACAGTAGATGGCGGTCGACACGTCCCCAGCTGCAGGAGAAAATATTTACAGTATTTTCACTGCTTTGCCTTCTGACCAGACAACTTCTTCTGATGGAAAACAGCTGTAATATAAGCCACATGACGCTCTCTTCACACCAACCAAACTCCATTGGCAAAATCACCAATTTTGCGCTGCAGAACACATGGGTTTGTTTGTCTACTGCTGCATTAGTCTGTTAGTTTGTTTATGTTATTGTGTGACTTCTGTGTTTTAAAGATTTAATTTGGATTCAGCAAAGTCGCACAAAAACACAACAAACTGATACACTGAGGCAGCAGTAGACCAGCAACTCATATGTCTCCGTAAGCTAAAATTACTGTTTTTGTCAGTGGAGTTTGGTTGCTTTGCAGAGAATGACATTTGGCTTATATATAACAGCATTTTCCCATTGGAAAAGGTTGTCTGATGGCAGGCTAATGTGGTTTAAATGTTCAAAAACTCTATTTTTATTTTCATTATTGTTTATTTATGTTGTTTTATAGGCTTTTGAAAAATATTACAACCTTATTTAATTGATATCTGGTGAAAAAGGAAAATTTCCATTTTTTTTGTAGAATTTTGGCACAAAATATGGGTAAAAATATCAGTATCATTATTGGTTTTACTTAAATAAACAAGTATTTCTGGTTTTTCAAATATATCTGAGTGTACTGGTCAGGTGCAGCACACTGTCGTACAGTACCAGAGCTCCTGAGCCGGTGACGAACGCTGCTGTTGCTCGACTAAATAAGGCAACATCTCAGTGTGAGAGAGGCGCGTGGCTAATTGGCAGGGAAGCTTCACACGTTCTCATCCATCAAAGTGTGTGTGTGTGTGTGCGAGTGAGTGTATGTGTGTGTGTTTCACAGCAGATGGTGACAGTGCATGAGTCGGTGTGTGTGTGTGTGTGTATGACGTCCAGATGACATCACACAAACCCCCTCCTTTGCCAAACACACTCGGACACAGTCTTGCATATTTATTGTGCATGTGGGTGTTGGTCAGTGGTTTGTATCGTCATGCCAACGCTGTCTGGTCTGGTTTGTGTCAGTGGGTACTTGTAAATACATACACCGTGTGTGTGTGTGTGTGTGTCTGTTATCTCACAGGTAGGCAGGTGGAAATCTTACCGTGTGTTTCCCGTTCACTGACGCGTAAAGGTGCAATCTGGGTTGAGAATACCTGCCTCATCACCTACAAACACACACAATCAACAGTGTGATACACACCTCATCTCCCTCAGTGAACGGCTTTATATTGCAGCGGGTCTATTTCTGTTGTCTGGCTCGTTCTCTCAGCTCTATTTAAGGACCAAACCGCTGAAAAAGAGAAAAAGAAAAACCACAGAACTGACTTTGCATTCGTCTGCTGGTTCTGGACTGTTTGTAAAATGACTAAACGTGGCAGTGACTGATGAAAGTAACGCCCCGCTGGGATGGGAATCATTTCTCTGGAGGCGGCAGCACAGTGACTCCATGTGTGGTATTATTAGGTTTGAGTTGTTCATCAGGGAGCTGATTGTTCCCTTGAAACTAGTATTAATTTCAGCCCGACTGATACAGACAGTTAACAATGATAGGGGTAATTATACTGTATGTATAGCTCTGTTATTATGTTGAGAGACGCAACAGAAATGATGTCACTACCTAAACAATAGGGACCTTCTTTGAAAGCGGTGGGGTCTATGTATACATATATGCACGCTGTATGGCCAAAATCTGCAGATAACACGACATTACAGCCAGATGTGATTATTAATCATCTTTCCATCAAGCATCCACTTTTCTGGGAAGCTTTTGCACAAGATTTTGGGGCCTGACTGCCGGGATTTTCTCCCGTCCTGCCACAGGAGCATCACTGAGGTCCAACACAGATGTTGGGTGTGTGATCAGGGTCCAACAATTATTTTTTTTTTGTCCACTGGCTCGGTGGTGCAAGAATGTTATTTGCCTGAGCAAAATGTCTACTTGCCCTGATTAAAATTTCACACATATGTGACAGGTTTTTGGCTTCTTTCTCTGCTGTCACTTGCAGCAAATGTTCAGGCAACTTTTTAACCAGGATGCAATGAATGTTATATTGCGTTTCAGCTCGCTTGTTGTTTTTGGACAGACGAGGCCTGGCATAAGTGTTTACTGGCCCCGGGCCATCAGGCAGTCCTTATTGTTGGGCTAGGACCAGTTTGAGTTCATCCAAAAGGTGCTGGATTGGGTTGGGTCTCTGCTCAGCCCAGTAAAGTTCTTTCACACCAAACTGGGAAAACTGCTGCTTTACAGACGACTGGGTTTTCAGATTTCCCGACGGGAATTAAGGAGCCTCCATTACCCAAATCGTTTGCCTTGAGTCAAGTACTTTTAGGGTGAAGTCTTGCAGTTATGTTCAGTGGCATTTGGGTGCATCTCCTCATTTGCGGATTATGCCGTCCTGTTCTTTTGAACCAATTTATTTATGGTCGAAATGATCCAAACTGTTGCAGAGCCGGTTCCCTCTTGGTGGAAAAGGCCTTAGACCCGGTCGTGTCTTGGCCACAAGGTATCATCAAGAGGGCTGTTCTACTTTGTAGTGCAGCACAATGCCCTTCTTTTCAGCTGCAGCTGTGAAGTTTCACAAAGGTTTTGGGCTGGGCTTTTGTTCAATTTGTTTGGCCTCGTATGTTGCGGAGCGAGTTTGCTGGTTGCTGACGAGTGTCTCAGGTTGTCACATTCAGCCACGCTGGTTGCAGCTTGCTTGTTCCAGCTCATCTCCGCCTCCCCCTTTGTAGAAATTAGGATTGTGTTGCTTCGGTGGCTGACAAAACACAACCTCAAGTTTCAGATTGTAGCTGTCCATGCAGGATCTCACTTTCTGTGTGGAAATGATTGCATGTGATAATTAAGTTGCACAAATTGGGCAAAAATAACAGTTTGAACGACATCATGTAATTAACTGTATGATTTCTAACTTCTAACAGAACCGAGCTTCACGCTGACCCTTGAACCCGTCCTGAGCCCCCAGATGACGTCTGAACCCACAGAGCTGGCCTGTCATGTGACCAACATCACCCATTTACCCCCGGGAGGCCGACTGGGCGTCACCTGGGAGCACACCACACTTCCTGGTACCGTTAGCTCCGCCTTTGTCCAAATCTTTTCTGCATTTATTTTTCACCCACAGAATTCTTTAAAGACTAGAAGCGTACTGGTTTGATTCCAATCTGTCCAATCACCTGCAGGTATAGGCGACGATCCTCAGACATCGAACTCCATCGGCACCCTGGACGGCCATGGCAACCTGTTGCCGGGGTCGAAGTATTCGGAAAGGCTGAAGAGCGGTGTGTTGTCTCTGAGCAGAGTCCAGCCCAACACGTTCAAACTGCGATTCCTCCGCACACAGGTAGCAAAACATAAAGACGGACGATTTGAAACAGAAGAATGTCCTTGATGCTAAATTACGAATTCTGCTATGGTGATGGCGTGACGAGCCCCTCTATACCTCTGATTGACTCGGGCTAGCTGCCTTTGTTGGTTAGGTTCTTTTCCAGCTGAAAGCGAACACAGTAATGTTGATGACTGACTTGTTTTGCGTCTCTCTGTAGGAGATCGACAAGGGCGAGTATGTTTGCACCGTGTCTGCTTGGAGTGTCAACAGCCAGGGTGACATGGTGAAGACCGCTGAGCACCAGAGCTCACCGCTGACTGTACAATGGGTCACCAAACGTAAGGACGCTTTTGAACCAATTCTTACATATTGCACCTTTAAAGGATGATGGAAAAAGCATGCAAGTAGCAGAAACATGAGCTGGGTTTTGTTTCAAAGATAAAAAAAAAAAAAGAAAGAAAGATCAGTTTGCCTGTAAGCTTGTGAGTTACAGACAAAAACCGACTGATCCAAAGCACAGAACAGAAACATGACTTCTCTTTGTGCTGTGGGGAAATCAACAATCGACGTCTGGCACCTTTATCCTTCTCTCTGCATGTTAGCGTTCATCCTAATACTCCAGGTCGTATTCTGTGATTTTTAATGAGGTACTTTCAGGAGAAATTTGGGAAAACAGGACCATTAACTCGCATTCATGATTAAGAAAACTCTCATTCGTTGCCAGACAGACAGAGTAACCCTGCTGCTGAGCTTTATGAATAAGCTCTAATGTCTACATATCATTCCCAGACTTCAGAGTGAAGCCCTCAACATAACAACAGACCTCTTGTCTCAGCCTCGCACACACACGCTTCCTCTCTATTGAAGTTGGCGCCCTCAATTTAGCTAATTGAGCCATGATGTAACTGCATTTCTGTGCGTGCGATGCCCTTTTGCCCGCTGTCGGGGATTTCCCCTTCGGACACTGCTCCTCTTAAAGCCCGCTGATCGATTCATTGATACGCCGGTTGCGTTTTCAGGTCCCAAGCTGAATGTCATCGCCAAGCAGATCCGTGAAGCCACGGTGGGCGGGGCCACCTTCGAGATGAGCTGCACCGTGTCCACCGAGAACCTCGGGGAGGTGGGCTACTCGGTGCTCATCCAGTCGCAGGAGAGCCTGGAGAGCGCCGTGAGAACCATCATGACGCTGAGCCCCGACAACGTCCTGCAGCATGGAGGAGCCACAGACCCCAACAGGAGGTACACACCTGACTGCATGTGTAAATTAAAGGGATAGTTCAGATTATTTGTGATTGTATGACATACTTGTACTTATTTTTATGTCTGTCAAAACATAATTAAGAGGTGGTGATTTGAGTGTCTTTTATTTTGAAAAGTATTTCTCTTTGTCTCTCTCTCTGTGTCCACGCAGAGACAGTCTGGTCCTGACAAAGTTCGGCGCAGCGGAGTTTCGGTTCCGCCTGGCGGGCGTCCAGCTGTCCGACAGAGGTTACTACTGGTGCGACATCACCGCGTGGACCAAACAGCAGCCGGGACAAGCGTGGACCAAAGCCACCAGCTCGGAGTCCAACAAAGTCCGGATCGACTTCCAGGAAAACGGTGGGTTGACGAGTCTGCGTTGTGTTCGTTTGAGAAAAAAATCACGCAGAAACCTTGTTGCTATGTGGCTGTACAGGAAAATGTTTTAAGACGGTCAAAAAAAACGTGGACCAGCCCTTTAAATGTCAAACGTAATAGAACAAGTTCTGAAAAAAGCTTAAATCCATCAACTTTTTAAAAGAAAATTCCGATCTATGTTGGATCAGCTCTGCCTGTTATGTTTTGGACTTTTATTTTGTTACTGTTTCATCACAAAACTAAAGGATTCTGACTTCCTGCCTCTGGCTGTTGTCTTCTGCAGAGCAGCGGCCAAAGTGGCTCATGGGTACTGTAATATTTAGTGGCGCACCATCTCATGGAAATAATGTTATTCTCAGAAGTGGAGCTGAGATGCAACAGTATGGTTTCATTAAAATGATGCAGGAGGCTCCGGTGGTTCTGTGAGGGGGAACGTTGACGACATTTATTTGCACAAAATATCAGTGTTTTTGCTCTTTATTCCGAAAAAGAGAAGTGATAACATGGCTTATGAAAAAGAATATTTCACTTTAAGGTTGCAGCAATAGTTGAAAGCACAAACAGTTGATTAATCATTAATAATTAATAAGATCCAACATGCTTTTTCCAATTTTTTTCTCACTTTCTTTCCTTATCTCTCATTTTAATTGCAAGTTTCTTCATTCAACAAATGTCTCTGTCAGACAAAACATGCAAAAATCAATCATGCAATTATCGATTAATGCATTTTTTTTTTAATCTTACTGCCGGTTAATCCGCTTATATTCAAATTTGTTTTGGATGCATAACCGAACCAACAGGAGAAAATTCCAGTTGCAGAGAACTTTTTTGTAATATCAGAATCGGATGTGTATGTAAGAGAACAATTAGAACAAATTTTAGAGAAAATTAAGGTCCTCTTTTTAACAGCAGTGGAATTAAAGGACCTGACAAAGCAAAGAACTGGAGCGTCTCTGAAATAAAGAGGAAATATGAAAAAGTTTCTAGCTTCCAGGTCTGGGCCTCTTAAACTGTGTTTGTATCTGAGAGAAAATCCAAAATACAACTAGAACTGCAAGCAGTTATGAACGGGGGCCAAGCCTCCCCGCGCGAGCCGTTCCCCGCGGCCGCGGGCTCCGAGGGACGCGGGGCTCGGGGCGATCGCGGGGACACGCGCCGTCGTCCGAGCCGCGGCCTTCCAGTTCAGGGCAATTGTCAGGACACAGGACAAAGCTTAGCTGCAGTATTCACTGTAGTGGGTGTGCACTGTTAGTGCCAAAGGCAGAATGCGTGGCGATTTTGATTTGTTGCAATAAATCCCGCCCACTTTGACCAATCATTACGTAAGTTTGCGGTTGGCCTCGGGAGGGAGTCCACATCATGCGCAGCGAATTTTGTAGGAATCCGAGCAACTTTTGGGAAACTCGATTTTTTGGGTTTGTAGCGCCCCCTATTGGCCGATCCGCACCAAATTTGGCACAGAGCGTGTGGATGACCTCTGGAACCACCGTGTTAAGTTTGAAGTCGAAAGACTTTAGTTTGACCGAAATATGACACAACATGTGTTTTTTAAGCTAGCCGAAAAATAGTTCGGTTATAATTAGCGCATTTTTTGTCGTGCAACAATTCTTTTGATAACTTTAGATCAGACACGTCTAGACATCGTATGTGCAAAGTTTGGCGCAGATTGCGCTTAAACTGTAGGAGGAGTTCAAAAAAGTAGGTTTCGGACATGCGGCGACTTAGCGACGGGAATTTTCGGCGAAAGTGGGCGTGGCCTACGTCAGAAAATCCAGCCCTATTCAGGGAACACGGCAATATAAGATTTTTCAACGTGTCATTTAAAATGTGTAAGTTATAGGCCAAAATGCGTTATAGCGCCCCCTAGTGGAGTACACGTGCGATTTTAGGTAGGCGGGATCTGAGTCCTATTCTAAATGTACCCATAAAATTTCAAAGCCCTAAGTGTTATACTTTGGCAGAAATTAATTTTTTTTGTTTATCTTGTAATAAGCCCCGCCCACATTGACCTGTCATGACCCCCTTGAAGGTATGGCCTCAGGGCTGGCCTGACATCGTACGGACCAAATTTGGTAGAAATCGGTGCAGCCGTTCTAGAGATATAAACTTCCCATATCTCTAGCGCCCCCTAGGAGCCAACATTTGCCAAATTCAGCTCATAGGCTCCCAGTCTCATGCCAACCAAGGATCCCTGATTTGGTGTCGATAGCATTTACTTTGACCGAGATATGCAAGATTTTCCATTTTTACGGCTAGCTACGAAAATTTGTTCATTAATAATTCGCGGACTTTTCAACGCAAAAATAATGTTTTGATAACTTTAGCTCAAGAGGAGCAGAAGAGTGTCCGGGCCAATTTTCGTGCAGATCGGACAAAATCCGTAGGAGGAGTTGGAAAAAGGTGGTTTGCCAGTTTTCGCGATTTTGCGAAAAAATTATTTAGGCGGAAGTGGGCGTGGCCAATTACAAAGTGACTCAGCTCCATTCAAGGAATTGGGGGATATAAGGTTTTTGAATATGCGACATACGGTGTGGGAGTTATAGGCCAAAACGCGTTGTCCTTGCTTATAGCGCCCCCTGCAGGCGGACGTGTGCAGTTTTTTGCGTCTGAGGTACGTGCGGGGGTGTGGGCCAGCCCTCCAAATTGCACCGCCCTACCATGCACGGTTTAGCCTGCAGTATGAGTTTTATCAACGGAAGAATAAAAATAGAGGAAAAAAATAATAATAACTAGAACTGCAAGCAGTTATGAACGGGGGCCAAGCCTCCCCGCGCGAGCCGTTCCCCGCGGCCCTCGGAACCCACGGCCGCGGGCCCCGAGGGACGTGGGGCTCGGGGCGATCGCGGGGACGCGCGCTGTCGTCCGACCTGCGGCCTTCCAGTTCAGGGCAATTGTCAAAACACAGGACAAAGCTTAGCTGCAGTATTCACTGTAGTGGATGTGCACTGTTAGTGCCAAAGGCAGAATGCGTGGCGATTTTGATTTGTTGTAATAAATCCCGCCCACTTTGACCAATCATTACGTAAGTTGGCGGTTGACCTCAGGAGGGAGTCCACATCATGCACAGCGAATTTCGTAGGAATGCGAGCAAGTTTTCAAAAAGTCGATTTTTTTGGGTTTGTAGCGCCCCCTATCGGCCGATCCGCACCAAATTTGGCACAGAGTCTGCGGATGACCTCTGGAACCACCGTGTTAAGTTTGAAGTCCAAAGACTGTAGTTTGACCGAAATATGACACAACATGTGTTTTTTAAGCTAGCCGAAAAATAGTTCGGTTATAATTAGCTAATTTTTTGTCTTGCAACAATTCTTTTGATAACTTTAGATCAGACCCGGCCAGACATCGTATGTGCAAAGTTTGGCGCAGATGGCGCTTAAACTGTAGGAGGAGTTCGAAAAAGTAGGTTTCGGACATGCGGCGACTTAGCGACGGGAATTTTCGGCGAAAGTGGGCGGGGCCTACGTCAGAAAATCCAGCGCTATTCAGGGAATACGACAATATAAGAATTTTCAACGTGTCATTTAAAATGTGGAAGTTATAGGCAAAAATGCGTTATAGCGCCCCCTAGTGGAGCACAAACGCGATTTTCGGTAGGCCGGATCTGAGTCCTATTCTACATGTAGCCATAAAATTTCAAAACCCTAAGTATTATACTTTGGCAGAAATTAATTTTTTTTGTTTATCTTGTAATAAGCCCCGCCCACATTGACCTGTCATGACCCCCTTGAAAATATGGCCTCAGGACAGGCCCTACGTCGTACGGACCAAATTTCGTAGAAATCGGTGCAGCCGTTCTAGAGATATAAACTTCCCATATCTCTAGCGCCCCCTATGGGCCAACATTCGCCAAATTCAACTCATAGGCTCCCAGTCTCATGCCAACCAAGGATCTGTGATTTGGTGTCGATAGCATTTACTTTGACCGAGATATGCAACATTTTCCATTTTTACGGCTAGCTACGGAAATTTGTTCGTTAATAATTCGCGGAATTTTCAACCCAAAAATAATCTTTTGATAACTTTAGCTCATGAGGCGCAGACGAGTGTCCGTGCCAATTTTCGTGCAGATCAGACAAAATCCCTAGGAGGAGTTCAAAAAAGTAGGTTTTCCAGTTTTTGCGATTTTTCGGGAAAAGACGTCCAGGCGGAAGTGGGCGTGGCCAATTGCAAAGTGACTCAGCTCTATTCAAGGAATGTGGGGATATAAGGTTTTTGAATGTGCGACATACGGTGTGGGAGTTATAGGCCAAAACGCGTTTTCCTTGCTTATAGCGCCCCCTGCAGGTGGACGTGTGCAGTTTTTTGCGTCTGAGGTACGTGCGGGGGTGTGGGCCAGCCCTCCAAATTGCACCGTCCTACCTTGCACGGTTTAGCCTGCAGCATGAGTTTTATCAACGGAAGAATAAAAATAGAGGAAGAAAATAATAATAAAAACCTGAACAAAAACAATAGGGTTCCCAGCACCGCTGGTACTGGGAAACGCGTATGCTTGCATCCGCGTTCCCCAGTCCCCGCGGGCTTGGCCCCCTAATAAAAATCAGAACAATTACAATAGGGTTCCCAGCACCGCTGGTCCTGGGAACCGCGTATGCCTTGCATTCGCGGTCCCCAGGCCCCGCGGGCTTGGCCCCCTAATAAACTTTACGAGCCCATCGTGCTCATTTGATGAAATATCCTACAACCAGGCTGTGTACAAAGAGCATAACAGAAGAGTAAATGTTGGGAAAATTCTTTCTAACGCTGTAGTGAGATTCATCATTAATTTATAAAGTCATTTTCTACTCATTCTATCACTGATTCGCTTTCAAAACAAACAGAAGAAATCCGTGTTTCTGGAAATCCTCAACTCCACGTCCTCCACCCACACAGTGTTCATGATCACCAACACAAGTTCCCTAATAATGTGCAAAAATAAAGATGCACACACACATTTACACACACCTTAAGCCCTTTGACGCCCAACACAGCCACTGGCCTACTTAACTTTCTTTGATCTGACTGGGAAGTGGGAGACAGTGGGACAGTGGGAGGAGGAAGAGGAACAGGAGCGTCGGAGAGAGGAGAGGAGGAAGGAGGAAGGAGGCAACAAGGAGGAAGGAAGTGAGGCAGACTGAAGTGGAGGAAAAGGGTGAGGGGAGAAAGAGGAAATGGAGAGGGAGTGAGGAAAGGAAAAAGAGAAGGGAGGAGCATATAGGAGTAATTGATGGATGGATAGAATTAGTCCAGGCATTTTAACAAATGTGTGGTTCACTTTCACACAAATTTTGTTCTCAGCGTCGTCTGAAAAAAGTGAAGGGAAAGTTTGCAAAATCTCACCAAAAAATCTCAGTCTCAGTCTATTTTTCTTTTACATTGGAGGAATATGATATATAATAGTATTTAACACTTTTCAGAACAAAAGCAACAAAGTGCTTCACAATAAAAGCCTTTAAAATCACAATATGAAATATCAAAGATGTCAAATGGCTGATAAATGAAAGTGTGAAAATGAATTAGTCGTTCTGTCCACAAACACGCTTCTTAATTGGATGTTTCCTTTAGTAAAATAAATCAATTATTTACTCCATTTTTATTTTAGACACTGAACCAGAAATGTCCCAGAAAAAAAGTGCTGTAAAAACGGGCAGTGATACAGTGGCTAGTGTTTTAGCCGGTCCCTCAGGAGGATGAATTTTTCATCCAAATGCTGCCGATAACCTCAGTTACTGGGTCAGTGTCGTCCTCCAGTGCTTTTCACAAACACTCGCGTGTCTCAATTTGCAATTCAGCTGCTGCAAACGACTTAAAGTGATGTAATGCAACATTTCAGCTTTAAAATGTGAAAAAAAGAAAACGTTATTGGTTGAGTTGTGCACTTGGATCATCCCATACAAACATGACAAGAACGTGACTTAATGTAACGTGAGTAAAACTTTAATATCTCGTCCGCGAACGTAATTTTCTGCCTGATTCACGCAACGTTCAGCGCAGGCATGTGGACGTTAACCTGCGAGGAGAGCAAGCTGCCAGGTTTTTTAAAAGGCATGTTTTGAACGCCCGCTGTACTCGCGCACAAGATGCATAAATCCACTCAGGGTCTTCGCCGTGTGGACCGTCCTCTTCGCATGTTCCTGTTTGACATCTTGGCGAGAAGACGAGCTGCATTTGAAACAACGCGAAGGAGGTCTGTGGGAGGGAAAGACTGAAAGACGATCTTCCATCTCTCTCTGTCTCTCTCGGGGGACGGCAGGAGCCCTTGAGCATCATTTCCTCTTTCTCTCTCTATCGTTTGCCGTTCTTCCTCCCCCGTTCTCGCCGCCATCCTTTCGCTCTCCCACCGTCTCCCTCTACCTCTCTCGCCCCGCTCTCCCTCTCTCTCAGGGACATCTTCAAAGTGAAGCCCTTTGGCCAATCAGCCAGCTGCGGAGACGTGCACCGCTGCTTTCCTTTTCTTTCTCTGCCTGCCTCTGTGTGTGTGTGTAATCTTTCAAGTGCTCAAGTGTGTGTATCCAAGTCGAACATTTTGAGTTGACCCCACACAGAGCAGGAACACACACACACACACACACACACACACACACACACTGACAGCGTTCAAGCTTCAAGCTGAGCATTTTCAAGAACCGCTCATATTTGCCTTAGGGGACGGAAGTTCTGTTCACGCTGTTCGTGTTTGTGTGTGTGTGTGTGTGTGTGTGTGTGTGTGTGTGTGTGTGTGTGTGTGTGTGTGTTACGAGCACATCCACAAACTGGCAACCCTCCCAAGGTTCCAGCTGTATCTTGAATGTTTCAGACGTGTTGCGGTGGTTCTGCCCGTGCAGGGATCTTCGATGACGGCGAATATGGAAATCGCAGAGTCTCACCAGCACATTTACCGTTAAATAATTCAGCGTTTAAGTGATTTTTATAGATGGGTGGTAAATATGGAGTGGCCGCAGGAAAAAACGTGTCATCATCTGACAAGAGCAAGACCAGTACAAAGATTCAGCCTTTCATCGGTTGTATTTCAGGGTTTTAACTTCTTCCACCTCTCCGTCCGTATCATGGACCCATTTTCATCATTTTTAGGGGCAACAGATTTTTTTAGGGGAAGATAGCAGCTTAACCATTTATAACCATTCATGAATCGGTAATAAACCTTGTGTTTTGATTAGGGACCTATTTAAGTTTTAAAAGTTTAGACTTTCTAAGTATTTAGAACATTATTATTGACGTTTATGGCGGCCAAATTAAAGGCAGAATTGGTGGTGCCTTCCTAAAAAAACACCTCAAAGATGGCAGAGTGTAGCTTCCCACCTGTTATATCACACTTGACACCATTTAGACTCTTTTTAAACAAGAATTTGAAAAAAATAAATGAGATGTCAGATCTGTTAATCTGGTCAAGGTGAGGCTCGATAGTCTAATAATGGCGTAAATTTTAATCAAAGTTGTATTGTTTGCTAAGTAACTAAAAAACAAAAAAAGTTATGTTGTTTGAGAGCCAGCTTGCCAACATTAGAGAGTAATCCAGTATCTCATTTTAGGACAAACTTCTAAAGTGTTTCTTGAATGTTCCTGTTGGACTCATTCGCTCGCTTACAGCTCAGCAGTGCAGAGACCCGGGGAAGATGTTTTATATCCATCCACACGGTGTTCATGCAGATAGAGGCCATGTATTATACAGCACGTTGTCTGCATGGCAGCATGAGTAATGCAGCTTTCTTGGGGAAAACTGTCAGAACGTCTTAAATGTTATCAAAGGCGATTCGATCCGCGCGCTGAAGACCGTAACATGACTGGAGCTTTCTGAAGCCGCTCGCCATCGTCTTTTTCCAAACTCAAACATGAATGAATCAGAACGTTGGAGTCAATGTTTTACAGACCGCTGAATGCACCACTTTCAAACAGCCATCCAGCAGTTACGTCCTCGCAGAGCGGTGACCAAACAACCAGAGAGCTCTAGAATCTCGGTCCAAGAGGAGCAGTGGGTTCGTCTGCCCATCTGTCTGTCCGCCAACCCATCTGTCCCCGACATTTGAGTCCAGAGCAGAGACTGCTGTGACATTTGGTTGGATCAGGGCGGTTCCTGATGAGTTTGGTGACCACCCTCGACCTGTCAGATTTAATGACTTGTCTGGCTTATTTTCTCCTGGATGACCATCAGTCCAAAATTTTGACAAGAAGTGTCCAAATGTAAGCGTCCTGGTGCTCGACATGCTGGCTGTCACACTGTCAGTTACTGGGACGCTCCTGTGCTTTTCCTGTGATGACAAGTCAAAATGTCTCCTGTGGGCAAAAAAAAAAAAACCTGTGACAACTTTGCACAATGTCAGGGTCTCTTCATTAATGTTCTTCGCTCATGTTTTGTCTAACACCTTGCAGGTATCGAGGGGCTGCTAGCAGGGCTTTCTACATTTATTCTTTATTAAACAGCGATGAAAGACTGAGCTGCCTGTTCCCACCTTCTGCACACATTTGGAAATCAGCCAAAGTTGAGTGTGGGAGAAACCGGAGCAGGGGGATCCGGGGCGCCTCCTGCAGAAAAATGAATATTTTACTTTACATATTAAAGGTGCCCCTCTCCTTTAAAACTTTCTGCGAGAATTTACCCTCCATTTCTCTCACTGAAAAGGACGAGGCCTGTGCATAAACGTATAAAGGAGAACTCTCTTCTGCATCACGAAACAACATTTGGTGTCCTAAACTTTTAGAGTCGTGGGTCTTACACACGCCGTAAATCAAGAGCGTTGGCAAGTGCGCCTTAAGCCCCTTCACACTGGACGTAATACCACTGATGCCCAACAACATCTGGTTTTGTTGTCAGTGGGAGTTGGTACAATCCGAGTTCGCTCCTCATCATTTCAAATTACTCGACGTTGAGTTTGAAAGAGAGGCTGAAGTAAAAAAAAAAAGAAAAGATAAAACATCCAGCGGTCGTTCGGGAGACTAAAATTAGTCTTGCAGCTCAAAAATCGAGCTCAAAATTGAACTGAGATGCCGAACCCGGCTGTACCCACGTTTTTTAAGATCCACATGGACCAAATTTGAGACCAGAACCAGATCCAAGCTGTCCTCTTGCTTTAATTCATCCATCACTCACCGTTAGCTCGCCAGGCTAATGCTACACTGACTGGCAATGACCAGAACAGAACTCGAAGCTTGTATGCAACTAAAGAGCCTGATGGTCCAAACATTTGTCTAAATTGTGAATCATCATAAAAATGGGGCAGGGTCAGGATTGAGGCGCTGGTTATTATATTTATCTGCATCACCGATGGCTTTTGAATGCTAGCGATTAGTTATTCTGTACCCTATTTTTGTCGATCTCTTTTATCTACACCACAGCTGCTTCCTCCTTGTTGATTTTCAGCATATCAGAGAGATTGCAGACTGCGACTTTAAAGCAGTGTTTACCATCTGAAAGATGAACGCTATTTTCTCCCAGCCGCCGTCGCTCCTCAGGGACGTGCGTGCAGAATTATCGTACATGCAGGTTTTAAAAACACTCGGTTTAAATGAATCTTTTTGATCTCGCTCGAGTGTCTCTGATGTTCGCTGTCCCTGTCGAATGTTTTTTTTTTCTAAATGAAGCTTATTGGAGCTGATGTGTTGTCGTTGCAGGCCCGTCCTTCTCCATCGGCATCCAATCGGACGCCAGCAGCGTTTATCCGTGGGAGACGGCCAAGATGGAGTGTTCGCTCAGGGTCTCTGGGTCATCGCCAAAGACTGGTACGACACACAAACACACACATTCACAGGTAGACCACACTATGCACTGCTATACTTTTTTTTGCACACACGTGCATAAAGAAAAACAGCTGTAACACACACACACACACACACACCTCTGCTGCATTCTTCACCTGCCAACCTGTCAGCAGCCCTGCTAATAAGAATGATGGCACTTGTGCATTAAAAATGGTTGTACAGATGAAACAGACTCTCACTCGCTCTTGTTAACACACACACACACACACACACACACACACAAACAAACTGAATTCTTTC
Organism: Lutjanus erythropterus; assembly: GCF_056507025.1. NCBI lineage: Eukaryota > Metazoa > Chordata > Actinopteri > Lutjaniformes > Lutjanidae > Lutjanus > Lutjanus erythropterus. Next base: position 16,345,969 of record NC_139340.1, on the reverse strand, counting down.
ACTTTCTTTTGTGGGTGTGGGTGTTTTTGTGCGGCTGGAAATACTGGTTACAGCTTGTGCTGTAGATTATAACGATAATACGCCTGTCTTAAGTCTTACCTTTCAACCGGCCCGTCGCTAAACAGACAAAGTTTGCAACAAGCAGGTGAACACAGTGGAGCTTTTAGCAGCTTAGGAGCCAGATACCTTTTTTTTTCTCTGGAGGTGGTGGAGACCAAAAACAGAGCTAAAAGGACGTGTTGACAGAAACACGACTCCAAATGAGCGCTAATGAAAGCTAAGTCTTATATGAAAAGTTTAGGTTCAAGTGGGTAAAAAAAAATCATTGAATGCAGCTAACCAGAGTAAAAGGACACTGACCTCTGACGTAAAATAAGGGGTCACATAAAATGCAAATATTCAAGTTATGCACAAGTGCATCAGAATTGTACAGTATAATAAATGTACTTGGTTACTTTCCAGCACTGAGACTCCCCACAGAATAAAAATGTTGGACGCTGTAAATGAATTATTTGCGGTGTAACCTCCACCGCTCCTCTTCCTCGCTTCTTCAGAAACAAGCCATCTGCAGCGTAACGCGCCGCCGCTCCTCCACCACCACCCCTCACTCCATTTATCTGTTTCTCCCTCTGTCCCACCCCCTCATCGCCTTTCCTCCCCAACTCCAAACATCCATCCGTCTTCTAACCTCCCTCCTCTTCCTCACCGCTCCGTCCGTACTCTTTAACTCCGTCATATCGTATGATGTCATGCATCGCTCACTGCCTTCCTCCGTCCATCTGTCATGCATCTCTCTCTGTCTGCGCATCTTTCTTTACTGTCACAACATGTGGTTTCTATATAATACTCTCACAGCGAGTGTGTGTAGTGTGTGTTTGGTTGTTTGGAAATAATTCTGCAAACACAAGCGGAGCAGAACACCACTTCCTGAAGTGTTTGGACATATGTGAGCACGTTTCCTCTGCACCTGTGCCCTCGCAGGAATGTATGTTTGCGTGCGTGCACGTGACGTACGCCCGCATGCACAAACACAAATCTTCCCCCGCAGCAGTGCGGCGCCGCGGGGGGGATTGTGGGTTGGTGGTTGTGGAGCATGCTCTCTCAGACAGCTGCTCCATGGGAAGAAATTCCCCCCTCAGCATCACAGCTGACAGGGAAGTTACGCATGGATGTCCTCGCCACGGGAAAGAAGGCGGAAAGGAGTGTTGTAGTATGCATGAATATACCGTGTTATTATTGTCACTGCCAGCAGAAGTGTAGCAGTTTATAGAAGTTATATTAGTTGTCTTATAACAGCTTATAACAGGCAGGTGTGAGCCATCAGTATTAAAAAAAAGCATGTTCTCTCACTTGCAGTGCTTTTCAGTCAAAATGTTCCAGAAACAGCAAGTCCCTGTTGAGCATTCCTGTTTCTAACACACCTGAAGATCTGTGAATTTTAGGTAAATTAGACCAATTATGGATTAAAACATGCAACACACAGTTTGAGCATGTAAGCAAATGACATAACTTAACATTAATACAGTAAATATTACAATAAATGTCCCCCTTCATCCTATTATGGACCCTAAAACGGCTACATATCCTTAGCACTTTGACCCTTTTCACACACAGCATTTGCAGCATTTTATTTTTATTTAAAAATCTGAAGTTTTGGGGAATGTTCTGCAGAGGACGACCCGAGACAGCCTGTAACTTAATCCTGAACAGCCTCTGTTGATTTCAAACAACAGGATGCAGAAGTTCAGGCGCGGCGTTGAGGGTAGAAAGTTTAGCCTGCAGATGATGACTGGTAGAGAGGAACACTGTGAGCAGTGTGTCTGGGAATCTTGGGGGGGAGGGGCGCTGAGAAATGAAGTGGCGATGTCTTAAGTCATTGTGAGCAGTTTTCATGGGGACTACTCTTTGCAGAAACAGGGTCCCCAGTGAGGTCTGTTGATTATCCGGGGACGTAATGTTCCAAACGACATGTTCCTGCTGAAGTTTTTACGTGTAACTGTTGTATTTTGGTGGCACAAGTTTCGGAGACTGATATCTAAAAACCTTTGCAAAGCCAGATCCTGCGAGAGGTGAATGTTTATTGTGTTTTTGGATTGAATTCGCCTGAAAAGTGTGTGTTCAGTATTCTGTCCTCTTCCTGTGCAGTCACTGTGACTCATCATGTTTCATGCTGTGTGTGTGACGTGTGTGTGTGAGTGTGTCTGTGTGTCGTGCGGTCAGGTTTCAAGATAAACTGTAACTAACTGACTAAGTGGTGTCCAGTGACAATCTCTGACAAATCATTTGTCACGTCAACATAACTGTGAGTTTCAGGCCAAAGGTTCACTTCACACAGTTTATACATCAGTATTGATTAACACATTGATTAATGTGGTAGAAACTGATGGATCTGCAACAACTGATTGATTATTACACATTAAACTGACAGTCATTAACAATTATTTACTGTCGTTAGCTGTCTTTGAAAGTTATTATGGTTCAGTTACATTATTACCATAATTAATCCACATCCACAACTAATTTGATTAATCAAGAAAATGATCAACAGATTAATTGATGATGAAAACAATAATTAGATGCAGAACTAGAATCCAAGGGGTTGAAATTCTTTATTAAAATATTCTGTAGTTTTTAGTAAGAAATGCATTTATTTGGGACTATTTTCAGCAGCATAATAGTCCACATTCTGTGCTTTAGTGAGTATTTGGGGCACCAGGACAGTGTGTGTGTGTGTGTGTGTGTGTGTGTGTGTGTGTGTGTTCATGTGGCCCAGTGCAGCAGTCTGGGAAAGTAACCGACGCCGTCACGAGTGCGAATGACACACAGGTAAAAACGTCTAATGGTAATAATGGACCAATTTGCAAACCGGTATCGAGTGACACGTATCAATAAAGGTGCGGCGCCTCCATTGGCTCAGATTGGACGGCGGCCAAACCTGCACTTCCTCAGGTGTTGTTACACACACACACACACACACACACACACACACTGTTGGGTGTGGCAGCTTATTACCTCATAAAGCAGCACCTTTGTTCCTGCTCTGATCACAAGTCAATACTGAGTATTATCTGTGTCATATGGCGTTCAAACATGTACTGACGTGTGTGTGTATGAGTGTGTGTATGAGTGTGTGTGTTCGTATACAAACGATCGGTTGATTATTTACCACCTCTCCTCTGTAGCTCATTGTTCAGACACAATATTACAAGAAGGAACGCCAGGAAATTGTTGAAAAGACTGAGCAACTGTAAGTGTGTGTGTGTGTGTGTGTGTGTGTGTGTGTGTGTGTGTGTGTGTGTGTGAGACATTCCTCATACATGGCAGCAAACGGCTCTCCTGTTGCAGCTTGTTTTTACGATGGGCTGGTGAAACACACTCATGCAGAATCTCCCTGATTATTCCCCACTGCTCAGCCAATCAGTGATGGACTGTTTACAGGTAAATGCATGACTGTGTGTGTGTGTGTGTGTGTGTACTGTGTGTGTGTGTGTGTACTGTGTGTGTGAGACCTTAAATGAACTGATTAGAGAGACTGAAGTTTGGTCACTGGGTCATTGTGTCAGTCCACCGTCTCTCAAATAGGTGTATGAGCGCCCCTCGAGCTACTTTAGAGTACTGCAGGTGGTACGTGAGATTTTTAAAAAAAATGTAATTCATGCATAAAATAATTATAATACGTTTAATAAAGACAGAAATGCAAGTTTTTTAATAAACCAAATTTTATATTCCATATTCCCGTGTACAGTGCAATCGTCCATCGTTGTTTTAAAAACCTCACAAGAAGAAGAAAGCGACAAATGCATGCATCAGGTTTAGAAAATCAATAAAATGAATTTGGGGTTAAAGTATAGCAGTAATTTTCACAGTCGATTCATCGGTGCATTATTTTCTCGTTTAATCAATTAATAGATTATTCACAACCCAAAGATATTCAGTTTACTGTCAGAGAGGAGCAAAGAAACCAGAAAATATTCACATTTAAGGAGCTGAAATCAAACTATTCCGTCTTAAAAAATGACTCAAGCCGAATTAATTTAATAGCTGACAATGAATTGATGAATTGTTGCGGCTCTGGTTTGACTTGTTAAAGCTCTGGGAACAGCTACAGTCAACCATCAGTGGTTTACTTGTTCCTTCCGACACTTGCAAATTGTGTAATGAACAGCTTCCAGACTCTTCTTGCGAGGCTTTAGACTTTTAATCTTGTTTATGTTGAAGTCGCACCGAGCGGTTTCACACGCTGATACCCGCCGACAGCAGATGGTCGGTAATTGTTCCTCAGAAATCGGGTGTGTTGTGCATCACGAGAGAGGTTGAGACGCGATGATGAGGCGTTCGGTTAACTTTAAAACTTGAGAAGGGTAGCTCACGTGTGTGTGTGTGTGTGTGTGTGTGTGTGTGTGTGTGTGTGTGTGTGTGTGTGCGTGTGTCCATCCTTCTGACCCTGTGTTGTTGTTGTTTGATGTGTTATCTCAGCGTGCTGCTGCTTGCGGACACACAGCATTCATTACCAGCGGAATGACTGGCATGTTGTTGCAGTGATGGCGGTGTGTGTGTGTGTGTGTGTGTGTTACTGAGATGCTGCACACTTTAAATCAGTGGTAGTGAGATGACATCACCATTAGAGATATTTTTCTCCCCCGTTTGAAGCGCTGAAACTGTGACAGTTTGTGTCTTCTCAACATATCGCTGTTTTCTTTTTTTTCTTTCCCTGCTCTGAATTCCTTTTGTTAAAATAACAGCATACCAGTCTGTTCCTCCTGGGAGAAAATAAAGCTTTGTACTTCACTGCTTCACACACACACACACACACACACACACACACACTCCCTGTAGCCTCCGAAGAAGACACCAGCCGTACAGGAAAAGAGAACAACGAGGCGAATGTTGGGCAGCCACAATCGTCAAGCGTCCATCAGGATGATTTAATCGCTGCAGATTCAGTTAAGAATCGTGTTAAAGGGACTAATTAAATAAACTTTCAACCACAGATCACAACAATGCAAATGATCCTGTATTTTTATCCTGTTCTCAAATAACTTGCACCACAGATAGCTACAAATCTGCAAGTATTTCTCTCTGAAAAAGGGTCGATTTTGGCAAGAAATCCTGGTCTCAGTTCTTAATATTAAAAGCTAGTTGGTGAAGCAATTAACCTTCCATTTATCTGCCAAACCTCTCTTAGATTCCCCGTTTTTTTCAGAGGATGATAGCTAAAGGAACATTTTTTGGTTAAAGAATAATAATTTGGGCTGCGTCCTCGGTGCTCATTTAGTCCTTTTGTGTAAAACAAAGTTTTACTGTAATATTTTTTAGAGAGAAATGTGAGGTTTTTAAGAGGAATTCAGATTTTGTTCATGTAATGAATATTCAGTTCTCTTTAATTGCATTTGTGGAACTTCTTGAATTGGATGCTGATTACTGAAACCTGATCTGTTTGCAAAAGAACCAACAGCATATTATATTATAAATACTCTCAGGTTACTTTCACGTCGAAATTCAACTTTAAACTCAAATGAATTTTTTTTGCACATTTTGGTTCCCTAGTTGACCCTTCGCTAAGCCCAATCATCATAGCTTAGCAACCGTAACTAGGGCTGTCAAGCTCTGAGAAGAGCGATACCCGGCGTTTCATGAGTCTGGACGGTTTTCTCTCAAAAACGTTGAACTCTGTCTTCATCTGCTGTTAGCATGTCTGGCTAACTGATGCTAGCTTACTAGCTGCAGTAACTTTACCTGCAGACAAACTTGTTAGATCCCACTGCATCTGCATTTGTTCTGTGGGGGTTTTGAGGAGGAGGATGTGGGCTGATGCAGAATCAAAGCGGACTGATGATGATGCATCTCTCGCTGTCTCAGGTCTAAGCCAGGTTAGCTTAGCTCTCATCGCGGCTGTCTTCCTGTGGCGATAGCGGTCCAGCTGGGTGACCCGTCTCAAGGTCTGCTCACTATTCGAGTCCCTGCGCTTCCTTTTCCAGTGTATTTCTGTCATGTATCATGTAGATATATCTGCTGTATTTCATCCTACCAATGTTATTTTAGATGTAAGCTAGCTTTAGCATCAGTCTGTTGTTCTGTCAGGCAGGCAGTAATGGCTGCCATGGAGGCGAATCAAATAACATGTATTCATTTGAATGCAGCAGGTGATTAGCACCTGAAAACCTAAATCGTATTTCAAAATAACTCCGTGTTATAAATATAACCATACATCCTTCTCTCCTCTTTTGGCTCCTCCACTCCTCACTTCCTCCCTCCCTCCTCTCCACTCTCACCAAATTACCCAGCTGTCTTTGCAGGGCCGACAGGCAGCCGTTAATTAGCCAATCTCACGCTCCGTTAGCCGGCCGGGGAGACAGAACGAGGTAGAGGAAGAATAGACGGCGAGATGGAGAGAGAGAGAGGGAGAGAAGGTGGGAGTGAAACAGATTGTTAAAGTGAGCAAGAGTGGAAGAGAGTGAATAGGGGAGGCAGTAAATGGAGGAAGAGTGGCTCGAGAACAGCATGCAAAGTTTCCTGAAGAGGAGGAGGAGGAGGAGAGGAAAAGAGAGGAAGGGAGTGAATTCTACCAGAGTGGCGAGAGGAAAGGATGGGAAGAGCTGTTGACCAGAGAGGGATGAAGAGGCGATGGTTAATATGAAGTGGTGAGGTGATGAGAGCGGATGACAGAAAAGACCAAATAATTCTCACCCCATTAACTCTTTCTGGTGAGCCAATAACGAGTTCATTCAAGAGCTGTCAATTCAGACTTTTCTTACAGTACATTGGTTTAATCCAGGCTCCGCCCCCTCAAAAAAAAGAAGCTCTTTCAGGGTTTTTGGCCATCCAACTTGGCCAGATTTCCTATCCCCTGAACTTCCCTGTAGCATCATAATTAGGCCAAATAATTCTACTTTCAGCAGAATCTCCGAGACCAATTCCCATGAAACTTAGTGCCAGCTACCAGCCACTTTCTTGACACCAAAATTAGCACGTACATGTGGGTTTTTACAGGAAAACTAAAGCTGAAATTAGGTGATTGACTCCTTTCCCATTGCTAGTAGACCTTCTGAACTGTGTGTGTTCAGCTCTCAGTACTTATGTAGCTAATAGCTGAAGCTCTGTGGTTTGAGGTTTAGTTTCTCTCCTACGTCGCTGTTTGTACTTCCAGGAATCTGCTTTTGCATTTCCTGACTTTGCTGCTCCATAATAAAGGCTTTTAAATGACCAAATATTGGGGGACTTGTACTCTTTCTGACTGCAGACAAAAGCCAGATGAAATATTGGAAAACTTGAAATGGCTCGGGGCTGAATTTGAGCTCATAGCTTTTCCAATATGTAGCATACTTTCATCATTCTTATTTCATTTTCACCAGTTTCATTCATCCCAAAGATGTCACTTCATGTCGAGTGTAGAAAACAAAGGATTGTTAGCCATGAGTCGGTCCAAACATCCTATTAGCATTTATGCTAGACCCTTGGACCAGTCTGTGATGCGAGGTTCCTGCCTTTGTCAGATCCACTTCAATGCCAGTGCCTGCAGGAGGGTAGTTCTTATGGGCTGAGCCCCACAGGTCAAGGTCTGGCCTTTAGATGCTCGCTGACGAGCTCTCATCCTGGGTTTTCTGGTTTTCCTGCAGCATATTCGCGGCCGATTCATATAGGGTCTTCGAATCGCTCTTAGCTTGGCCCCTTCCTTGGGACCAATTTGCCTTTGGAGACCCAGACAAACCCGCCACTGGATGGCAGTTCTTTAGGATGGCCAAAATGAGGGTGGCTCGGCTCGGCGTTCGTTGGCAATTCGGAGTAGAGCCACTGTTCCCAATCAGGATGTCTTCTTTCTGAGGTTTGCTGGAAACATCCAACTGGGATGAGACCCCGGCATAGACCCAGAACCCGCTGGAGGGATTACATAACTCATCTGGCCTGGGAACCCCTCGGGACCCCCTAGGATGAGCTGGAAAGTTTTTCTGAGAACAAGGGTGACTGGAATACCCTGCTCAGCCTCCTGCCCCCATTACCTGAACCTGGATGAGCAGAAGATGGATGGATTATGTTTCAGTTTCATTCTCTCACTAATCTTCGTGCCAAATGCAAGTGAAGTGATAATAATGATCCAATCTATATCTATTTTTACAGTTATGGGGGATACATATATGTTTTTTTTAATCCCGCAGCATTTTCTTTACTGATTCTGTGAGAAAAGCTTCCGATAAAAGTTTCATGGACGTTAGTCATTTATTCATTTGTTGTCAAAAAATCCTTTCTAGTACTCGGTGGCCTCGAGATGACTGCAAGAAATCATACGCTCTTTTCAGGTGTTCAGCAGAAGAGAAAGAAGAGTCTTGACACAAAACATCAAACGTCGTCTGACACTGGATATTTATATTGAAGTGAAAAACTGGAGCAAATGGTGGCAGACCAAACAGAGAGCGAGCTGGAAGAGGGCTATAAACGCAGGGAAGAGGAGAGGAGAGGACAGGGTGACAGTAAAACACAAATTGAAACCGTTGAGCAGATAGTCCTGAACAGCAGAGCAGCGCCATCATTTTCACTCCATTAGCTCTTCCAGTTAAACAGGAATGGGAGCGGAGATGGGGCTTCAAAGGAGTCCTCTGAAAATGGCAGATTTCAGTGTGATCGCAGTTTTTCAACACAAGTTCTGCGTGTGCAACGATGAAACGAGGGCTTCTTCTGTTTAGGTTCACGGTGGAAGTTACAAGTTGCTTTGACTGATTTTGGTGTCGAAATGTAAAATGTTTATTCGACACAAGGCTCTTTTCTCTGTCCTCCCAAATTTTAGCATTTTCTGCTCACAGTTTCACTCTTGTCAAGGAGGAATAATCTATTCTCACTTACAGAAATTCACAGGGCAGTCTCCAGGGACAGCTTAACTTTTGCAACCAACAAACGCAACCAGGCGAATGTTTTGGGGTTCATCGTCATTCAGATATCCGTGCAAAGACTTCTGTGCGCTGGTCAGTGTTTACAGCCCGATTAGCAACTTCAGAAGCATGAATGCAGTTGCAGTTCAGGGACCACGTCTACACATAGACCAAAGCATCGGAACTGGTAATATATTGACCGTAATAGATGATGAAATACAATCCAGGAATCTTATTAGACTTTGAAATAGCAGGCAGCGGTTTATAATATTACCCAGGACTTTAATTATTTAGAAACTTTCCCTGGTGACAATAAGTTCATCCATCGTCTCGCTAATTGTTAGCTAAGCAATAAATTGCCCCTGCTCATGCTACTTAACAGGAATCTATCAGGAATGTGCGTACAGTAATATTCCTTGAAAGTCATTTCAAGGAGTTTCGGTGCACAACAACTAAGATAACTGTGGAAAAACAAGCTAAAGGGGCTCGATGTTACATTATGTTGGAAAATAGACGTTATCTTGTGTATTTAAGCTGAGCCAAAAAAAATAATCACCACAGTAAGCTGTGTCAATGAATTGCGTCATGCTCCTGAGACCAAAATAGGAATCTAAATATTTATTTATAGGAATTATGACACTCTAGTAATAAGAGATATTGGAGATAGATGCATGAATTCCTCATATGCCAAAAATAACTTCTTCCTCTCCAGCTAATACGCTGGAAAAACTTGAACTCTTAAAATCTTTGGTAGTTTTTAACACACTGCTGATGATAAATACTTCAGCGCAGTGTTTAAATTCTGTCTTCAGATGTAGGTGTTGGCCTTGAGACATGCAGGGATGTTAGCCTGCATCAGTGCAACTCAGTCCTCGTGTATTCAGAGAGCATCTGCAAGTAAAACATGCTAGATATCAAGTAAAATTAGCATTCATTTACTGGAGGTCTTATTAAGCATGCAGCGAGGAACGAGGGAAACTTCTCCTCCCGGTGGCTTTGTTTCTGTGAGGCTAAATAGTGTTTTTATAGTGTTTAGTATTCCACTCTACCAGTGCTGTCCTGCTTTATGGAGCAGAGAACACACACACACACACACACACGGTTTCATTAGAAGCACTGGTGGTAATTGTCAGTCTTTGTGTGTGTGTGTGTGTGTGTGTGTTTGAGGCAGTTTTACGCCTTGGACTCTCCTCAAGGGATTAATCCAGAGAAATCCAATCAGACTGTCTTCATTTCCACAGACAGCCATTTTAGTTTTATTAGCTCAGACAGGAGCCAGATATTCTATTAGAGATGCACTGTAGTTCCTCTTCTGCCATCCAATCACCAGACACCAAACCCCCCCACCACCTTATTGAAGTTGCTCCACCACCTAAAACAGCGTTATTAGTGATGGAGCGAACACAGTCGCAGTCAGCTGGCCGCTCAGCTCATTACACCCAAAACTTTGACAGCCAATTTTCTTACTGGAGTAAAACATCTTTATTGTCAGAGAGATTAAGTTTGCGGCGTCCATATTTGATGCTATAATTGGTGAAATTGTTACTACACGTGTAAGTACAGATGACAACTTGGTTTGACAGTTGAAGTCGCACAAAGAATAAAAAGTCAAGGTTCTGCTGCTATGATGACATGACATTTGGTGAAGAGCGCGTTGTGACTTGTTTAGGACTCGACGCTCAAAGTTAAGAACTTGTGAGTTCACTCAGGACTTGCCTGAGTGACTTGACTTGACTTGAGCCCAAAGACTTCAGACTTACTACAATGACTTGGTCTCACCTCTGCTTTGTGCTTATTTCAGTTTTATTGAACACAAACAGTTAATTCTTTGATTTTCGATTGATTAAGTTTACAAAACGCACCCCTTCAGTCATTAGTCAGGAGTCTTGCAACCAGACAACAGTGATGTTTCCACTAAGGGCCTGGTTTGTGTTGACGTTTGTGACCCCAAGACTTCAACACATTGTTTGTTCGACATTGGCAATTTGGATATTGCACTTGGCCATGTTGCTATTTTATTGCAATAATTGTGCAGCCCTGAATTATAAATCCTCAAGGAGACTGTCAGAGCAGAAACAGTGACTTAGATCTACGCTACATTCGAACATAATCGGAAATTTGTTTCCATCTCATGACATTAGGTGCTATGTCTCGTTCTGCCTTATTGATCCACCAAATCATAGATGAACTCAAAAGTGCATTATTGAACATCTGAAAGAAACTGTTGAAATGTTGCAGTGCAGTGAGGCGGTGTGAACAGAGCCTGCAGCTTATGGGGTGGGAGTCAGCGAGTTCACGAGTTCATACAGCGGGGTAAAAAGGTCCGTATGGGGGGGACAGCAGAGGAGCAGCTGTAGGGAAGAGGCTGTGCGTCAGCCTGCCGGTGGAGGATCAGATACTCCTGTAGCGCCTCCCATGAGGAGGGGGTGGAGGGTGTCTCTGGTGATACTCAGCTTGAGATGTGTTCACATCGCCGAGCGCCTCTCGCTGTTGATTCATGGCTACATGATAAACAAAATAATCTCCTCAGTCACTAAGTATTTTCAAATCCACCCTCCCTTCCCCTCCCCGCCGCTCGTCCTCCGTCCTCTCCCCCGTCAAGAACAAAGAAAGTAAAGGATGGAGGCTAACTGTGAGAAAGCAGAGGCTTTCTAATTATAGCCCCGTTCCTCGAATAAGGGTGTCGCTGCTGAAACAAGCAAGTGGAGTTCATGCGTCAGTCCTGCAGAATTATGCAAAACGTGTCTTTGATCACTAACGGCGGTGTCAGACGCTAACCTGGTGTTATCACAACGTCAGAAAAACACATACCTTTTGACTGTCAGCTCGGCAGTTTTCATTAAATGATGTGGTTATATAAGAATACGGTCTGATAATTAAAGGGATTCAAATAGTTTTCATACATCCCATCATCACAAAACATCTCAAGTTAATATATTTAAATGTTTATTTGCTTGTTAGCAAATATTCAAATGAAAATACAACTTAACCTGCAAATAAAGGCTGTGAACATGACAAAGCTACAAAAATGTCCAACAGGTCAAGAAATGCTGACAGTCAGACATTCAGACAAGACGGTAAACATGCCAACAGTTAATCCAGATTATCCACTGAATGCGAGTTCACCTGAAATGCTGCTAATAATCCCTCATTGCACTGGAAAAGTGTGCATGCTCAGCTAGCATGGCCAGCGGGTGGTGGGATCCAGCTGGCAGCCAGAGAGCCTCCGGCTGCAGTCGCCCCTCTCTAAGCCCCGCCCCTTTTTGCTCTGTGGTCCAATAATAGTTGAGCAAGCCTGGTACCCAGCAGTCACATTTCTCCTTTCCTGTTTCTTGTACTACAACTAAAAGATGTAGCTGCAAGAGCCACATATATATGTGGTCACATTTAAGTTAGCTAATGCTAGCTAACTATCTTGATAATCTACATCAGTTGTTAGCTAGCTACTTTGCTAGTGTTTTGCTAACATAAGCATTTTGATACAGACGAACAGAGGCTAGCTAACTTGCTTGTTAACAATTGATGTAACAATTGATTTTTATTTTTGCAAGTAGTTTGACCAATCTGGGGTTTGTTTGTTTTCAGTTAGCAAATATTTGGATACTAGATTAATTGTTATTTTTCAAGCAAAAATGTCCATTGTTTACTGGTTCCAGCCTCTCAGATGTGAGGACTGTCTTTGGACTTTTGGTTCGGACAAAACAACCCAGCAGAAGTTGCAGCTCAGGAGAACGTTTAGTTCACAGTCGTGTTCGCAGTATGTCCTGAACTTGGCCTCCTCTTTTGAACTTTTCCTGCTGTAGTCCGTCCTTCCAATTGAGGACGTGATCCTTATCAGGTCACGTCGAGTCCACACCCCAGGAGATCATCGCTCTTATCAGACCCATCCTTCATCCAGAACTCGGCCTGTTTTTCTCTTTTTCCTGAAGCCAGTGGGAGCCTTGACTAATGGACGGGACAGGTTTGGTGGACGGATCCTCGCTGTCAGAGAAGCCCCTCGCCCCCGCCCATGTTCTCGGTGGAGTATAGGCTTACTCTGAGGCGAGCCTCATGTGTGGACAAGATGTCTGCCAAGGAAACAGCTTGAAATACTTATTTTCAAAAGTATTTCATCAGATTTAGAAGTCAGGGTGCCTCCATGTGCGGCGAAGATGGCAGCAGGGCACTTTATCATAGCTGACAGTCGCTATGAACTTTATGCAACTCCTCCTGATTAGATTTAGAGTTTTTCTCCAGTGTCAATTAATATGTTGGTTATTTCTCAATTAACATGATTATTTCGTAATTAATCGATCAATTGTCAATAAAAAATCAGAAAAACAGTTAAAATGTTCATTACTATTTCCAAGGTGATGTCATCAATTATTTTTGTTCCAGAATCCTGTTTATTCTAATGTAAGCAGAGGAAAAGTAGCTAATTCTTGTGTTTTTTGCTTGAAAATGGACTTAAAGCAATTAACCGATTATTTAAAAAGCTGCAAGTAAGTTTTCTGTCAGTTAACTAATAGTCTTTGTGTTGCTGTGAGGAACCATGTGGACTTTATTCAGGATGTTAATCTGCAAATCAGCTCTCTCTTTGTCAGAACTTTTCTCATCAGTTGATTCTGGTCAGCGAGTCTGGAGGGTTTGTGTGTGTGTGTGTGTGTGTGTGTGTGTGTGTGTGTGTGTGTGTGTGTGTGTGTGTGTGTGGTCAGTCGACCCATTCGCCCCTCCTCACTTAGTGTCACCTCCTGTTTCCTCCGCTTTGGCTGGATGGAGCGCTCGGCTACTTGTCTTCGTGCAAAAAAAAAAAAGAAAATCAGTGTCCCCCTCTCTGCACTGTCCCAGTGCATCTTCATCACCACCATCATCCTCGTCACCGTCAGTTCAGTCGGTTCAGACCAGTGTGGAGGGAGGCGTTTTAGGACTTCAAGTGAAGATTTGTTCCCACTCGTCTCTCTGTTAATTATTTTTTTCCTCAGAAATCTGGACTTCTGACTAAATTTTGAAGTTTTTATTAACACTGACAAATAATGTATGATTGTGCATCTACTTAAATAAAATATTCTTCAGTTATACAATACAAATTTAAGTACAATTCCAAGCAACAATGACACATTTTTGGACGCCATCAACTTTCCTCAACTAGCCGAGAAGTCTAGCTTGTTTTTCGTTGGAAACACCACGTCATAATTCATGTGAAAAGTGGACGTGACAAGTGTCACAGTCAAGAAAGGCTGAGTTAAATTGCATTTTCTGCACCATTTTTGCACAAGGTTACATTTGGGCCACCAAATTTAGGGGCTTGGTGGCCAGTTCCCTCTTTTACGTTGTTGTTTTGTCGCTACGTCTTTTTTCATCTTATTATTTTCTTCGTCTTTTACACCGTTTTTAGTCTTGTTAGTTAGTCTAGTCTTTAGTGCGTCTTATTGCATATTTTGACTTTTTTGTCTTGTTACATCTTGTCACGTCGTTTGCGTCTCGTTTGTCGAGACACACAAAGGAATCTTTTCTCCGTGTCGCTGTCCAGTCTGTTCAGCTTGAAAAAATCAGTCATGATGTTGGGAAGACGTCGCATAATGATACTAAACACAAATATTCAATGATAATGCATTAAAACTAATTTTAAATTGAAAATGACGTAGTATAAAGAAGATATTTGTGCTCAAATGTTGGGAGTGAAAGTATAAAGTTGCCGGTAAAATAAAATACAGATACCTGAGTAAAGTACCTTCCACAGATGGACAAAGTGTTCGGTTAATGATCAATATTGTGACCACGGGACCCTGAACTCAAACCGAGGCCGGTGTTATTATTACTGCTGCTGCTGCTGCGGCTCGTACTACTACAGATTTTTAATGATGTAGCACTTGAATATTAAAACCATTAGGGAAGAGAGGGAGAGAGAAATTGAGATGTGATTCATTACTCTGCTCTGGGTGAGTTCACTCCTCTCCTCACTCTTTCTCTTCATTATACTCGCTCCATTCTGTTTCTTTCTCCCTCCTCGTTTATCCGTCTCTCACTCTTGCCCCCCCCCCCCTCCCCTTTTTTCTCCCCATCATAATTGTTTTTCATCATCATTCGTCTTCTTTTTTTTTTCTCTGTGTTGTCGTTCGCAAATGTTCTCTTTATTTTTTCATCTGTATCCTCTATTTGTCTCCTAAATGACAGAGGATGACTAAGACTCCATGGGGTTTTTATTGTGTGTGTGTGTGTGTGTGTGTGTGTGTGTGTGTGTGTGTGTGTGTGTGTGTGTGTGTGTGTGTGAGTGTGTGTGTGTGTAGGAGGTACAGTGCTAATAGTCCCTCTCTCCCTGACAGACTAATGACTAGTTTGTGCTTCTCTGTCTGTCTGTCTGTCTGTCTGTCTGTCTGTCTCACTCCCTGTCTCTCTTTCTCTTCGTCTTACTCTTGGAAATAATTAGCTCGCTCACCCTCTTTTCCAAAGATTACATCTATTATCACAAATTCTCTCTTGTCCCTGTTTTCTCTCTTTTGTCACCGCTATCCTCCGTTTTCTGTCGCGTGTCCGTCTGTTTTATCTTTCGTCTTACCGTGGGAGAGGGAACGGCAGCCGGTGTGTGTGTGTGTGTGTGTGTGTGTGTGTGTGTGTGTTCTAATGGAGTTGTTCTGCTGGTTGGGACTGAATCTCCTGCTTTTTGTTCTGTAGTGAAATTAGGGCTGCGTCCAAAAATAACACACTCTCTTCTCAATTTCCATAATTTGAAAAGTGCGGTAAGACATCTCTGTAAATATTAGACTTGAGGTTTAGTAAACGGTGCCAGTAATCGCATGTGGAAACCTCATAATGTGACATAAATCATTCTGTATGTTTTGATGGTTTTAACCGCTAGAATCCGTGACTGGCCGCCTCTTTTTGGTCATAAATGTGGGAACAGTTGAACTTTTTGCAGGCAGACCTTTAACTAAAGTAAATGTTAGCTGAAGCTGGTTACAGATTCCATGAAATGGGCACCTGAAACTTCTGGAAAATCGCTGCTTCCTGGAAAGCATTGCCTCTTCAGTGGTGATGTCATCATGCACAAGTGGGTGCAACCGATATGCACAGTGTTGCGCATCTTTTGACCGTCTCTAAACTGTTTTTGTAGTGTGTATCGTCTAGTGTAAGTGTAGATTGATGGTCTACCGCTGCCTCGATCGGTCAGTTTGTTTGTGTTTTCGTGGACTGGCGAGTTACAGTGTTGTGGTTTCACTTTCAATGTAACCTTATAGTTCAAGCATCATCTCTCAGATTTTCTTTAATGGCAGCTACTCAAACCAGGAGTTCCACAAGGCAGCTAACTCGGGCCTCGCTATTCTGTGTGCAACACATTTTAAATAAACCTAATCTTGACCCGTTTCTAAGAAATTGCTGCTTCCTGCCTCTTTAATCCGTTCCCCATAACTACCATCCCACTGGTTCACACTGACCCCTCACTGGCTGAGACACATTACATGAAGGAAGTAATGACTTTAGAAACATTAGACTTAAGAAAGTAGTTCCTCATCAGCTGTGCCTTTAAGCTTTGGAACACGTTCACGTTCAACTGTGCCTCATTTCAACACCCCTGCACATCCTGCAGACACATCTGTCAACCATCTTAAAAATGCCTTTGTAGTCCGTAACATGAAGTGTAAATTAAGGCATGAGGCTGCTAAAAACAGGGGAAGATGTCAAAGAACGTCCAGCTGTGATTGGAGCATTGCTCGGGTGCAGATCCCAGGGTGGATGAAACCCCCTGTTTTTTTCACATATTGTTGTTAGCCTAGCTTAGCTCAAAGACTAGAAGCAGGGAGAAACTGCCATCAAAACTGGAAACATGCATGATTCACCAGTTTCCAATGGTGTTTTATTTCCAACACTTCGTTTTAGCTAATTCAAGTATTAGTATCAGGTATTTCTTAGCAAATAACCACCAAGCTAAAAATGCAGCTGGAGTTAAACGTGTGTCTCTCTGTCTCTCTGTGCGTCCTGCAGATGACCTGGCCTATGAGGTGCGTTGGTTCTTCACCAGGCTGCGTGGAGGAGAGACGACCACCCAGGTGGCCAGCGTCGACCGCTTCGGCGTCGTGAAGAAAGAAGCTCGTAACTCCTCCAGCGACGTCTCAATAGAGCGCAAGGACACGCACACGTACACGCTGAACATCCACGGCACTCAGGACAGGTGAGTGCGTCTGTGGTTGCGGTTTGTTCTTTGTCGGCTGGAATATTGACAGATTATCATGTCTCACTGTGTGTGTTTTTGCAGTGACAGCGGCGAGTATCACTGCATCGCCACTCCCTGGTACCTGTCGCCCTCAACAGGAGCCTGGACTCAAGCTGGAGAGCTGATGTCATCTCGAATCTTCCTCACAGTGCGGTTTGCTGGTGAGGAGTGTGTGCTGGTGTTCGTCGCTGCTCACACATGAACCACACTGATACAAATTTAGTTTCAGCATTTTCATTTTTTTTATTGTCAGATTACTTTACTCTGGAGAGAGATTCTGCAGTGCAGCATGGATTTTAAGACAGAAACAGACATATTAGTATGGACGTGGGACATTAGATTATTTGAACATGCACATATTTAAACATGGAATGAAAAAATTAATTGCATATTTTGTCTTTTTTTTTTTTTTCACAAATCTCTCCTCTGTCCTTCTGCAGTGTGGGAGTCCCTCAAGTTGCCTCTCTTATATGGTGTATCAGCCTCAATAGGTAATGTATTTTATTGTCTGTTTAATTATTAAAATTAACCCAGGCATTTAGAAAATGTTCACCTCTTTGCTGTCAGACAGCCCCAACAAACCAAACTCCTTTGGCAAAAACAGTGAGTTTACAGATTACAGAAGACCTGGAGCTGCTGGTCTGCCACTGCCTCAGTTAGCTTGTTCATGTTAAAGGGTTAGTTAGTTAATAATCTACTTTCTAGTTTGCACATATGACTGAAGGCTGGACATGGATAACAAGTGGGAGCTTTAATGCTGGACTTCAGTCACAGATCGTGGGGTTCCACAGGGCTGCTGTCTCAGGCCTCTATTTTTTCTCCATCTTTACTTATGACCTGCCGTTCTGTGTCAACACAATTATGTATGCAGATGACACCACTCCTCTTCTTCTTTGGGCTAACGCGGCGCCCTCTTGTGGATGTATTGTTTAACATTCATGCCAGCGTGAAGACTCACGTATGTGGGCAGTGATGCTTGCATCCTTGGACACGTGTGCATCTATTTTTGTATGTTAAAGGGGGCATAAGTGAGCCTAAGTCGAGACTAATTTTCGCAATTAGCAAGCTAATGCTTAGCTAATGTTAGCATTTAACAGCTAAGTAACTCTGTAAATCAGTGAGGCTGGAAATTCACTTGACCTGGAACTTGTCGACCTTAACTTGTGACTTGAGTACAGAGGCTTGACTTACTTTTGACTTGCAAAACAGTGACTTTTACCCTTGTCCTGTGTCTCCAGGTGTGGGCCTCTTCTCTCTGGTCCTGGGCCTGGTTTGCGCCCAGTGCTGCTGCCGCAACACCACACACACCCCACGCTCACGCAACAAACTGATGGACCTGGAGATGGACTGACAAACACTTTCCCCCGCACCCACACACTGCAGCGCTCACAGGAAACAACACCACGCACACAACAGACACACACCCGTGGACGACTTCTGGGACACCCAGTTGTTTCCGAGCGACGGACGTTGGGAGTGAAGTCGCATCGGAAACCGCACCGATCGCAGTGCTCTGTGAGGTGCCCGGGATCGTCTAGCTCTGCAGTGTCAGTGGCGCACCAATCGGGGGGGAAATAGCCTTTGAGACTTCAATTTCTATGAAGATCCATTGAAATCTGTGGCGCTTCCAGTGATTTTTACACAGATGTATTTGCTCAAGAGCTCTAAGGAATCTGGAGTTTTAACTTTTGAGGAACGGGAGGCTTCTGAGACATCACTGCCACTTGGGAATAAAGGACCACTAAACAGATCTGCTGCCTCCGTAAACCACCAGGGATAACAAAAGAAGCGCTCAGGCTGGACTACTACTTTTATTTTTCTTCCGATGCCAAGGCTCGCTGCAAAGTACAACCAACAGAACACCAGCGCACCCCGTTGACTTTTCTTTTTTTGAGGAGGAACGGAAAATTCAAGGGGTGGTCTGGGTTTTGAGAGACTTGACTGACATATCCCTGCTAAAATCGCGCGGCTGAAGTTCCTTTGTGTTCGGCCGTTTAGGCAGCCTGAGCCTTATTTCTGTCACGGAGTAACGTCACGTTCACACGGGCAGCGGGAGTCCTAGAAAACGAGAGGTATTGCACTAGAACTACCACCCCAGAGTATTCCTACCTTAACAAAAGGACGATATTTACCTTTATTCTCAACTCTAGTTTTATGAAAATTGAGAGATTTTAATGAGAGACATTTTTAAGCTTTACATGGAGATATGCAGTTAGTGTGTTTGTGTGTGAGATATACTGTACGTGGTGCCAATATCTGAACTAACGGAGGTGTGCTTGGTTCATATACACCAGATCAACACTTGAACAGCCACTAAAAGTGGTGACAGCAAGCACTCTTTCTTTTCTAAATATTCCGAGATGTATCCAGCTGTTCTTTTTGCCCGAGTCTCGTGTGTGTTACCGTGTGAGTGCCGTGCTCCAGTATGTGAGACAAAGAGTTTGCATGTACTGTTTTTTAATGACAGACTGATATCATTCATGAGCAACACAGGCCTTTTGCAGGGTTACATTTTGATGATATCAAAGTCTCCGACATCCGGATTTTTAGAACCTAGCTGTCAGTGTGGGTGGTGCAAGAAACTCAGCTACTTCCATGGTTTAATTTTTGAACAAATAATGCATGTTTCTTTAAAGGGACAGATCAACATTTCAGGAAGTGCTTTTTTTTTTCTTTCTTTCCAGGAGTTGCGTTGTGTGCATTTAGCACAGAGCTAGAGTCAGGATGTGGTTAGCTTAGCTTAGCGTAAAGACTGAAAGCTGGGCGAAACAGCTGGCCTGGCTCTGTCCAAAGTGAATAACAAATTGTCATTTCCACATCATTATTACAAACAAGATAAAATGTCTTAAATGACTCTTTCTAAGTCCCGCCCCTTTTTGCCGCGGGACTTGAGAAGTCAGTGCGTCTCAATCAGAGGTGCTGGAAGACATTTTTGTGAATTTTGGACAGAGCCAAGCTAGTGGTTTCTCCCTGCGTCCAGTCTTTATGCTAAGCTAAGCTAACCACAGACATGAGATTGATATCTTCTTATCCAGTTCTCAAAAAGAAAGCAAATAAGCACATTTCCCAAACTATTCCTTTAAACGTCACATGACTTCGGTGAGTTAAAGGGGCAGTTTGGCATTTTGGGGAACCCTCTTTTGTTTGCCGTCTTAACCAGACTGAGATGACACGAGTTCCACATCTGTGTCGCAGTTTGAGACGCAGGTAGCTGAATAACTTATTGACACAGTTTTACTAAAGCCATAAAAAGCCTTATAGTTCCCTTTCCTCTTTTTTATCCTCATTTCAACCCTTTTTTCATAACCGACAGCACGCATGTCCTGTCGCTTTTGGTTTAGCTGAGCATACCGTTTCTCAAAATGTCAAACTGTCCTTAAACCTCGCGAGCTCGCTACAAAAACAGCATCCAGAAGACTTTTTCGTAAAGTGTTTTCAGCCCTTCTCCTTCAGATTAAAGTTGTAGAAAACTTCATCTTGCACTTATTAAACAGCCAAAACTGAAGAATCGCATCTGTAGAACAAAAACAAAGAAGAATCCGCCGCTACCTGCTGATCAGCTGTGTTGAGTCTGTGTGGTGTTTTTTTTTGTTTGTTTTTTTAATAGCAAATGAATGAATTGTGACTGTTGTGTCGTGTAGACGGGCTGTGTGTGAACACGCGCTCACAGTTCCAGAAACAACACACGTAAATAAAGCGAGGAGGTTTCTGTCCGAACGCAGCGCGACCCGAGCCGCCCTGTTAGGTTTGTAATAAGACGTGCCAGGCTGCGTTCCCTCTCTCTCTCCTGAACGGGGCTTCGTTTGATGTTTTAAATAGTTTTTAAAAGGTATTTTAAGCAACTATCAGAACTTTATGAGCAATATCAGGATGTAGTCAGGTCACAGCTGATGGAAAGCTGCACTCATTACGTATTTTTAAATCAGAATGCAAAGCCCAAATATTTCTAACTTTGTTTTATAGCTGCACAAATATACAAAATCATCAGTAGGGAAGCGTGTTACTGCCAGGCAAAAGGTCTAAATGGCGCCAAAATGTCAAGATAAAGTTGAAATGATGCTTACTTTATTCTGAAAATGCAAAAAAAATTAAAAACTTGTCCTCCTCTTATATTTTTTCCAAAGTCTGGCACTAACTTCACTTCAGTTTCAGTTTAATTCTCGACAATATTCTTGACTTTTCAACTTTATTTTCAACATTTTAACTTTTTTGACTTTATTCTTGAACTTCAACTTAATTCAGATTTTCAACTTTTCAGCTTTATTCTCAACATTTTGTTTTTATTCTTGACTTATTGACTTTTTCAGCTTTATTCTTGACACCTTTACTGTATCATAACATTTCGACTTTATTCTTGACTTTTTCTGTTTTATTCTTGACATTTCAACTTTCTTTCGACTCTGTTCTCAACATTTTCACTTTGATTCAACTTTGTTTTCAAAATGCAAACTAAAAAATTCTCCCTACTGTCATTTTTTGCCATTTGCCTGGCCTCAATACTCTTCCACGTACCATCGGCTGCAGGAAACACCAGGACAAACCTGCATAATTCTTTTTTTTTTAGCTCTCCTGAGTTGTTTAGAAGGCTTCAATTTAGATTATCAGCACTCACTCGACACGATAAGTTTGATCCAGTAAAAGAAAACCTGAAATCTAAAAGCAGAGGGATTCCACAGTGCTGCTGCTCTATTTTCTAAAGTGTTCTGCTGAGAAATATTTATACAATGTGTGTGTTTTGCCTCGATTGATGGTGACAGTTACTCCAGAAACTTCCAATAAGTTTCCATAAACCCACTCCACAGGTGTGTGTGTGTGTGTGTGTGTGTGTGTGAGCCTCTCTGTGATGGTGCTGTTTCAGTATTCAAAATGGGTTTCACCACTATCATTAACACACACACACACACACACACACACACACATATTCACAATACTGAAGCACACAGGTGAATAATAGGGCTCTGTGCCAAATGCTCTTAACACACACACACACACACACACACACACACACACAGACACACACACACACAGTAAGTAGCATTGACACACACCACTGATACACACGAGTCACTGCAAAACTTCCCCAGTGTCTTTTCATTTTGTCATATTATTGCAATGAGTATGATGAATCATGATGGGTTTTTTTTTTAAATAAATAGATTTGTAAGATGTATTCATTTTGTAAATGAATTTATGTGTTCTGATTTTACTGTGTTTTTTGTTTTGTTTTTTCTTTCTTTTTGGAATGATGATGGAGTTTTTGATATTATACCAACAAGAGAAAGAGACGGTCCCATCGATCTCACTGTGTGCTGATTCGTCTCCAAAATGCTTTTCATGGTTGCAACAATGAATATTACAAAATAATAGAGGCAGAAGAAAACGTTTGTAATCTGAATACATCACATACGTGACGTAAAATTAACTTACATGCTGCTAAAGCTACTTAAATTTCATTTTTTTCAGGATTACAATTTTTCAAAATGTTTGCATTTTTTTTGCAGCATGTCGCCAGTGAGTTAAAGGACCAGTGTGTAGTATTTAATGGCTTCAGGTCGGGTCGGGCTTTATCTGTCATTTCACAAGCTCACGCCGGGTTTGGGTTGTGCTAAATTTATTTATTTATTTTCCTTTTTCTCCGCAGAGTTTTGTCGGCGTCGGGCCTCGACGGGCTCAACTTTTCAGGCACGATTAAAGCACTGAGCAGCAGGAGCTGTGACTGACCAGAGCGGTGAGGTCAGAGCTCATCAGTTGGCCAATCAGAGCTCGTGCTGCAGCTCTTGACGGTTAAATAAATTAAATCCGTGCATCTTAAGATTTGTTTCCGTTCCGTTCAACGCCAGCTTTTTGGCATGATGAACTCTGCAGCCTGTAAAGCGGGGCAACATTTCTGAGCTGCACGTCGCTGCTGGTGAAAGTTGATTCAGTCGTTTCACGGGCGGAGGTCGCCCCGGCTTCGCCCCACATTTGCCCTCTCTCTGCCGAGATGTGGCTGCTGGATTTTTCCCGAGGATCTGCTGCGGTCGTGATCAGAGTTCCTGCTCTGAGTCTTGTGACAAATGTGGGCCAATTTGGTTTTTCTTCTCCGTCTCTGGGCAAGCCATCAATCAGGTTTTTCTATGCTTCCAAACATCTGAAAAAAAAAAACAACTTCAAAAACTTCTAGCAGAATAAATGTTTTATAATTCAACATTGGACCGCGGCTATATCTCTTCCCTCCATCTTTCGTCTTTCTTACTGTCTCCCATCCTCTTGTTAGTCTTGTGGGATCTATTTTCTCCCTGTTTTTTTTTCTTTCTCTCTTTATTTGCCACCAATCTCCCTCTTTCCCTCCATCTCTCCGCCGTTCTCTAGATTTCTCTTTCATGGCATCTCTCTCCTCATCCCCTCATCACACCCATCTCTCTTTCGCTCTTCATTAGAAATGCAGATGAGCTGAATCCTCGGTCGCTCTCCTGGGTTTTGATTTTTTTTTTTTTACACCTCTTTAACAACAGTCTCTCCATCCAGTTCTCTCTTTTCTCCCATCTCATCTCGTGTGGAGACGGAAAAGAAAGATCCAGAGTCGATTGGCTCTGTCGGTGGCTTTTCTAACTTGCTCTCTCAGGGTCCGTTTGACCCACTTTTCCCGTCCCTGTGTGCGAGCGTTCGTGCCTCC
Organism: Lutjanus erythropterus; assembly: GCF_056507025.1. NCBI lineage: Eukaryota > Metazoa > Chordata > Actinopteri > Lutjaniformes > Lutjanidae > Lutjanus > Lutjanus erythropterus. Next base: position 16,322,265 of record NC_139340.1, on the reverse strand, counting down.
CATGGATCATTTGGTAATGTGGCCCTGTCACAACTTAAACCATTGTCTTCCTTAATTGACTCAGTGCTGTGTGCGAGTGTGATAAAAAAAAAAAAACAGCACAGGATATTTTTTTTTTTCATTTCCTTCTCCTCACCCACTGTACGCTCCCGCTGTTTTGGGTTTTTTTTTTTTAATTTCGAGATGGCACATTTCATGGCGTTACCCCCGGCTCCGACTTGAACGTGTCACAGCTTGAGGGTTGCTCCACATAACAAAAATTTCAGACGGAAAAATTTAGCAGCGCGCCGAGAGAAGCAAGCAGCCCGCTCTCCCCAGAGTCTACCGGAGGCGACACGTTTTTCTCGTCTTCATTGTAATCAACGCTGATGTTTACAGCGGCTCCAAACAGCCCGGGCTCCGTCACGCCACTCTGCTGTCTGTTAATGCTCTCAGTCTGTTTCCAGCCCGGTTAAACGCTGTACATTGGTGTAGTTTCTCTCTTTGACAAAATTATTGCTTTTCTCCCCCCCAAAAAAATAGAGATTTTAGATAGGAGCAGATCAGTTTCACTCCCCATCAAGAAATTCCTCTGAGATCAGCTGATTGTGTCTTAAATCAAATTTTCAGATATTCCTAACATCCTATATTCCCATGGTCCTATGTTTCCATGCACCTATGTTCCTTATATAGAACATAATGGGTTTACATAGAACGTAGGACCCCAGGAACATAAATCCGCTCCCCATTCATGGTTCCCAGTTGATTTATTGTCATGATTTTGGTGGCCCTGCGCCTTTTCATCTAGCAAATGGATTTATCTATCTAGTGATTTGAGGAATCTCAATTCCCGGAAGTAAGATCTTATTATTTCCTGGGAATTCTCGCCACAATCTCTGGTTTCCCAGGAAACCACTTTCACATATCAAACCTGATAATGTGAAGAGGATACGACGATAAAAGGAGAATTGGACCATGCAGCTGCAGCGTGTTTTCACAGTTCAGTTTCGGGTGTAAATTCACAGCGTGACCCCTTCACCTCCCATTTCTCAGCACACAGGTCAGCTCTGACGAGAAGCCGGACAGCTGTTTCCCTACAGGAGCTGCAGCCGTCTCGCTTGCTTGGGTGTGTCCACGGCGCACTAATGCTGTGTGATGATGGACGTCTGCCTAAACCCCAAAACACCCAAAGCATACTTTTCAACACAGTGAGAGCAGGGCGCAGGCAGGCGGACGGAGCAGAGCGGTCGGCGAGGTCTCTGTGACGCCGTCGTTGCGGCCGAGACGCTCATCATCAGCGGCAGGAGGCTCACTTCAATTAACTTCCAGCTTTGCAGCACGGCGAGGTGAAACAGGCGCTCTGCTGCCCTCACGCCAACGCTCATTTCTTCTGGCCCCCACAGGTGTCACTGCGCCATCCATTCTGGCTCTGGTCAATTCACTCCTCACCCACAGTTTACCCACAATGCTCCACGGTGGCCTCAAGTCAGATGGAGCTACTGTGAAGTGTTGAGGATAATAAACTGAAGCATTTATACAAGTTAAGTCCCCTCAATCCCCCTTAGCTTTGCCTTGGATTATTGCAGCTAGTTGAAGAATTTAAACCAGGATGTGTGTGTGTGTGTGTGTGTGTGTGTGTGTGTGTGTGTGTGTGTGTGTGTGTGTGTGTGTCAGAAGTGGTGTGTTTCCAGCCTGGCTTTTATCAACCAATTTCCAGAGTGACTAAACACACAAACAGTGTCTGTGCAGCAGGATAGAGATATATCATGTTTCTGTTATGCAGGCCCCTGAGTTCGTTGCATCAACACTCCATCAGTTATTGCTGCAGGGGGAAAAAAAGGGCCCCAACACATACGGTGATCCGACCCGGGGACGTTAAATCTTCAGGGCCAGGAAGGAAAAAACTGTTCAGGGATGAGAAAATGACCCCACTTTTCACTTATTTTATTGCCTCTTAAAACTTTGAAGGTCCAGGGTCCTATGTTCCTATGATCCTAGATCCCCAAGGTCCTTTAGGGTCCTATTTTCCTATGTTCCTATATTAACAAGATCCTGTGCTTTTAGAGGCCTATGTTCCCATGATCCTATAGTTTCTAGGATCATGTGTCACCAGGGTTCTATGTTCCTATGGTCATAATAGTCCTACTCTGGGACCTTAAATCTTTAGGGCCAGCCATACTGTCTATGATCCTATATTTCCAAGTGCTTATGTTTCTGTGGCCCAATGTTCCCAGAATCCTATGTTCCTCAGTTCTTATAGCACATAATGGGTTAGGGTTAGCATAGAAAATAAGACCTTGGGAACATAGGTCCCTAGGAGCATAGATTAGTTTCCTAAATACGATCACTTCTGGATCCAAAGAATTTTAGGCTTCAAAACAGACAAAATAGTGGTGAAAAGTAGAAACACTCACTTTACACTCAAGTACAATTTTGAGATAATTGCTCTTTACTGTAATTTTTCCATTTTCTAAAACTTTATGCTTCCGCTTTACTACGTTTCAGAGGAAAATCTCGTACTTTTTACTCCACTGCATTTATTTGAACACTTAGCTTTGCAGATTAAGATCAATAATACAAAATGTAATCAACGTAACATTATGATGTATTACAGGATATGATTATGAGGGAAATTTCACTACCTAGAAGATCTTAAACTGGCTGCAACATTAAAGTAATGCGCACATTATTGCATTAATAATTATAATACAATAATATAACGCATTATTCTTAAATGAGCGTGCAGCTAACAGGCTAGCTCTGCTGCAGAGAGACTTTATAACTTTAAAACATTTCATTTGCAGGTTGACCTCAAGTGGACACTGTCCGGTGAAATGTCAAGGATAGAGGTGATGATGAGTAACAAGAAGTGAAGAACGGACTGGGTCATCAGTCATCAGAGCGCGCTTCACCTCCGGGACGCTGAAAACCTCCAGGCTTTTTTTTTTTTTTTTTCATTGAGGCGGCAGCAGTCAAATATTGGACAGGGAGAGAGTGTTAACTGACCCCCCAGAGTAAATGTTAATCTGTGTGTGTGTGTGTGAGCGCGCTCCCAGGAATGCAGCGATGACTCGTCAACACCTTCCCCTCGCCATGGAAACTGTGTCAACACATGGGTGGGGGATGGGACGAGAGGAAGAGTGTGTATGAGATGGGGGGGGGGGTTGGCTCTGAGAGTGTGTGTGATTTATTATTAGGTAGAAGATATTTGACCTTACTTCTCCATAAATCTGTCTCTCTTGTGCTGTCGCTCGCTCTCTCTCTCTCTCTCTCACACACACACACAGATATGGACTTCAGAGCAGTTAGATCATTTTCAGAGTCACTTTCATCTTCTGTAGACTTTCACTCGGTTGATTTATAAAACATTCAAACAGACACATTAGGAGAGTAGCACACACTCACAGAGAGATAGCAGGCGAAGAAAAGGGGCTCAGACTGACATGCAGGACCAGGATTGTACTTGTGGCCCAGTCGATGAAACGACGCCTCTGATCTGCAGCTTAATTGATTATTTACAGTAGAATCGATCAAGTGGTCATACACAGAAATCTCTGAACTGTATCAGATTAAAGTTTCAGATTCTGCAAAAGCTGGTGCACAAGAAGAAAACTGTAGCATGATATTTGTGTTTTAGAGCATCTGTAATGAGATTGAACTAAAATTATTGATGGTGCAGGATCTAATGCCACCTAGCAGATTGTAAACGACTCGTCTCACTCTCCCCTTCCAAGTATGGGCATCTTCTCATCGAGTGCAGCTTTGATGAGTTTTGATTTTTTATTTGCGGCCGTAACCAAAACTATGCTGACCTTATTATTCTGAAATACCAGCCGTCTAAGCTCCACCTGGGCTGACGGGTCACAGAGCTTCGGTGCACGCTCACCCTGCAGTAGTGCCAGCCTGATCCTCCAGCATGGCCTGTCCTTGTATGGTGCCGTGTCTTCAGCGTGGCACCGCTCCAGCTCTTCGGTAGGCACACGTCCACATAATACATACACATCCAAGCACACACAAATAACCGGTACTGTAAGCATGACGCCACATTGTCTCCCTCGCTCTCTCTGCCTCTCTCTGTGGCCTGATGCCAGCTAATATCTCTGTGAAAGACCAGGCTGCGGCAACTGCTGCACTCTGATGCTGCAAACGCTGTTTACCTCAGCGACCAGATGGTAACTAAAGCTCAGGGTCTGATGGTGGCTTTGCCAAGAGGGAGAGGTAGGAAACCATCTTAGGCCTGCGGGAGCCAAGGACCACTGAAGAGGTCTCATCACAAATGTTAATCAGATCAGATGTTCTGCAAAATATACCCTCAAATATAATCTAGCTATTAGGGAGCGTTGGGGCTGTAAATTAAATATAATTATTGAATTATTACTGTTGATGTGTTGAAATGTGAGCAGCATCTTCATGTAGCTTGTTGTGGTAGAGCTAATTTTAGCTTTTCTGTAAACCGGTGGGTAGTTCAAAGACCCTGCACACCCGTGGTCCAACCTTGAGTGGCGTTCCTTGCATTACATTCTAGTATTGTGGAGTTTAATCGCCATAAATCAAGCTCAGCTTTGCACGATTCCACCACAGTAACTGAAAACCCAGTTTAATCCAGGTTTAAGGATTGTGTCTTCAATGTTGTTGTCTAACTTTGCTTTTCTTGGTTTGTTATTCACTTTTAACATCACAGGACACACCTATTTTATAACACTGTGAACTCCAGACACTAATACTACAGAGGTGACGACGGGCCCCATCTTTGCTTTCGGCCCCAAAAACACTAAGCCTGCTCAAGTGTTGAAAATTTAATGATCACAGCTCTTAAAATAGGTACAAAATAGTGATGACGAGCACTTCAGTCACACGCGCGCATGCACTAATCACTAACAATGTGTATTGACATCATAGCTGTAATTCCGAGGCTGCAGGGATCTGAGCTAATGCTCCATGAGGGAGCATTAAAGCAAAAGGGATAAGAGAAGTCAGAATAACTTCGACATGTCTGTGTGTTTGAAGTTGTTTGAAGCTGCCAAGGCGCTGCGACTGTCGTTTTTCTGCAGACTTTGGTCGGCCCTGATCAGCTTTTTCACGCTTTCGGCACACGCTTAGTGAAGAAGACACATTTTAGTTCTTTTTTTCTTTTTTTTTTAGAGAAAACTAATGTTTGTAATATCCACAACAGACACAGAATTTACAGGAATAATTTCAAAATATGTATAAATGTTGAGGTTAAGTTGAATAAAATGACCTTAAGTGATAATTAGATCCTTAAGATTAAATCCCACAGCCCTGAGTAGCCTTTAATCGCAGCCATTTCCATCCACGTTCACGTGATTGATGATTCTATCGTTCCTGTTTTTAAGATGAAGGAATCTGAACATAAAAGCAGAATAAACCGAGTGACTTGAGCTGGCAGCTCCGAGGCAGAGTGCGTCCGTATCAGCTTACCGAGTTGTAAACTTCCTCATAAAACTCGACTCGACCTTGTAATCCTCCGCCCAGACATCGCCTCCAACGCTGTCAGACGCTCGCAACCCATCAAACGGCACGTCTCGGCCTGGATTTACACGGAGCATCAGATTTGATTTTTATAGGAAAAATTATTGGATCCACCTCATTGGATCCGCGGAGAGGTCGGCCTGCGGGCGTGAGCTCCTCTGCTTTGTGCCTTTTGTCCTTCTGAGCCACAGAGGAACCAGTTAATGGACATCTAACCTCCTGAAATTAAGTCTTTGTGTGTCACCACTGCTGGTTGATTGGAGCCAGCAATGAACCAGTGATCCAAAAAAATCCATCTGACATCACACAGTTAAAGTATTAACTAGAATGCAACTTAAAAAGCCAAACCAAGTTGCTTTCCTATTTGTTTGATCTATTTATACTGGGAAGTCAGAATTTCCAAGTTCCCAAACAGAAATTTCAACTGGAACAGCCACTGAAGTCAAACCTCACAAACCCTGACCTCAAAAACCAAGATGGCTGCCTCTTGCATCACCAGCGCAGTCCAAGTATCTATCTGAGGACAGCGGTATTGCTAACAATGGCTAACCTGGCTGGTGCAAACCCTTACTTTGTTTACTTGTATTTTTCTTTTTTTTACTTTCTGACTTATTTGCTGGAACACTGCAAACGTCATTCCCAGGCCCGACTTCCGAACTGTAGTCGAGGGAGTGTCAGCAAATGTAGTTTGCCGGCAGTCTCTGTTCTGTGGATTAACACACGGCAAAAACGTGACGTGTGTGACCTTGTGTGGCCCAGATCTGCTGCTCCTGCCATGTTTGGACAGCCGAGCGAAGATGTGGGTCGGCTCATCTTCAGAGTGTGATGCGGTGTTTGTGTGCGCACGTAGTCGAGCACCATCAATCACTGCATTTCACGGTCACATAAACCCTGAGAGTGATGGCAGGGGAGAGAGGGGGGCGGCGAGCAGAAAACATGTCACACTTCAAACACAATCACAAACCATTAAATACGGCAGATCATTACACGCAGCGCACACACACACACACACACACACACACCCGGCTCACGCATGACAGCACAGGAAGACAGCTGCAAACGTAATATACATGCAAACACATTCAGACACATGCATGAATGAAAATATCATTCAAGGGTAATTTTATTGTCAAAACAAACAGGATTCACACACACTCTTCTGTCTAGATTATGAGAGGGGTTGAGGACTCTGGAAATGCATTTAAATCTGAGTTTTTAGAAGGAAGCTCTGTCACTGGAAACTAATGATAACACCGCTACAGCTGCTTTGAGCATCACAGGAATCACAATGTTGAAATTGTCGTTTGCATCCAGGTAAGATCCAGGTGAGATTTCGATGCGTTTCTGTTGCTTTGGCAGAGGTAAAACCAAATCATTGTTTTGAAAGTCACACGTCTTGTCTGCAGTGTCCTGGGTTACAAGAAATAACGGTGGATGGAAACTTGTTTAAATGAAATGCTCTCAAATGTAATCAATTAAGTATTTTTTTTTAGGTATTTTTCTATGTGCAAACTTAAAATGCTCAGGATGAGAAATGTTAATGAGAACACTATAAAACATTTAATCTTTTTAGATATTATCTGGTCCTGCAAAGTAAAAAAGGAGAAACCAAGTGCATCTAGACATTATTTAAATGCATTAAAACAATTATATTCTCCACTGAACGTTTTAGAGGGTTGCTCGGCCACTTCCTTCATCCGCTCCAGTTTACACCTCACGGAGCAGTGTGTATGTATTACCATACACACAGAGTGTCACATCCCATCATTATCATGCTGACCCTTCATTATTCTGGCTGTTATGATGCTCTGTGGATGCTCATATCCAGCCTGAGGCCAACTTACATTAACCTCTTTTCCAGTGAGCGACAGCGGCGGCCAGCGAGAGTTTGACCCAGCCCTGCTTCTGTACTTAATGAAGAGAGAAAAATCTGCTCAATAGTCTGCACAGTCATCTTCCACTCAGCGTCAGTGTGTGACATAAATAACTCAGAAAATATTAAGTACTCATATATGAAAAGATCCTCCTGTTTCAAGTGTTTTCCTGTCTGTTTATGTCTGTTTTTACAGGATGCCTCCAAGGTTAATAGACTGCTGCAGGAACGAGTCCCAGGAATGAGTTAGCATTTTTGCGCCTCTGGTTCCCTCGCCTTGGGATGAAAAGGTTTGTGGGATTTGTTTCTGGTGAGACGCCTGAAATAATGTCTGTAGTTAAAACGAGCTCGGAAGATTTTCACGTGTGGTTCTATAAGATAAAACACGTCACTAAATGCTGCACTTGTGAAGTCTGAAGCTTTTATGTGTCTTTAAAAAAAGCAGTTGCTAACAACAGGCAACAGTTTTTCCTTTTTTTGCCAAATGTTAGATTTCTTCCTTGTGGTTTTGGACTTCCATCCATTTTCTGTAACCGCTTATTCCCGAAGGGTCGTGGCCTGCTGGAGCCTATCCCAGCTGACATTGGGTGGGAGGCGGGGTCCACCCTGGACAAGTCGCCAGTTCATCACAGGGCCGACACACAGAGACAGACAACCACTCACACTCACATTCACACCTACGAGCAAGTTAGAGTCACCAGTTAACCTAGCATGCATGTCTTTGGACTGTGGGAGGAAGCCGGAGAACCCGGAGAGAACCCACACAGACACGGGGAGAACATGCAAACTCCGGCAGTGCTAACCACTGCACCACCGTGCCGCCCCAAAGTCTACTCAGTACTCATTAATATGAAATGATGCATGACTTTGAGTGAGCTGCATGTGCTGCTCGTAAAGGTCTGTCTACAGTTCACAGCACAATATTCTAGACTTAGTCACAAATTAATTTAATAATTTTCTTCTTCTCTTCCCAGATGAGTGCAGAGTTTGAGAAACACTGAAACAACAAACACTGTGGGATTTCATTTAAGGAACTTCAGAGTCTGAAAAACTACAGACAAAAGAAAAGAGTAGGAGTGTAAATCACCAGTTTCATCATGACACAAGATTATTATTATTTATTTTTTTTTTTTGGTGAACAAACTTTTTATTACTTCATGTTGACAGAGCAAACAGAAAGTAAGTGGACATATATGGATACACTTTTTAAATAAGCAAATTTAAATGACTTAATATTATGTTATGCAAGTACACAAAAATACCGAGTCTGCAGATAAAATACAAACATGCATATCCATGTATACCTGAACATAGACATAGGCTTCTGTACACCAGAGCTCACCAGTCTGAAACTCAACAACAGAAAATCACATGAACCCACTGTCCCATTGATAGATCAGCTGTTTCAAACTCATTCTGTGCAGACAAACATCGTTCAAACACACTGAATTTCATCATAAATTATACTGCTGATCAAAGGTTTGCAAAGATACTAAATATGTGAGACCACATCTGCAGAAAAACAGAATATTTCCATTTCATTGAATGCAGGACACAAAAATTTGACTTCTACCATTTTTGAAAACTAAAGTATTTTTCTTTGTTGCGTGCACCCTTTCATTTCATGCTGTTACACTTTATTTTGAAGGCTGTCAATTTATTCACAAATCAAACATTTCATAAAAGTTATAAAAATCTGTATAAAATTTTTGAGGCTTCTGTACAACAGCAAGACTGAAAGGGACTCAGAAAGAGGCTTGGGTATCTGTGATTCATTGGTTCATCTATCTAGTTGGACAGATCACTACTTTCAAGTTTGAGGACCCTGGTTCACTCTTTTCTCCACTTCCTTTACAAACTTTTCATATTTTGATGCGACTGTCAACCTGCTGGCAGAGACGGAAGTTGGGGACTCTTATTTTGAAGGCGGCACAGTGAAAACTATTTTTATAAAGTTGTATATTGATTTATTGATTGTATATCGGTTCTGCAGCGAAAACCAAATATTATTTAGTCATTTCTGTCATTCTCAAGATCAGTCAAAATATTAAACGGCGAAAAAGTTCCCTGGCAACCAGACACCCCCTCCCTCCCTCCCCGGGGGGGTCGTGTTGCTCAGGGGGGGCGCAGCGTCGCTCGGTGTCGGCGAAGTGATCAGAGGAAACATCCGAAAATATTGAAAATTCACCGGATAAAACCTGTTTAATGAAGACGTGTGGACTACGAGAGGGGAAACTGGGATCAAAAGGACGGAAACAACAACAAAAACGGATGTTTTGAGGTAAGTCGGAGGCTGAAACACAAACATAAACAATAACAGTGTCGCTGCGTCCGTTGCTAGGTGGCTAACAGCTAAGCTAACAACACCTTTGTGTACATTCAGTTTGGGGCGGATAAACAAACCGTAAATTGTGAGATTATTGTGTGAAGTCACATGTCGTTTTTTATCGCTTTTGCCAAGTTTTTCTTGTGTTATTGTCACAGTAAATCAACGCTACCTGTGTATGAGTACTGAGCGAAAGTGTATATCGAAGGACCGCGTCTAGAAGGGAACCACAGACCCGCGACAGACAGATCTCGCGAGAGTGAGAGACATTAATTTCCCTAACTCTAACCAAGTATATTAAACCATAGACCCAGACGGGTTTGTTTTTCTTTTTAACCACAGCGTTGTCGCCTTATAAAACCATAATATGAAACATAATTCGTTTATACAACGTACTCAAAAAGGAAACAACATATGCAAATCTTGCGAGAATTACGAAAATGAAGGAATTCCCATAACGGCGGATGATAAACACCAGTAAAAACAATATCCCTATAATAAGTCGTAATTATGAGTTTAAATCATAATAACGTATCGTTGATTATGACATTTTCTGATTATTTGGGCCTTTATCTCAGAATTTGGCTTTGAAACTAATAATGTGACTTTTTATCATCTTTCTATCTATATCTATGTGTGTGTGTGTGTGTGTGTGTGTGTGTGTGTGAAGACATTATATAAGCTGTAGTTTATATATACCTGAGGATAATGATGGATGATTTAATATTTCACAGCTCTGACAAAAAACAAATCTAACAAAAACAAACAGCAATTCGGATTCATTTATATTTTGTCTTGTAAAGTTTATCAAAAAACTTCACAAACATATTTTGGCTTTTATAGAAGATTTTGCCAAACAGTTCATAAGCCCCGACACAATCAGTCAATTCAGTATCACTTTATCTGTTTATCAGCTGTAATTTCACTGTCAGAATAATAAACAATATTACAAATTTACCATCATGGGCCTTACTTTGCTTCTTATTTTTTAAGCACACATTTTTCAGATACTTAGATTACTTCACATTAAAAATATTACTTTTAGGTTTTTCCTATGAAAAAATAGATGCAGAAATATATTTTTAAAAAAAACAGACGTGGTTAACGAGGTCTCTTCTGAAAGATTAAAAAAGTGGAACGCATTGGAATGAAAGATAACTGATGAGTACAAATATCCAGTTTTTATTGTATATATATACTGAGGTTGGTTTCAATGTGTACAACTCTGAATTCTGCTGACTTCATTTATTTTCTCTTTCATTGTAGATGCTTCCAGGTGGACCGCTCTGCTCTTCACACTGTCTGAGGGAAACTATGGACCAGTCTTCAGGTTAGTCCACTTTCTACTCTTCATTCTCATTATACATACAAGTGGAAATACAGCGGTACAACGGCCCCCACTTCTGACAAGCTCACTTGCTCAGCAGCCTGAAAGCTCAGCAATGTACTGCTGTGAACAGAGTCAGCAATCAAACGGATTTTCAAATCTTCTTCTCCACATCAAAAAAACTTTGTTTGGTACAGACCCCAACAAATACCACATCATCATGATTATAAAAGGTTTATTTGAAAATGATAATACATTAAAAAAAACAAGTAAAAACACAAAACTGTCCACAACTGTCCTCTGTTTAGTCTCTGTGCTGCTGTCCCTCACTGCTTCTAGGAAGTGTGCTGTACTCAACACCATCTACTGTAGGAAACACACTGACTCTGGATCAGTCGCTCACACAACCACACTTGAACTGGCCCTTTAACACTTGCTTTTCACTCCTCTTTTCTATTTTTCAGGCAGACGCCCCCTAGTGGTCCAGTGTCAGAGAAGACGTCCATGCAGTAGCTTCTTACATCTTCTTAAATCTTCTCAGTGACTCTGTCCTCTGTTGTCGTCTCTCGTCTGGCAGGAATGCACCACTGGGGTGACTTGGAGAATCAAAAATTTTCAAAATCTTGCAATAAAGAACAAATAAGTATAACCCCGTGTTTGTATCTCTGTGGAAACGCAGCGCCCTCCGCGCCAGGATCCAAATGGACGCCACGGGGGTTCGAACCAGGCAGAGAACTGCCTGCTGGCTCCGTAGCCACAATGAACCTCCACAACGCCACCTGAATCCCTTTGCACTTACACCTTTTCTCCGGGCGCTTTTATCTTTTCACTTTGGCTGTTGGACTTCAAAATTCAGTGAGGGCGATAAGAATCGAACACACGACCTCCAACTCCAAAACCGCCTTCTTACGACCTGAGCTATCGTCTCAGGTGATGAACTTCTCCTCCTCAGAAGTTTTCACTTTCTTCTTTGGACTTTGCTCTTCAAAAGTCACTGAGTCTTGTGAGGATCGAACCCACAACCTTCAGCTCCTAAACCGTCCTCTTAAAACGTGAGCTATCCAAACAGACAGAGCGGCGCCGCTTCTCACGGGTCTTCACTCTTTTCTGTGGACCGCATCCTTCCAAAGTCACCGTGGGCAACAAGAATCAAACCCACGATCTTCAGTTCTCAAGCCGTCCTCTTACCACCCGAGCTATCGGAGAACACACTCACACCTCGCTTGGTGTCTAATAGGAGTCTGGACGACCACATTGCTTTGACTTGAAAATCTAACAGTTGTGTTTTCCTTTCAAACAGAGACACGCCGCCTTTCAGACTGAGCTCACACCTCGACTTTCAATTGTACTTATATTTCTGGGTCAAAATACTCAAAAGAAAACTTCAGAAAAAAGTAAAAAATGTCTCAGAGCAAGTCAGCTTGGATTTGATCCCCCAACCTCGCGTATCCGTTATCAGCCACTTATCTTGTTGAGCTGAACTGCAGTCGAGATCCTTCATTTTATTTCTTGATTTAAATATCCAAGACCTGTGTGTCGTCCACAGACGTTAAAGAGGCCTTCAGACTGAACCAGACGGTTCAGGAAGTGGTGTTAACCACTTCCTGTAGTCCAAGTCCCGCCCCCTCCTCTATAAATCCAATTGGAACCTTCCACTTCCTGTTTGACACTCCGCTCTTCCACCTGGAGTCGACAACAAGTGGAGCACATGGAGCCAGGTCAGTGTGTCTTTTGATCATTTGATTTACCTCCAGAAACGCTTATTTAAAAACACAAAACCAGTATTTGTTTGATTTTCATGTTAAAATACAAGAATTAAAGGCGCATTAAGATTCTGAAGGAAGACGGTTGATCGTTGAGTCAAACAATCAACGAGCTTTGACCGGAAGTGATCACTGAAATACAAGGTGTTTTTGTTTGTCGTGGTCGAACAGGAATGAGCACAATTTTAAAGAATGGTTTGATTTTCATTTTCTATCATAGTATCACCAAAAAAAAGAGACACATTTGATGCTCTTGTCTTCTTGTGTTGTTAAATTATGGAAAACTGTAACTGTCAAAAAATTTTAATTTAATTTAGTTAATTAATTAAGTTTAGGTTAAATTATTGAATAAATAAATTAACAGCTGAACTGGGTGTTTATGGAAGACTAACTGCCAAAATCAAAAATAAATTAAGTGACTTTAAATGAAAAAAAGGCTAAATTAAGTTCAAAATATGATAAATATAATGAGAAAAATAATCAATTCAGTTAATTAAATTAAGTTAATGAATTTAATTTAAATTAAGTTACATTAGTTGATTTGCAGTTTTATAAGATTTTATTAGTAATATTTACAGCAGAAAAGCAAAAATAAATGAATAAATTAAAAACAGGCAGGTAAGTGAAGAGACATTGATACAGGAAAGATCATTAATGACAATAAAATTGTATAATAGTATATTAAACCTTCAGATTTTTGTCACAGGGTTAGGGTTACCTGTATTTATTTTAATGTTTAATGAACATTAAAATGTAGACATGCAAAATGAAATGTAAAAAAGATAAGACAGAAATAAATGACTTTGGGGAAAAAATAAATGGGGGGAAATACAAAAAGGAATTACATTTTAAAAAGTCAATAAATAAAATGAAACTTTAAAGGGGAAGATAAATAAATAGGAGAATGAATACAAATGTAATACAGAAGCTGATTAAAATAATCAATTTATGCCACATTTCATCAGTTCATGCGTAAATTTATTTTTAATATTTTTGGTGCATTTAATGGCATATTAATTTATTTATGGTGGAATCCTCCATAGTTATGGATCATAACTGACAAAAATGGGTAATAATTTAACTTGATTTAACCTAATTATTAAGTCATTGAACTTCATTTTAATTCAATTCATGAACATAATTTAATTAACTTATTTTTTAACTTTTTTATTTAACTTAGTCTATTTATAAATTGATTTATCTTAATTAAGTACTTTAATTATAACTTAAAACTTAAATAAGTTAATTACTTTATTATTTAAGTCATAAATACAGAAGCAAACTAAAACATAAATATCAATTTATGTCACATTTTAAAAAATAGTTCATGTCTAAATTTATTTGCAGTATTTTTGGTGCATTGAATGACATATTAATATATTTATTTAGATTTATTTATTTTCCTCCATATGTCCCCAGTGTGGAAGTTAAAGTTAAATTATTTAATAAATAAAATTACAGTCAGACCCACTTTTGACAGTTAAAGTCCTCCATAATTTACAGGACAGGAGGACTGAATGTTCCAGTGTTGTTTTAGCTAAAATCTTCTCTGTGACTTCAGACATATTTATTATAATAAACAGAAAATGATCAAACCATTTTTTTTTACATTTGACAAAGAAAAACAGTTTGTATTTCAGTTTTAAAGTTGGAAGCTGTAGAGAAAATAACTGATCGCTGAATCACTTAATGCGCTTTTAATTTTTGTATTTTAAAATGAAAATGAAATAACTGCTTGTTTGTTTGTTTTTAAATATCTGTTTCTGAAAGGTAAATCAAATGATCAAAAGATGCACTGACTTGGCTCCATGTGTTCCACTTGTTGTCGGCTCCAGGTGGAAGAGCGGAGGACACTGAACGAACATAAAGGGGATGCACTAGAGGGACACGTGTAATTAAAAAACGCACTGTAAAATTTCCCATAACCCCCTGCTGGTATCTCTCCAGAGGTTCGGGAGGAGATACGGTCTCCCCCCAGCCCCTCTGCAGTGAGGCTTGTGCTCCAGGAACTGGCACCGTGTCAGAATCGAACCAGGCACTACCGGCTCTAGCACGCCCAACCGACGCTAACGACCCCTCTCCGCCACCAGCGTCCCTTCACACTGAGACTAGTTCTCCGGGCGCTTTTATTTCTTCACTCTGGGGCGTTAGAGTTCAAAATTCACCGAGGACGATAAGGATCGAACACACGATCTCCAAGTCCCAATCCGTCTTCTTCCAGCTTGAGCTATTGGATCAGACACTACTGTCAGCTTTCTCGGAGGTTTTCACTTTCATCTTTGGACCATAACTTCAAAAGTCACCGCATCTCATGAGGATTGAACCCACAACCTCAGAATGACAAGTCAGTCCTCTATCATCCTGAGCTACTCAGTCAGACGGTTGAGGTTTCTTTCTCGGAGGGTTTGAGTCTTCCTCTGGGTGTTGCACTTCAAAACTCAAAGCACTGGTTGAGGATTGAACTCACAACCTCAAAAGTTCTGGACTGTTCCTTTACTCCTTGAGCTATTGTGCTGAACACAGCTGCGCTTCATTTTTCAAGCATTTCACTCTTTTCTTAAGCTGTCAGACTTCAAAATTCATTGAGTCTTATAAGGATTGAACCCCCAACCTCTGGTCTGTGAAGCAGCGCTTTAACCTCCTACGCCAGCAGTCAGACAGCTTCAGGTTCTTCCTCAGAGGGTTTGAGTCTTCCTCTGGCTGCTGGGCTTCAAAACTAATCGTTCTGTTTGACGATTGAACCCATGGCCTCAAAACATCTAAACAGGTGTCTTACTCCTTGAACCATCCCACCAAAATATCATTTTTCAAGCCTTTTCTTTAGATGTTGTGATCAACTTCAAAATTAAGTTCCTGTAAGAATTGAACTCACAACCTCAAAAGTTCTGGACTGTTCCTTTACTCCTTGAGCTATTGTGCTGAACACACCTGAGCTTCATTTTTCAAGCATTTCACTCTTTTCTTAAGCCGTCAGACTTCAAAATTGATTGAGTCTTATAAGGATTGAACCAGCAACCCCAGATCTGTAAAGCAGCACTTTAACCTCCTAAGCCAGCAGTCAGACAGCTTCAGGTTCTTCCTCAGAGGGTTTGAGTCTTCCTCTGGCTGCTGGGTTTCAAAACTAATCGTTCTGTTTGACGATTGAACCCATGGCCTCAAAACATCTAAACAGGTGTCTTACTCCTTGAACCGTCCCACCAAAATATCATTTTTCAAGCCTTTTCTTTAGATGTTGTGATCAACTTCAAAATTAAGTTCCTATAAGAATTGAACTCACAACCTCAGACACACCAAGCGGGTGTCTATCTTTCTGAGCTACATCATCAGATGGGTGTGGCCTCTTTCTGAGAGACTTTGACTCTTCTTCTAGCTGCTGGGCTTCAAAACTAATCGTTATGTTTGATGATTTAACCCACGGTCTCAAAACATCTAAACAGGTGTCTTACTCCTTGAACCAACCCACCAAAATAACATTTTTCAAGCCTTTTCTTTAGATGTTGTGATCAACTTCAAAATTAAGTTCCTATAAGAATTGAACCCCCAACCTCAGGTCTGTAAAGCAGCACTTTAACCTCCTAAGCCAGCAGTCAGACAGCTTCAGGTTCTTCCTCAGAGGGTTTGAGTCTTCCTCTGGCTGCTGGGCTTCAAAACTAATCGTTCTGTTTGACGATTGAACCCATGGCCTCAAAACATCTAAACAGGTGTCTTACTCCTTGAGTCATAACACCAAAATAATATTTTTCAAGCCTTTTCTTTAGATGTTGTGATCAACTTCAAAATTAAGTTCCTGTAAGAATTGAACTCACAACCTCAGACACACCAAGCGGGTGTCTACCTTTCTGAGCTACATCATCAGATGGGTGTGGCCTCTTTCTGAGGGACTTTGAGTCTTCCTCAGGTTGTTGCACTTCTGAACTCATGACACATGTTGAGGATCAAACCCAAAACCTTCTTAACTGTGTACTTGTTCCTTGAGCCGTTCAGTCTGACATGTTCAAGAGCTTTTGGGCTGTTTTGCTTTCTAATGTTTGTAATGAGGCTTGAATCCACAACCTCATAAGTGTCCAGCAATCATCTGTCATGTTGAGCTACAGAGTTTCTGTGTCTGCTTCTGAGGTTTCAGGTCCACCTCTGGGCGTTGCACTTCAAAAATGATCACATTGCTCGAGGCTCAAACACACAACCTCCAATCTTCTCAAGACTTTTTTTTTTACTCCTTGAACTGTTTAGTCCAATCAGGACCTGAGAGCATCAACAACATCAGGACAGTCACAAGTTTGGCTGATACAACCTTTCATGGTCCAGTATCTTGTTGTAACTTTTCCTTTACTTGCACTAATGGTACAATTCGTTTTAGCCTGATCAAAACTTAATATTCACTCACAAAAACCCAAACATAACCTGACAAATGATTAAATGATTAATGCTTTTTTGCTAAATCTAAATGTAAAAGCCTGCTAGAGATGTCATTTGTGATTCAGTCCTTGTTGAGGCACAACAGGGTTCAATCTGCAGGCAAGAAGGTGCTTTTTGAAGACCCACACCCAGAAGAAACAGTCAAGAGCCCCGAGAGAGGAAGTCTAAAGGTTTGATTAAATAGCTCTGCCTGTTAAATACCTGCTTGTCAGTTTTTTGGTTTTGGAAACTTATATTATTATTATCATTATTTGGGCTTTTTGCCTAACAGCCCCAAAACTTAGCAAGTCTGACGTATAAAGAAAATAATCAAAAGCTTGAAAGATTATTGCGTATTGGACTAAACAGTTCAAGGAGTAAAAAAAAAAAAGTCTTCAGAAGATTGGAGGTTGTGTGTTTGAGCCTCGAGCAATGTGATCATTTTTGAAGTGCAACACCCAGAGGTGGACCTGAAACCTCAGAAGCAGACACAGAAACTCTGTAGCTCAACATGACAGATGATTGCTGGACACTTATGAGGTTGTGGATTCAAGCCTCATTACAAACATTAGAAAGCAAAACAGCCCAAAAGCTCTTGAACATGTCAGACTGAACGGCTCAAGGAACAAGTACACAGTTAAGAAGGTTTTGGGTTTGATCCTCAACATGTGTCATGAGTTCAGAAGTGCAACAACCTGAGGAAGACTCAAAGTCCCTCAGAAACAGGCCACACCCATCTGATGATGTAGCTCAGGAGGATAGACACCTGCTTGGTGTGTCTGAGTTTGTGAGTTCAATTCTTACAGGAACTTAATTTTGAAGTTGATCACAACATCTAAAGAAAAGGCTTGAAAACTTTTATTTTGGTGGGTTGGTTCAAGGAGTAAGACACCTGTTTAGATGTTTTGAGACCGTGGGTTCAATCGTCAAGCAAAACAATTAGTTTTGAAGCCCAGCAGCCAGAAGAAGAGTCAAAGTCTCTCAGAAAGAGGCCACACCCATTAGATGATGTAGCTCAGAAAGATAGACCCCTGCTTGGTGTGTCTGAGGTTGTGAGTTCAATTCTTACAGGAACTTAATTTTGAAGTTGATCACAACATCTAAAGAAAAGGCTTGAAAAATGATATTTTGGTGGGATGGTTCAAGGAGTAAGACACCTGTTTAGATGTTTTGAGGCCATGGGTTCAATCGTCAAACATAACGATTAGTTTTGAAGCCCAGCAGCCAGAGGAAGAGTCAAACCCTCTGAGGAAGAACCTGAAGCTGTCTGACTGCTGGCTTAGGAGGTTAAAGCGCTGCTTTACAGATCTGGGGTTGCTGGTTTAATCCTTATAAGACTCAATGAATTTTGAAGTCTGACAGCTTAAGAAAAGAGTGAAATGCTTGAAAAATGAAGCCCAGGTGTGTTCAGCACAATAGCTCAAGGAGTAAAGGAACAGTCCAGAACTTTTGAGGTTGTGAGTTCAATTCTTACAGGAACTTAATTTTGAAGTTGATCACAACATTTAAAGAAAAGGCTTGAAAAATGTTATTTTGGTGGGATGGTTCAAGGAGTAAGACACCTGTTTAGATGTTTTGAGACCGTGGGTTCAATCGTCAAACAAAACAATTAGTTTTGAAGCCCAGCAGCCAGAAGAAGAGTCAAAGTCTCTCAGAAAGAGGCCACACCCATCAGATGATGTAGCTCAGGAGGATAGACACCCGCTTGGTGTGTCTGAGGTTGTGAGTTCAATTCTTATAGGAACTTAATTTTGAAGTTGATCACAACATCTAAAGAAAAGGCTTGAAAAATGATATTTTGGTAGGATGGTTCAAGGAGTAAGACACCTGTTTAGATGTTTTGAGGCCATGGGTTCAATCGTCAAACATAACGATTAGTTTTGAAACCCAGCAGCCAGAGGAAGACTCAAACCCTCTGAGGAAGAACCTGAAGCTGTCTGACTGCTGGCGTAGCAGGTTAAAGCGCTGCTTCACAGACCTGAGGTTGGGGGTTCAATTCTTATAAGACTCGATGAATTTTGAAGTCTGACAGCTTAAGAAAAGAGTGAAATGCTTGAAAAATGAAGCTCAGGTGTGTTCAGCACAATAGCTCAAGGAGTAAAGGAACAGTCCAGAACTTTTGAGGTTGTGAGTTCAATCCTCAACCAGTGCTTTGAGTTTTGAAGTGCAACACCCAGAGGAAGACTCAAACCCTCCGAGAAAGAAACCTCAACTGTCTGACTGAGTAGCTCAGGATGATAGAGGACTGACTTGTCATTCTGAGGTTGTGGGTTCAATCCTCATGAGACGCGGTGACTTTTGAAGTTTGTGGTCCAAAGATGAAAGTGAAAACCTCCGAGAAAGCTGACAGTAGTGTCTGATCCAATAGCTCAAGCTGGAAGAAGACGGATTGGGACTTGGAGGTCGTGTGTTCGATCCTTATCGTCCTCGGTGAATTTTGAACTCTAACGCCCCAGAGTGAAGAAATAAAAGCGCCCGGAGAACTAGTCTCAGTGTGAAGGGATGCTGGTGGCGGAGAGGGGTCGTTAGCGTCGGTTGGGCGTGCTAGAGCCGGTAGTGCCTGGTTCGATTCTGACACGGTGCCAGTTCCTGGACCACAAGCCTCACTGCAGAGGGGCTGGGGGGAGACCGTGTCTCCTCCCGAACCTCTGGAGAGATACCAGCAGGGGGTTATGGGAAATTTTACGGTGCGTTTTTTAATTACACGTGTCCCTCTAGTGCATCCCCTTTATGTTCGTTCAGTGTCCTCCGCTCTTCCACCTGGAGCCGACAACAAGTGGAACACATGGAGCCAAGTCAGTGCATCTTTTGATCATTTGATTTACCTTTCAGAAACAGATATTTAAAAACAAACAAACAAGCAGTTATTTCATTTTCATTTTAAAATACAAAAATTAAAAGCGCATTAAATGATTCAGCGATCAGTTATTTTCTCCACAGCTTCCAACTTTAAAACTGAAATACAAACTGTTTTTCTTTGTCAAATGTAAAAAAAAAATGGTTTGATCATTTTCTGTTTATTATAATAAATATGTCTGAAGTCACAGAGAAGATTTTAGCTAAAACAACACTGGAACATTCAGTCCTCCTGTCCTGTAAATTATGGAGGACTTTAACTGTCAAAAGTGGGTCTGACTGTAATTTTATTTATTAAATAATTTAACTTTAACTGCCACACTGGGGACATATGGAGGAAAATAAATAAATCTAAATAAATATATTAATATGCCATTCAATGCACCAAAAATACTACAAATAAATTTAGACGTTAACTATTTTTTAAAATGTGACATAAATTGATATTTATGTTTTAGTTTGCTTCTGTATTTATGACTTAAATAATAAAGTAATTAAGTTATTTAAGTTTTAAGTTATAATTAAAGTACTTAGTCAAGTTAAATCACTTAATAAATAGACTAAGTTAAATAAAAAAGTTAAAAAATAAGTTAATTAAATTATGTTCATGAATTGAATTAAAATGAAGTTCAATGACTTAATAATTAGGTTAAATCAAGTTAAATTATTATCCATTTTTGTCAGTTATGATCCATAACTATGGAGGATTCCACCATAAATAAAATAATATGCCATTAAATGCACCAAAAATATTAAAAATAAATTTACGCATGAACTGATGAAATGTGGCATAAATTGATTATTTTAATCAGCTTCTGTATTGCATTTGTATTCATTCTCCTATTTATTTATCTTCCCCTTTAAAGTTTCATTTTATTTATTGACTTTTTAAAATGTAATTCCTTTTTGTATTTCCCCCCATTTATTTTTTCCCCAAAGTCATTTATTTCTGTCTTATCTTTTTTATATTTAATTTTGCATGTCTACATTTTAATGTTCATTAAACATTAAAATAAATACAGGTAACCCTAACCCTGTGACAAAAATCTGAAGGTTTAATACACTATTATACAATTTTATTGTCATTAATGATCTTTCCTGTATCAATGTCTCTTCACTTACCTGCCTGTTTTTAATTTATTCATTTATTTTTGCTTTTCTTCTGTAAATATTACTGATAAAACCTTATAAAACTGCAAATCAACTAATGTAACTTAATTTAAATTAAATTCATTAATTTAATTAACTGAATTGATTATTTTTCTCATTATATTTATCATATTTTGAACTTAATTTAGCCTTTTTTTCATTTAAAATCACTTAATTTATTTTTGATTTTGGCAGTTAGTCTTCCATAAACACCCAGTTCAGCTGTTAATTTATTTATTCAATAATTTAACCTAAACTAAATTAATTAACTAAATTAAATTAAATTAAAATTTTTTGACAGTTACAGTCTTCCATAATTTAACAACACAAGAAGACAAGAGCATCAAATGTGTCTCTTTTTTTTGGTGATACTATGATAGAAAATGAAAATCAAACCATTCTTTAAAATTGTGCTCATTCCTGTTCAACCACGACAAACAAAAACACCTTGTATTTCAGTGATCACTTCCGGTCAAAGCTCGTTGATTGTTTGACTCAACGATCAACCGTCTTCCTTCAGAATCTTAATGCGCCTTTAATTCTTGTATTTTAAAATGAAAATCAAACAAATACTGGTTTTGTGTTTTTAAATAACCGTTTCTGGAGGTAAATCAAATGATCAAAAGACACACTGACCTGGCTCCATGTGCTCCACTTGTTGTCGACTCCAGGTGGAAGAGCGGAGTGTCAAACAGGAAGTGGAAGGTTCCAATCGGATTTATAGAGGAGGGGGCGGGACTTGGACTACAGGAAGTGGTTAACAACACTTCCTGAACCGTCTGGTTCAGTCTGAAGGCCTCTTTAACGTCTGCGGACGACACACAGGTCTTGGATATTTAAATCAAGAAATAAAATAAAGGATCTCGACTGCAGTTCAGCTCAACAAGAATTACAAACATTAGAAAGCAAAACAGCCCAAAAGCTCTTGAACATGTCAGACTGAACGGCTCAAGGAACAAGTACACAGTTAAGAAGGTTTTGGGTTTGATCCTCAACATGTGTCATGAGTTCAGAAGTGCAACAACCTGAGGAAGACTCAAACTCCCTCAGAAACAGGCCACACCCATCTGATGATGTAGCTCAGGAGGATAGACACCCGCTTGGTGTGTCTGAGGTTGTGAGTTCAATTCTTATAGGAAAAGGCTTGAAAAATATTATTTTGGTGTTATGACTGAAGGAGTAAGACACCTGTTTAGATGTTTTGAGACCGTGGGTTAAATCATCAAACAGAACGATTAGTTTTGAAGCCCAGCAGCCAGAAGAAGAGTCAAAGTCTCTCAGAAAGAGGCTACACCCATCAGATGATGTAGCTCAGAAAGATAGACACCCGCTTGGTGTGTCTGAGGTTGTGAGTTCAATTCTTACAGGAACTTAATTTTGAAGTTGATCACAACATCTAAAGAAAAGGCTTGAAAAATATTATTTTAGTGTTATGACTCAAGGAGTAAGACACCTGTTTAGATGCTTTGAGGCCATGGGTTCAATCATCAAACAGAACGATTAGTTTTGAAGCCCAGCAGCCAGAGGAAGACTCACAACCTCTGAGGAAGAACCTGAAGCTGTCTGACTGCTGGCTTAGGAGGTTAAAGTGCTGCTTTACAGATCTGGGGTTGCTGGTTCAATCCTTATAAGACTCAATCAATTTTGAAGTCTGACGGCTTAAGAAAAGAGTGAAATGCTTGAAAAATGAAGTTCAGGTGTGTTCAGCACAATAGCTCAAGGAGTAAAGGAACAGTCCAGAACTTTTGAGGTTGTGAGTTCAATTCTTACAGGAACTTAATTTTGAAGTTGATCACAACATTTAAAGAAAAGGCTTGAAAAATGTTATTTTGGTGGGTTGGTTCAAGGAGTAAGACACCTGTTTAGATGTTTTGAGACCGTGGGTTCAATCGTCAAGCAAAACAATTAGTTTTGAAGCCCAGCAGCCAGAAGAAGAGTCAAAGTCTCTCAGAAAGAGGCCACACCCATCAGATGATGTAGCTCAGAAAGATAGACACCCGCTTGGTGTGTCTGAGGTTGTGAGTTCAATTCTTACAGGAACTTAATTTTGAAGTTGATCACAACATCTAAAGAAAAGGCTTGAAAAATTTTATTTTGGTGGGTTGGTTCAAGGAGTAAGACACCTGTTTAGATGTTTTGAGGCCATGGGTTCAATCGTCAAACATAACGATTAGTTTTGAAACCCAGCAGCCAGAGGAAGACTCACAACCTCTGAGGAAGAACCTGAAGCTGTCTGACTGCTGGCGTAGCAGGTTAAAGCGCTGCTTCACAGACCTGAGGTTGGGGGTTCAATCCTTATAAGACTCAATGAATTTTGAAGTCTGACAGCTTAAGAAAAGAGTGAAATGCTTGAAAAATGAAGCTCAGGTGTGTTCAGCACAATAGCTCAAGGAGTAAAGGAACAGTCCAGAACTTTTGAGGTTGTGAGTTCAATCCTCAACCAGTGCTTTGAGTTTTGAAGTGCAACACCCAGAGGAAGACTCAAACCCTCCGAGAAAGAAACCTCAACCGTCTGACTGAGTAGCTCAGGATGATAGAGGACTGACTTGTCATTCTGAGGTTGTGGGTTCAATCCTCATGAGACGCGGTGACTTTTGAAGTTTGTGGTCCAAAGATGAAAGTGAAAACCTCCGAGAAAGCTGACAGTAGTGTCTGATCCAATAGCTCAAGCTGGAAGAAGACGGATTGGGACTTGGAGGTCGTGTGTTCGATCCTTATCGTCCTCGGTGAATTTTGAACTCTAACGCCCCAGAGTGAAGAAATAAAAGCGCCCGGAGAACTAGTCTCAGTGTGAAGGGATGCTGGTGGCGGAGAGGGGTCGTTAGCGTCGGTTGGGCGTGCTAGAGCCGGTAGTGCCTGGTTCGATTCTGACACGGTGCCAGTTCCTGGAGCACAAGCCCCACTGCAGAGGGGCTGGGGGGAGACCGTGTCTCCTCCCGAACCTCTGGAGAGATACCAGCAGGGGGTTATGGGAAATTTTACGCTGCGTTTTTAATTACACGTGTCCCTCTAGTGCATCCCCTTTATGTTGGTTCAGTGTCCTCCGCTCTTCCACCTGGAGCCGACAACAAGTGGAACACATGGAGCCAAGTCAGTGCATCTTTTGATCATTTGATTTACCTTTCAGAAACAGATATTTAAAAACAAAAAAACAAGCAGTTATTTCATTTTCATTTTAAAATACAAAAATTAAAAGCGCATTAAGTGATTCAGCGATCAGTTATTTTCTCCACAGCTTCCAACTTTAAAACTGAAATACAAACTGTTTTTCTTTGTCAAATGTAAAAAAAAAAATGGTTTGATCATTTTCTGTTTATTATAATAAATATGTCTGAAGTCACAGAGAAGATTTTAGCTAAAACAACACTGGAACATTCAGTCCTCCTGTCCTGTAAATTATGGAGGACTTTAACTGTCAAAAGTGGGTCTGACTGTAATTTTTATTTATTAAGTAATTTAACTTTAACTTCCACACTGGGGACATATGGAGGAAAATAAATAAATCTAAATAAATATATTAATATGCCATTCAATGCACCAAAAATACTACAAATAAATTTAGACGTTAACTATTTTTTAAAATGTGACATAAATTGATATTTATGTTTTAGTTTGCTTCTGTATTTATGACTTAAATAATAAAGTAATTAACTTATTTAAGTTTTAAGTTATAATTAAAGTACTTAGTCAAGTTAAATCACTTAATAAATAGACTAAGTTAAATAAAAAAGTTAAAAAAAATAAGTTAATTAAATTATGTTCATGAATTGAATTAAAATGAAGTTCAATGACTTAATAATTAGGTTAAATCAAGTTAAAATATTATCCATTTTTGTCAGTTATGATCCATAACTATGGAGGATTCTACCATAAATAAAATAATATGCCATTAAATGCACCAAAAATATTAAAAATAAATTTACGCATGAACTGATGAAATGTGGCATAAATTGATTATTTTAATCAGCTTCTGTATTACATTTGTATTCATTCTCCTATTTATTTATCTTCCCCTTTAAAGTTTCATTTTATTTATTGACTTTTTAAAATGTAATTCCTTTTTGTATTTCCCCCCGTTTATTTTTTCCCCAAAGTCATTTATTTCTGTCTTATCTTTTTTACATTTCATTTTGGATGTCTACATTTTAATGTTCATTAAACATTAAAATAAATACAGGTAACCCTAACCCTGTGACAAAAATCTGAAGGTTTAATACACTATTATACAATTTTATTGTCATTAATGATCTTTCCTGTATCAATGTCTCTTCACTTACCTGCCTGTTTTTAATTTATTCATTTATTTTTGCTTTTCTGCTGCAAATATTACTAATAAAATCTTATAAAACTGCAAATCAACTAATGTAACTTAATTTAAATTAAATTCATTAACTTAATTTAATTAACTGAATTGATTATTTTTCTCATTATATTTATCATATTTTGAACTTAATTTAGCCTTTTTTTCATTTAAAGTCACTTAATTTATTTTTGATTTTGGCAGTTAGTCTTCCATAAACACCCAGTTCAGCTGTTAATTTATTTATTCAATAATTTAACCTAAACTAAATTAATTAACTAAATTAAATTAAATTAAAATTTTTTGACAGTTACAGTCTTCCATAATTTAACAACACAAGAAGACAAGAGCATCAAATGTGTCTCTTTTTTTTGGTGATACTATGATAGAAAATGAAAATCAAACCATTCTTTAAAATTGTGCTCATTCCTGTTCGACCACGACAAACAAAAACACCTTGTATTTCAGTGATCACTTCCGGTCAAAGCTCGTTGATTGTTTGACTCAACAATCAACCGTCTTCCTTCAGAATCTTAATGCGCCTTTAATTCTTGTATTTTAAAATGAAAATCAAACAAATACTGGTTTTGTGTTTTTAAATAACCGTTTCTGGAGGTAAATCAAATGATCAAAAGACACACTGACCTGGCTCCATGTGCTCCACTTGTTGTCGACTCCAGGTGGAAGAGCGGAGTGTCAAACAGGAAGTGGAAGGTTCCAATTGGATTTATAGAGGAGGGGGCGGGACTTGGACTACAGGAAGTGGTTAACAACACTTCCTGAACCGTCTGGTTCAGTCTGAAGGCCTCTTTAACGTCTGCGAAAGACACACAGGTCTTGGATATTTAAATCAAGAAATAAAATGAAGGATCTCGACTGCAGTTCAGCTCAACAAGATAAGTGGCTGATAACGGATACGCGAGGTTGGGGGATCAAATCCAAGCTGACCTGCTCTGAGACATTTTTTTCTTTTTTCTGAAGTTTTCTTTTGAGTATTTTGACCCAGAAATATAAGTACAATTGAAAGTCCAGGTGTGAGCTCAGTCTGAAAGGCGGGCGTGTCTCTGTTTGAAAGGAAAACACAACTGTTAGATTTTCAAGTCAAAGCAACGTGGTCGTCCAGACTCCTATTAGACACCAAGCGAGGTGTGAGTGTGTTCTCCGATAGCTCGGGCGGTAAGAGGACGGCTTGAGAACTGAAGATCGTGGGTTCGATTCTTGTTGCCCACGGTGACTTTGGAAGGATGCGGTCCATAGAAAAGAGTGAAGACCCGTGAGAAGCGGCGCCGCTCTGTCCGTTTGGATAGCTCACGTTTCAAGAGGACGGTTTGGGAGCTGAAGGTTGTGGGTTCGATCCTCACAAGACTCATTGACTTTTGAAGAGCAAAGTCCAAAGAAGAAAGTGAAAACTTCTGAGGAGGAGAAGTTCATCACCTGAGACGATAGCTCAGGTCGTAAGAAGGCGGTTTTGGAGTTGGAGGTCGTGTGTTCGATTCTTATCGCCCTCACTGAATTTTGAAGTCCAACAGCCAAAGTGAAAAGATAAAAGCGCCCGGAGAAAAGATGTAAGTGCAAAGGGATTCAGGTGGCGTTGTGGAGGTTCATTGTGGCTACGGAGCCAGCAGGCAGTTCTCTGCCTGGTTCAAACCCCCCTGGCGTCCATTTGGATCCTGGCGCGGAGGGCGGTGCGGGTCAGCAGGAGGGGACAGTGTCTCCTCTTGCGTTTCCGCAGAGATACAAACGGGGGGTTTTACTTATTTGTTCTTTATTGCAAGCTTGAAATTTTGAAAATTTTTGATTCTCCAAGTCACCCCAGTGGTGCATTCCTGCCAGACGAGAGACGACAACAGAGGACAGAGTCCCCACGTCACTGAGAAGATGTAAGAAGATTTAATAAGATGTGAGAAGATGTAAGAAGCTGCTGCATGGACATGTTCTCTGACACTGGACCACTAGGGGGCGTCTGCCTGAAAAATAGAAAAGAGGAGTGAAAAGCAAATCTTAAAGGGCCAGTTCACCCACAGTCAAAAATACATTTCTTCCCTCTGGTCTGTAGTGCTGTTTATCCATGTAAATATTTTTGGTGAGAGATACGAGCCGTAGAGACGTCTGCCTTCTGTCCAACATAATGGGACTAAATGTCACTGGGACTGTGGTCCTTAAAGCACCAAAAAGTAGATTCTAAAAAAGAAAAATCAGTGTGTCTCTCCAAAAATCAGGAGGCAGTTACTACTATAAAAGAGTAGTTGTTAGATGAAAGTGCTCACAACAAGGTGTGTGAATTATTATTTTGTTTTTGAAATGCTGAAATGTATTTTTTGGTGCTTTGAGTGTCATTTAGTCCCATTATACTGAAGAGAAGGCAGAAATTGCTAGGAGCGGTATCCCCAAAACTCTGCAAGTTACAGCAAAAGACTGTAGATGGATAAAAAGCACTACATGCCAGTGTAAGAAATGTATTTTTGATTTAGGGGGTGAACTGTCCCTTTAAGCAAGACTTTTAGTTAACAGAAGGTTTGGCTTGAGTGTAAATTGTGTAAACTTTTCACATATGACAAGTTTAAAGGATGAGAATGTAAAATATGTCCACGTGTTGTCCTCAGAGTCACTGCCGACTGCTGACTTGAAGTAAATGTGGTTATTGAATATTGTAAAAACAAAGGTGATAAAGCCGATAATGTTTGTGGATTTGTTGCACGGTTTAATTTTAAAATGTGGCCATATTTTACAGATTGCTCCTTTAAGAAAGAGGCGTCTGAACTGAAAGCATTTTGTGTGCAGCAGTGGGTCATACTGAGAATAAATATCTCATCAGAGTGAAGACGTGGTCTCACTGGGTCGTCCTCCAAGATGCGGTCCATGGAGGCTGCGTATCTGCAAGTGTGAGATAAATAAAAGTCAGGTTATTTGAAGTGTGGTTGTGTGAGCCACTGATCCAGAGTCAGTGTGTTTCCTACAGTAGATGGTGTTGAGTACAGCACACTTCCTAGAAGCAGTGAGGGACAGCAGCACAGAGACTAAACAGAGGACAGTTGTGGACAGTTTTGTGTTTTTACTTGTTTTTTTTAATGTATTATCATTTTCAAATAAACCTTTTATAATCATGATGATGTGGTATTTGTTGGGGTCTGTACCAAACAAAGTTTTTTTGATGTGGAGAAGAAGATTTGAAAATCCGTTTGATTGCTGACTCTGTTCACAGCAGTACATTGCTGAGCTTTCAGGCTGGTGAGCAAGTGAGCTTGTCAGAAGTGGGGGCCGTTGTACCGCTGTATTTCCACTTGTATGTATAATGAGAATGAAGAGTAGAAAGTGGACTAACCTGAAGACTGGTCCATAGTTTCCCTCAGACAGTGTGAAGAGCAGAGCGGTCCACCTGGAAGCATCTACAATGAAAGAGAAAATAAATGAAGTCAGCACAATTCAGAGTTGTACACATTAAAACCAACCTCAGTATATATATACAATAAAAACTGGATATTTGTACTCATCAATTATCTTTCATTCCAATGCGTTCCACTTTTTTAATCTTTCAGAAGAGACCTTGTTAACCACGTCTGTTTTTTAAAAAAATATATTTCTGCATCTATTTTTTCATAGGAAAAACCTAAAAGTAATATTTTTAATGTGAAGTAATCTAAGTATCTGAAAAATGTGTGCTTAAAAAATAAGAAGCAAAGTAAGGCCCATGATTGTAAATTTGTAATATTGTTTATTATTCTGACAGTGAAATTACAGCTGATAAACAGATAAAGCAATACTGAATTGACTGATTGTGTCAGGGCTTATGAACTGTTTGGCAAAATCTTCTATAAAAGCCAAAATATGTTTGTGAAGTTTTTTGATAAACTTTACAAGACAAAATATAAATGAATCCGAATTGCTGTTTGTTTTTGTTAGATTTGGTTTTGTCAGAGCTGTGGAATATTAAATCATCCATCATTACCCTCAGGTATATATAAACTACAGCTTATATGAACGTCTTCATACACACACACACACACACATACATATATATAGAGATATAAGGTACGGAGGTGGAGACAAAAAGCTGCAGTCAAGTCGGACAGTTTCCAGCAGAAAATACAGGAAGAGACGCTAACATCCTGTTAGTTCACCTGTAGGTTATCTGAAGTTTGCAGACCACTTTCATATTGAAGCAATAAAGTGTGTTCTTGATCGTTGAAGTTGAAACAGAGATCCCCTTCTGTTACGTGGAACATTTGTTCTTTTATCTGCCTTGTTAAGCACTTTGAAACTGTGCTTCTGATAAGTCACATATTAAAAAAAACTTCATTATTATGAACCACAAGATATCTGCTTGTTAACAGACTAAAACGTCATTGAGCTACATCAGACTAATACAGTGTTAAATATTACAGTTACATAGAAAATTAGTATTATATACAACATGTGGTGTTTGTTGTCAAAATTAAGAGCCAATCAGAGCCTGGCTCTACAAACTGCGCCCCCCTCGATCTCGTGACCTTACCGTTGCCCACGTGTGCGTGATGTCAGAGCAAGTCGGGATCAAGTCGGACACAAATCTAACCGGCACTCATTGTGCGGCGATCACTGCTGATCGATTCTGTGCAGGCCTGGCTCATCTCGAACGTACCTATAGATAGATAGATAGATAAAAAAGTCACATTATTAATTACAAAGCCAAATTCTGAGATAAAGGCCCAAATAATCAGAAAATGTCATAATCAACGATACAACGTAATTATGATCAGTGGTGGACAGTAGTGAAGTACATTTACTTGAGTACTGTACTTAAGTACATTTTTTGAGTATCTGTACTTTACTTGAGTATTTGTTTTTTTGGAAACTTATTACTTTCACTCCACTACATTTCAAAGACAAATATTGTACTTTTGACTCCACTACATTTCTAGGAAGGTTGTTGTTACTTTTTGACTGAGCTTTGAAGTCAGCTGTTGCTTTTTTTTCTTTTCTAAAATATAATTGGTCACATGCTGTGTTCCTCACAAAAGAAAACCAATCACAGTAGCTCCTCTCAAATGGGACTGATGTTAAAGTGGAAATACATCGTCCAGGCGCTCTCTGTAACAAGAACAAGCAAGCTCTCCCTCTTTCATTCAAACAAAAAGCGGTAATGGTGATGGCAGGAGAAAAACAAAATTAAATCTCAAGATGTTATTATAATTATTCATTATTCCAGGTAGCTTTTAAAGTTGGGTTGTTTTTATTGGGGTGAAAAATACAGCATAATTCATGTATATATACTGCCTCTGAAGACAGAAAGAAATATCAGTTATTTAACTTGGAGAACTCCTTACAGTTATCTTCAATCTAATGTTATGATGTGATTTTAATACAGTTACATCAGAAAATGACAATAGCTGTACCTTTTGGTTTTGATTGTATTTCTATGCTGAAGTTTTTATAGGTGTTTCTATAGGCTTTGTGTAGCAGAGTGGTTCTACAAGCAGGTCAGAGCATCATTAGATGGTTTCAGAGAGTTACAAGCTTCTGTAAATGCATTGTGAAAACAATACAGCGTGTATTGATATTAGAAAATGTACTTTGTAATTTGTACTTTTGAATACTTAAGTGTTTTTGAAAACATGTACTTTTGAATACTTAAGTATTTTTAAAACCAAGTACTCTAGTACTTTAACTCAAGTAAAATTTTGACTGAGCAACTTTCACTTGTAGTTGAGTAATATTTGACCAGGAGTGTCTATACTTTGACTCAAGTACTGGGGTTGAGTACTTTGTCCACCACTGATTATGATTTAACCTCATAATTACGACTTACTATAGGGATATTGTTTTACTGGTGTTTATCATCTGCCGTTATGCAAACTCCTTCATTTGCGTAATTCTCGCGAGATTTGAATATATCGTTTCCTTTATTGAGTACGTTGTATAAACGAATTATGTTTCATATCATGGTTTTATAAGGCGACAACGCTGTGGTAAAAAAAAAAAAAAAACGTCTGGGTCTATGGTTTAATAGCGTTAAGGAAATTTGTCCGTCACTCTCGCGAGATCTGTCGCGGGTCTGGGGTTGCCTTCTACACGCGATCGTTCGATATACACTTTCGCTCAGTACTCATACACAGGTGGCGTTGATTTACTGTAACAATAACACAAGAAAAACTTGACAAAAGCGATATAAAACGACATGTGACTTCACACAATAATCTCACAAGTCCCCCTTCATTTTAAATGTTAACTTTCCTTCATTTATTCGGGTGGAATGGCCGCTGTGCGGTTTGTTTATCCGCCTCAAACTGAATGTACACACAGGTGTTGTTAGCTTAGCTGTTAGCCACCTAGCAGCGACACTGTTTGTGTTTATGTTTGTGTTTCAGCTTCCGACTTACCTCAAAACATCCGTTTTTGTTGTTGTTTCCGTCCTTTTGATTTCATTTCCCCTCTCGTACTCCACACGTCTTCATTAAACAGGTTTTATCCGGTGAATTTTCAACATTTTCGGATGTTTCCTCTGAACACTTCGCCGAGACCGAGCGACGCTGCGCCCCCCTGAGCAACACGACCCCCCCGGGGAGGGAGGGAGGGAGGGAGGGGGTGTCTGGTTGCCAGGGAACTTTTTCGCCGTTTAATTTTTTGACTGAACCTGAGAATGACAGAAATTATTAAATAATATTTGGTTATCGCTACAGAACTGATATACAATCAATAAATCAATATACAAATTTATAAAAATAGTTTTCACTATGCCGCCTTCAAAATAAGAGTCCCCAACTTCCGTCTCTGCCAGCAGGTTGACAGTCGCATCAAAATATGAAAAGTCTGTAAAGGAAGTGGAGAAAATTGTATAATTTTCGACAATCGTTTTATCATGCTTATTTTTATTTATTTTAAAAAACATAAATGTGGTAATTAGGGCTTTCAAGTTTAATTTAAATTGAATTTTAGATTCATTAATTCCTGGTTCCTCAGAACTTGAAAGCAGTGATCTAACTTCCTAAACCAATGAATCAGAGATACATCAAATGTCTTTATTAGAGCTTTTCACTCTTTCCTGTTGCACCAAGATTCAACAGTAAGACAAAGACTTGAAAGTATTGATCTATCTAACTAGATGAACCAATCAATCACAGATACTCCAAGCCTTTTTCTGAGACCCTTTCAGTCTTGCTGTTGTAAATTGATAGCCTTCAAAATAAAGTGTAACAGCATGAAATGAAAGGACATGGTGCACCCAACAAAGAAAAATACTTTAGTTTTCTAAAATGGTAAAAGTTAAATTTTTGTGTCCTGCATTCAGCGAAATCGAAATATTCTGTTTTTCTGCAGATGTGGTCTCATATATTTAGTATCTTTGCAAAGCTTTGATCAGCAGTGTAATTTACGATGAAATTCAGTGTGTTTGAACGATGTTTATCTGCACAGAATGAGTTTGAAACAGCTGATCTATCAATGGGACAGTGGGTTCATGTGATTTTCTGTTGTTGAGTTTCAGACTGGTGAGCTCTGGTGTACAGAAGCCTATGTCTATGTTCAGGTATACATTGATATGCATGTTTGTATTTTATCTGCAGACTCTATTTTTGTGTACTTGCTTAACATAATATCAAGTCATTTAAATTTGCTTATTTAAAAAGTGTATCCATATATGTCCACTTACTTTCTGTTTGCTCTGTCAACATGAAGTAATAAAAAGTTTGTTCACCAAAAAAGTAATAATAATCTTGTGTCATGATGAAACTGGTGATTTACACTCCTACTCTTTTCTTTTGTCTGTAGTTTTTCAGACTCTGAAGTTCCTTAAATCAAATCCCACAGTGTTCCATACTGTGTAGGAACCCTGATAGACTCTTCTGCACCAACAACATCTGAGGAAAAAGTTTCTTTCTCAGACTTCGGGTCCAAAAGTTTCAGGCTATTAGCAGCTCCCTGTACAGACAACTATAAGTGGATTATTTAGACAAAAGCTTAGAAACCTGATTAATGGCAGACAACTTGTGAAGCATCTTTCATTGATGATTTCTGATGGCTTTAGTCTCTCCATTGTTAGTGTTGTGACCTGTGTCCAAACTTAAAAGGCTCCCTGATCCCATCATGTGAGAGTTTCAAGAGCGTCTTACATGATCCTATGTAGAAAGAAAAGCTCTGAAACAAAGTACAGTGTGAAGACGTGGATGAAATGAAGAAACTCATGGTCCTCAGTTTTGTCTTTCAAACTCTGCACTCATCTGGGAAGAGAAGAAGAAAATTATTAAATTAATTTGTGACTAAGTCTAGAATATTGTGCTGTGAACTGTAGACAGACCTTTACGAGCAGCACATGCAGCTGACACAAAGTCATGCATCATTTCATATTAATGAGTACTGAGTAGACTTTGGGGCGGCACGGTGGTGCAGTGGTTAGCACTGCTGGAGTTTGCATGTTCTCCCCGTGTCTGCATGGGTTCTCTCCGGGTTCTCTGGCTTCCTCCCACAGTCCAAAGACATGCATGCTAGGTTAACTGGTGACTCTAACTTGCTCGTAGGTGTGAATGTGAGTGTGAGTGGTTGTCTGTCTCTGTGTCGGCCCTGCGATGAACTGGCGACTTTCTGTGGTGTGTCAGGATCTTTACAGGATGTACTGTCTCAGCGTTCACAATACTGCCGCTTGCTTGAACGGCAATAATTATGTTTCTTTTTAATTTGAAAAAGCTAAGAATAACATGCTTTCTCTGCAGCATCTTGGAGAATTGACATGGATAGATTTTTGGGCCCCCTCCCACCAGAATAAAAGTCAAACTGTGCTTCAGGTTATAAGATAGGCCGACCTCCTTTCTCTCACTAGCACACATGCTCTGTGTGTCTGTGCTGCTTGAACTCCTCCTGTTCTCCTGGGTCATCTCCTCCAACACTGCACCAGTACTGCCTACAGCCACATTTCAAATGAAAGAGCAGCTTTTTTCTTCAGCGTGCATCTAAATGTAGAGCTTCATTCATTCCTGTTCACAGTCCTGCTATCTTGACACCGAAGCCTCGATCAGAGGACTGGTTTCTTTTCCTGTTTAGTGGGGGGGCTGCCTGCATTTTAAAAAAATTAATTTATCCAACTGTCCACCCCGACAGCTTTAACCCTGTCCAATACGAGCAATCTGACTATATCTGAGTCTGTGATCTTTAAAGATAATTTTGTTTCATTTAATTTTGCAGTCTGACATTTTTAATTTCATGGTTTCTGTTAGGGAGAGGGGTTATTTAGCCTGAAACATCGTGGATAAATAGACACAAATAATTAGCTGAAAAGGTCATTGTTAAAAAGTTGAAATAGCTAAAACATCCTGGATAAAGAGTTGAAATAGTAAGCCTAAATGTCATTGACAAACAATTGAAATAATTAGCTTAAACATCATGGGTAAACAGTTTAAATAGTTAGTGTAAACATAATTGATAAGTCGTCGAAATAGTTAGCTTAAATATCATGGGTAAACAGTTGAAATAGCTTAAATATCATGGGTAAACAGTTGAAATAGGTAGCATAAACATCATGAGTAAACAGTTGAAATAGCTTAAATATCATGGGTAAATGGTTAAAATAGTTAGCTTAAACGTAATGGATAAACAGTTGAATTGTTAGCTTAAACATCATGGGTAAACAGTTTAAATAGTTAGCGTGTTAAAGGTTCATCTGTCGTGGGAGGGTACAGAAGACAAAAATAGTCTGAAACCACAGGTTACAATACTAACTGCTGTTTATTAAACATCTTAATGTGAGTTATAATCGCAGGGTCCAGAGACACTTCACTCAACAGTTCACTCTCTCTAACCCGTCTTTAACCAGCTGAGTGTTTACAGGAACAGCCTGGAGGAATAAGTGCACACATGTAGAACCAGTCTTTGATTGTTGCCAGATGGAGGCTCACTACAGTCTTAACCAATCGCATAAATGACCAGAGGACATATTCTAGACATAACGGTAACTTCAGAGACGCTCTGAGACGTTTATCTTTGAAACTCCCAGCGGCCGCAGCATTTCACTGATATGAATCAATCAGACGCTGAATGCTAGTTTTATGACTCCCTGTGGTATGAATCACTAAAAGGTATTTCCTCCGGGTGATGCACTTAGAGGTTCCGTGTTCTTCGACGATCAAACACACTATGATATATCTATTTCTTTTTTCATAGCCTGCAGTTGTGTGGCACATTTCGTGTGCATGTGAAAAAAAAAACAAACACGCACGTATCCAAGTTTGTGAATGTGCGATTAAGTTTTGTTGCTGTAGAAATATTGTCTTTTATGTCGTTTTTGTCTTGTTACATCTTTTATGTCGTTTTTGTCTTGTTACGTCTGTCATGCATGATGTTCTGACCGTTCGGTGCAATTAGGGGAAAATGTCGGGCTGCGATCCATTTTGGGCTGAAATAGGCTAATGAGGGTCAGGTTTGAATTTTGTCGGCATCGGGCCTCGACAGGGCTCAACTTTTCAGGCACGATTAAAGCGCCAGACCTAAAACGTGTCTTGGAGAAGAAGTAGTAGAAGTATTTTCCAGTGATGATTTTATTTGTAAAGCGTGTCTCAGACGACAGTATGTCTGTAATACTGATGAATGATGTATTGATGAGTCAAAATGTTCCACATTAGGGTTTTGCTGTTTATAGTAAAGTCAATATGTGTAATAC
Organism: Lutjanus erythropterus; assembly: GCF_056507025.1. NCBI lineage: Eukaryota > Metazoa > Chordata > Actinopteri > Lutjaniformes > Lutjanidae > Lutjanus > Lutjanus erythropterus. Next base: position 16,286,186 of record NC_139340.1, on the reverse strand, counting down.
AGAGAAGAAGAATCGATCCCGTTCATGAATAATAACTCAAGTCTGCAGCAGGAACAAGAATCGTTTGATGTTTGCCCTTTACATTTGGCTTTCTGTGTGTCACAGACCATTAATCCATGAATGTGAATATAACTGCAGCCACGAGGTTATTTAAGTCCACACACACACACACACACACACACACACACGACGACTGAGGTCAGACCGTGTGTATATACAGCAGCTGACTGCCCTTCATCACTCAGTGGGTCGTAATCACTGGTTCCCAACCTGCCGATTCCCCCCCATGAGAGACAGCAAAGTTCACGGGGTGTCCTCAAGACTTTGCCTGCTCTGTGGTTGTCAAAATTAGATTAGCAAAAATCACAATTTAGACAAAAGTCTGTACAAATTTTGTGTAAAAAGATTTTCAGCATTGATACTTAGGTTCTGACACATTTTTAGCATTGATATCTGGGTTTTTAACCCTTTTATTTTAGCTTTTTTCCCACTGAAAACAACTTCCTGCCGCTGCTGTGAATGAGGCTGATGAATTTGCAGGCCAGAAAACTAAAACAGTGAGCTAAAATATACTTGATAGAGCTACACAGCAATAAATCTCTGTGGGTTTGTTGAAACTAGCAACAACACCGCTTTACACTTTACTCATTTTATCCATTGTTAATACAGAAATATTGATTTGTGAATATTTAACCTTTTTTGTCCCCAGTACAGTTGCCATCTTGTGATATAAATGTGTAATTTTAATACCAAATTCTAATTTCTTTGAAAGGTTTAATTGTTCCCTTAATATCCCTACTAGAAGAGGAACAAATAATTTATTAACAATTTTATTTTAATGTTCCCTTCTCTCTATTAATTTTCCTCCTGGGTGAAATTATTGTCCATATATTTGAGCTATTGAGTCATTAAAAAACCTGTTTCTACCACAGAATTTGTTTCATGCGGTGCCACAGGAGGATGGAGCAGATCAGCCCTGCAGCGTAGAAACGCTGCTGATTCTGGAGAGGAATGAGCTTTTTTTTTTTTTTTTTTTCCACAAAAGCTTTTATTTGCTTATTAAATTGCCACATTGTGTGTTGAAGTGTTGAAGCCCACACAACCACAGATTTGTAGTTTAAAGCTGGAGTCAGTTCAGTTTTGGAAAATACTGGGGTCAGAGAAACCGATCTTGAAGTCACCCGCTTCGTATGCGTGACCTTCAACCCGATCTCCTCTTTTATAACAACCTCATACTGCTTCTTCCTTTCCTTCTGAAAGAGGGTAGTTATAATTTACACAGAGGATTGGTTTTATCAGGCTCTGCACGCACAGTTTGCATCCTTGGTGTCGGAACCAGTCTGCGTGGACTAAGGGGTTCCACAGGGCTGAGTTCTGGATCCCCTCCTCTTTCTAAAACAGAACCAGACACACGTACGGTTTTATAACTCCATGCGTATTTCTTTCTTTGTGTGCAAACACAATTTTAGTCACAAAGTTTTTTTTGTGCCTAAACCTAACCAAACTGTGACAGCTTGTTGTTACCATGGTGACAAAAGACACTTGAGTATGATGACAAAAGTCAGCTAAATATTGTTATATACATATATATATTTAACCGTGAAGCCCTGTTTTTTTGTTGGTAGTCTTTAGTAATATGAAATTCATAAACTTTGTTTTCATAGTTCAACATCTGATCTTCAATGCTGGAAGCTTCTGTTTCTCTTTCAAATGGTTTCTAATCTGTTTTTAATGAATCACAATGCCCTTCAAGAAAAATGTTACCGAGTCAAATACATATAAGCACACGTTCTCTCAAGTTACATAAGAGCTCTGAGTGTTGGCTCGCTGCATCAGTTACTTCAAAGAAGGAAAAAAGCAAAGAAAGAGGGAGGAAGGATGGGGTTTATTCTTCTTTATTCATCTGTCAAGTTCCCTCTTTCTTAAAAAAGCTGAGCTAGTGTTTGGTGTCAGCATGTTTGCAAGTGTGTGTGTGTGTGTGTGTGTGTGTGTGTGTGTGTGTGTGTGTGTGTGTGTGTGTGTGTGTGAGGGGATCAGATGTCCCCCAGACAATAAGAGGCCCTCCCTTAAAACAACAGAGTAGGAGACGGAGAGGAGGAATAATCAAGGAATGAAAGAAGTTGAGAAGCATAACTTCATCAGTATTTTTCTCTCTGTGTGACTTTACATTAGACCGAATTCTTGACTAACATAACCCCGCAGAAATGAAAGAGAATTTAAGAATGCAAGACATTAATTCAACATTTAATCAATGTTTTTTTTTTCTTGAAAAATACTGCCCTTTTATTCTATTCTATACTGGGGGAAAAAAAGGTTGAGCGAACTCAAACTCTTAAGTTTTTAAACAAACTTTAAAAAAGTTTTGCCAACCTATAATATTTAGTTTTTTGTCTTCAGATAAACTTAAATCTTTGACTTTTAGAACCTCAAAAAAAAAAAGTATTTTGTCATTATTTTGGTGCTTGGAAATTAAATGGTTTTAATTGGAAAATATTAACTTATTGACCACCATTCACTTTTGCTTTCAGTTTACCCAATTATTTTATTATTTTTTTTATTATTATTATTATTCTTTTCAAAAGTTAAAATTTTAAGTTTTAAGTTTAATTTAAAATTCAAGTTGAGGTAATTTTGTCATGATTAAAAACAGGCAAACTTTTCTCACACAACCACACTTGAAATCATACAAACTACCTCTTTAAGGCCCAGTCATGCCAGAAATTGGCAAGCTAAATTCATCCGTGACTACCCACAGGGCTAGTGGGTGAACTACTGTGGCTGGTTAGCTACTGGTTAGCACGCTAGTTAGCTGGGACCATGCTTTACTGATTCAGTTAGTCAGTGAGTCACACCCTGACGTTTTGTTTTATTCAATTCAAAGTTTAATTGAAGGGGGCTAAAACAGCTCTACAAGCTAACAAGCTAACTGACAGTTCCTCCAAACAAAGTGGTTTAGATAATCCAACTGCTTGTATTTCTTGACCCCGTGGACCTCGCTGTAGCGAGTTCCCAGATCCCGTAACTATCCTTTAAGCATGCTGATCTTATAAGAGCCTCCCTGTCATCTTTATTCACAGCTCTCAGCCGCGCTCAGCTAAATATTTGTTCTGGATCAGGGTTGCTATGACCGTAAACATGTGATAACCTCTGAGTGTCTCTGTCTGAGGCCAGACAGCTGAAGATTAGTGGTCTCCTTGTAAGAACCTTAATTTGAAGACTGTTCTTTCCACACTGTTGGTGAGACCAAAACATTAACAGCTGGATTATAAAATATTCCCTTTTTTGGAACATTCCAGGTGTGTTTGTAAAGGGTTTGTTAGAGCGGTGATCATTTTGGCTCTTTGGGGGATGTAAACAGTAAGTTGTCGTTGCCATGGAGTCAGTTGGCTGATGGATCCCTATTTTTTTAGCCCATATTTGTTTATATTTTGACAAATTGGCACCATTGAAATTATGCCAAGTTATCTAGTTCCTGATAGCAATCAAGGAAATTTTAAAAAAAGAAGGAAGTGTCATTTCACCACTATAGAACATTTTATGCTCCACACTTTGATGCCAGTTCTATTGAAGCTTATGTGAAATGCTTTTCATTCACGCTATCTGGAAACCAACAGCAACTAAACAAATGCACACATTTGGAAAAATCGATCAGTATGCTGCTCTCCGAAGTGTGTGTTTTTAGTGGCATTTCTTCAGCAAAGGTCAAACAACGTAGATATTATGTTGTGTGCTTCTCCATGAATCTCCCATAGGCTTCATTAAGACCAAAGTCAGGCACCAAGCAAATCCTGGCCCATTCCAAAGTGAGCTAGCCCCGACTTTAGCCTAAGGCTGGCTCAGCTTTTCACACTGATATTCTTAGCCCAGGGCTGTCCTTAGTCCTTAGATAACTTAGCCCAGGGCCATACTATATGATTCACACTGCACCTCTCCTACCCCTGGGTTGGAACATTACCTTTTACTCCCATGTTTAGTCCATTCTCAGGGGATAACCCCACAAACTTAGGGCTAACCCTGCTCTGCAGCAGGGCCAGCGAGCACTTTATTTGCAACTCACATATCTAACTAACAATCTATGAGTTTCGATTGTGAGGAATATGGATTTTGACGTAAATTGTGGCAATCTGCACTGAGAATCTGCTTTAAAATAATATTTATGCATGTGACTGTAGCAATTGATGCTGTATTACAGACATTTACAGCTAATGTAAAGCTGTGAAATGTCTTTCTTAAGCCTCTCTCTCTTTAAGTCACTCTGTCTTTCCGCCACACACACACACACACACACACACACACACACACACACACACACACACACACACACACACATCCTCATCTGCTTCTTGCTGTCAGGGGTGTGTTTGCGGAGGTCACAAAGTCGTGTGTGTTTCTCAAGTTTCTCAGCCGCCTCTCTGCACTCTCACACGCGCACACATCGCCATAGCAACAACTGTGAATATGTATGTATTGCCGTGGGCAACGTCACACTGTATATACGGTATATGCAGTGAGATTTCCAGTATAGCTTAATTGCTAATGCAGAGCGATTCTAATGTTAATGGTTAGCTCTCAGTATGTTAGCATCAGGAAGACGTTTATACTCTGCTGCTACATTCTCTTTAGTACACAGTGAATTTAAACTGTAATCACAGTGTTTCATCACAAGAAACCAAACAATTGCCCACCCCTTTTTCTGTGAGCCAATAACAATTGAGCAGTTCTCCTTTTCCTGTAGAAGTGACATATAGGGTCACATCTTATGTTAGCCAATGTTAGCAAGACGTCAGCTGAGTAGCGAGCTAACCAGCCAGCTAATTTACATCAATCTTTAGCTAGCTAGTTACATCTGATTGTTAATATTTACAAAACACTAGCTAACTAATTAACTAATTAACTAATCGACATCAATCATAAACTGACTAGTTAGCTTGCATTTTGCTAACATTATCTAACATAAAGGTTACATTTTAGTTGCCACATCTTGATATTATTGGGGAAAGCTAATAAAAATGTTTTTCATCTAATGAGCTTAATGAGTGGATGGAGTTAGCATTTTCATGTTGAGATTAGCCAGCATTTTGCAAATATATTGACAATGATTATTTCACATTTAATGAACATTTAAACATCATGTGGGCAGCATTACATCTCCCCCCAAATGTAAGGAAATACAGTAACATAATCCTTAAATAGCTGCAGAAAACACATATGTAGGTATACAGTGTTCCTGATCTCATGTTCTGTCTCTGCAGAGATTCACTAAACCTTTATTTGTACTCAGACACATATAGCGTCTTTCTCACACCAGTGTGAGTGTTAGTGCTAGTGTTTCTCAGAATTCAATCATATTTTTCATTAACCCTGGGGGAATCATCCCCCCTCACACACACACACACACACACACACTATACGCGCTTCTTGACGATGATAAACATGTTGGAAGTGATTTTTCCATCTGCCTTTCATTCCTTCCACCATCTGCCATCGCCAGCAACTCTGAAAGCTTCAGCTCTGTTTGGGTTAGAAGAATAGCGCCCTCCTCCTCCTCCTCCTCCTTCTTCTCTGCTGCAGATAAATCCCTTCTTCCATCCTGCAGATTCACGCCAGATCTGATATAGTGGCACCAGGGTTCCCCATTGACCCCCTGTAGAGCCCTTATGGACCTCCCATTTGATTAAACATCATTTTATTTAGGAAAAAACATCATGTAATCATAATATCAAGTGCAATACAATAAAGTTATTTAAACCAGATGTTGAGTTGAGGCCCCTTTACAAGACAGACTCTCAACGACATAGTTCAGCATTTTATGATTACCTGTTTTGTTACCTGGACAGCGCCAGGCTCAATGTTTTCCTACTTCCAGTCTTTGTGCTAAGCAAAAAGTTAAGCAAAAAGTTTACAAAAGCAAGCACACCCAAGCATGATGCAAACTTTGTGCTGGACCAAAGTACGTCAAAAAAGTAATGTTTCAATTATCTTGACCCTTTCAGTATGGCTGAACACGCTAAAAAAAAATGTGGATTTATTCATCCTGTATTATGTCTAACTTTAGTGGATCATAACATATCGGGTATAGAAGTAATCTGCGGAGGATCTGGTTCAAGATGAGACCAAACTTCTTTATGGATGTCAGTTTTTTTGCGGCTAAAGCTGTGGCAGGCGGTTTATTTTGGTGTCATTGGGTAAAAATTCCATAATAACCTTTGAACATATTCTAATTCAATTAGTCTGAGAGAAAACTATAATTCAGCTATGGGCAAAAAGTACCTAAATCCGAGGGTGGAGCATCTGGACATCTGTAACTAGACTTTTAGATGGCTAAAACACAAAGGGTGACGTTCAAACTAAAGTATGGTTGCGTCCTTTTAAACGTCTTTAAAGTGGTTGTTGGTTGGTAATCCAGCCCTGGGTGGAACACAACATAAAATTCTGTGTATTCTGTGTAAGAAAGTTACTTCAGCAACGAATACATGAAGATCTAACGTTCAAGATTGTTTCTGTTTGCTTTCACACCGTTGCAGAGTCATTAGTGTTTTTGTAATTCAGGATTTTCCGGGATTGTGCTGTTCCTCTTCACGATGCAGCATTAAAACTCCCGCAGCCTCGAGCAGCTGTTTAGTCGTGTTTAGCTGTTTGTCTCCGTCTGTCAATCAGACGAGCGCGCGCAGGAATGCAGGAGTCTTGGCGGACTCACAGGGACGCCGAGGGATGAGATTAAATATAGTCTGTAAAAAGTATCTTTTTATCTGATGTTTTGGTTTCCCTCAGTAGGGATACCCGTTTGTGTGTGTTTGATTGACAGTGTGGGAGCTTGAAAATTCAAGTCAGTATTTCACTATAAAAATGGCCCATTAATATTTGATGGGTAAAGAAAAGAGCCTCGCCTCTCTTGCTCAGTCTTTGTGGAGAGAGACTCTTGAGTTTAAAGAGCAGTGGGGAAGCAGAAACACATTTTAGAGCACTGACGCAGGAGCCGAGGATTATAAAACTATTTTAACAGTATGTAATGTACTGCTGTCAATTTACAACGTGGAAGTCATTTGATGGAGCAAACATTTCAGAGGGCAGAGACACTTCAGTTAAATAAAAACAGGAGGATTCAGAGCGAAGAGCTAGTGGTGTTGTTTGTTCAGTGGAAGAGTGACGCCATCTACAGGCTAACAGAAAAGCTGTCATCTAACTTTACTGCAGTAGTCGTTCCTGAGCACATGCACGACTGGGTGACAAATCAAAGTTCAAAAGTGTCTCAGCGAGAGCAGGGCGACTTCAGTTCTCCCTGACATAGATCCCCCAAGGTTCCTCATCCTTTACTGGAGGCCTGACAAGCTTTCCAGACTGAGATCTGGTGACTGTGAAGGCCTTTTTCCAGAAAAAGGTAGCAAAAGCCCCAAAGTTCGCTGCATATCCATGTTTTAAGGAATTTGTGCCAAAGTACAAAGTTAACTTAGAAGAAGTTTGTGACCTTCCTTGTCTTCTTGCTCAGTACAGTCTTTCATATATGACTTACTGTTGTGCTTTACAGGTAACTGAGAAGTTCTTAATAATTAAGGGGCACTAAGGTAAATAAGACATGCCTTTCCAGTGGTCAGGACATGATAAAGTGCCTTCTAAAGTGTCCTTCCAGTGGACAAAATGTAGTAAAGTTTCCTCTGGAGTGTCCTTGACCTCTCACCTGTGGGAACCCGAGATTTGAGAACACGCCCACTTTGTGCTAATCCCATGCAGTACGAGCAAAAAGCATGGAGTTTTTTGCACGCAATATAAATGTGTTATGTTACGGAAACGGTTTTGAAACGTCATAAATTGGGTCTGCAACTTTTTAATAAATGAGGCCTGCAGTGGAAACTTTATTAAAATACTTTTGCTAAAACAAGTTTACAGTTAGAGAAGTATTTTACGACCTTTTCATTTGATTACACAAACTGCATAACTGAGATGAAAATGAAAAAAAGGAACTTGGTGTCCTGATGTGTCTGCAGCCACAAATTATCATTACAAATTTTAACCAAACGCACCAGCACTGATTCTGTTTGAGCACGTCACGTTTGGTTTCTCGTCACATGCACAGGTCGGTCAGGAGCTCCTAAAAAGGACACACTGTGTGGTTGTTGGTATTTTTGCATATGAGTTCACTGCACAGACCATCAGTTTTTATATGTAGCAGAAGAACAGGGAGTGCATGTTTGTATAATTTATATTTCTGCAAGAAACTGAGAATTTCAGTCTTATTGTTTTATCTTTCTTGTGCAGGTTGCACCACCTAATGGCTGAATAACACAACAGCAATGTTATACTGTGAAATACAGGGTACTTGAATGTTTTATTCACACAGTGTCTGCAGGCACAGATAAAACATTTTATAAATGTATAGAAAATATATGATTTTTTTACCTAGATTAAATAAAAATAATTTATCTGATAGAGGCAGCAGGGACACAGAGCATGGCTGTTGTTAGCTGCATTTTGCTGGTGGTTTCTGAGGTGGAGGAAATATCTGAGTCTCTTGCTCGTCAAATTACAAGAGTATTTAGTTATGGAAAGGTCCTGCAGTGATTTAGCCGGTTAGCTAGCTCATGTGATAAGGATGCATGGGTATACTTTTGTCAGGGCTGTGTAAATTAAAGGCTTTGGGTTTTTTTGTTTTTGTTTTTACAAATCAGCTGATTTGTCTTTGCTATATTGGGTGTATCTTCAGACATATTTTAATTTAAATTTAAAACAATTTGAGGAATTCCTCACTGAAATGGCACACATCGCTGTATTTTTCTTTTTTCAGATGGAGAGGTCTCAAAATTTCAAGAGATCTGACACATGTAAAAGTCACCATGACGACCCGGATGCCCTCCACCGCAGTTTTATGCAGTTTGTGGCCTATAGTTTCCGAAAAGTGCAAAATCATGATGTGTGTGCGGAAAGCAGCACTTTGCTGTGATGGGAAAGTCACTGCTGTCTCGCTAATGGGTAATAGGGTCTTCATGGTGGATACACACAACCTGTGTGTGTGTGTGTACGTGTGTGCACGTGTGTGAAACACCTGCAGATAAAATATTTTGCATACGTTCATCCAGCAACCTGATCAACTGAAGCTGCACAGGCTTGAATGCAAAGTTGCGTTCACACATGTAAACCACAAACACATGTAAACAACATCACACATGCAGACATGCGTCCACAGTGCCAAGTCAGGCAGTGTCCACGTTCTCCTGACTCACACATCATGTGAGCAGGTGGGTTTATAAGTAACAATGTGTATGTTTGTCAGTGTTTGGCTCTTGCATTTAGCATGCACGCTTGGATGTGTGTGTGTATCCGCACATGTGTGTCTGTGCACAGGATGCATGTGAATTCCAAGAGGCTGCACGCTGTGCTTGTCCTATTTGGGAAATGTCCAACTTCTTGTTTCTAAAAAAGCAAATTGCCAGGATGTTCGGTTGACTGATCAAGCCACGTGCTCAGACAAACACAACAAGGTATATCACAAGACACCAGTGGACAAATGGCTGCTGTAACCAGGTAGTTTTGTGCCGAAAACTAACCAAAAAGAGAGATAGCCATAATATGCAAACCAATATGATGAACACACAGGTGTCTAAATGGCTAACGCTTCTGGGTGTGTGGTCTTTCTAATTGCATATCTTAAAAGACAGAAAGTTCAACAGTTTTATGACACACAGCAACTTTCTTGACTTGAACAATTTGAAAAAATATTTTGCCATTCATATTTTTTTCTGAAATAAGGTGGTCCACACGTACATCGCCTCGCTATGAGCTGCTCCCCCTAAATTATAATATAATATTAAAATAAGTGTGGTTATCCTCTCTCAATCACTTGTGCAACATATCATATTTTTAAAATCAGTCAATAAAAATAAACCATATATTTCAGAAGAAATTGAATTTGAGTGAATGCTGTTTGTTTCTGTATTCTCTCCTCAGTAACCTCACATCTTTACTGAAGCAGATGCATCACACACACACCTGCACCTGCGCATCATCATCATCATCATCATCATCATCGTCCGTTTTATCATGATGAGAGCGCGAGCGGCGTGTTACCCCTCCACCCTGCGATGACGCGGCCGGCTGTGGGCGGGGACGGAGGCACGCGCCGTTGTTAATAGGCTGAGGACGGCGCACGCATCACGGCAGTCCGCCCGGTCTTCAACTTCAAACCAGTCAGACAGAAAAACTTTCCTCTACAGAGACAAGAAGACACGGAGGACGACAGCCGTCCAGCAGGTAAAGTCTGCTGTTATAAGCCGTTCATAGAGACTCTATAACGGGACAGTTTACCTGGAAGTTTTTGTGAGGGTCGAAAAGTCGTTTTGAAGTTTAGCCTGTTGTTTGTAATTTATTTGAACACTTTAGTCTATATCCACTGTGAATGTTTGCTAACACATTTAACTGTTGCATCAAAGCAAATTAATGTCACTTATTAAAATTTAAATTAAGGAAACAATTAGAGGCTGAAATAATACAAACAAAACTGGTCACTTTAATGTGCTACTGTAAAGGTTTATTTAAAAATGTGTTACAATACCAGAATTCTGGTAAAATAAACTCTATTTTATTTTATATATATATATATATATTTGGCCCGATACTGGCTTATATTGCTCTATATTGGTAGACATGTTGTCTGATATTTTTTTGTATGGAACATAATGATGTTTTTGTTTTGTTTTTTTCATTTTATTTTTTAGGTTTATAGGCAGCATTTTATGTAGATTTGATCGTTTTTCTTAATTCAACTTTCTTAAAAAGTTGTTTATCATATTTATCAGTGAAAGTTTGCCCCTGTGTCATTTTAGATCTTATATATGTAAATTAAGAATATTGGCTGATATATCAATATCAAATATTTTCACTCCCTAATATCGGCATCATCATTTCCCCCAAAAAAATCCAGTATCAGTCTGTCAACATGTGGTATTAAAAACGTATCTATACTTTTGACAACTTGCTTATTACGATAATATGATGGACAATTAAAAATTAGGGATAACATCGTAAAGCACAGCTTTATAGCCAGCCAACTATGATTATTATAGTATGTTATAGAGAATGGGTTCTTATTATATTCACACTTTGAGTGCTCTAGAAATTACCTTCACACTACAAGTGTTACTGTGATACTAGATAAATTATAGAAATTAAAGCCAGCAAAAACATTTTTTGCTTATAAACTATAGGAACATCATAAAAAAGTACATCATTTCAGTTTCAGTACCACAAAACATGCCTTTGAAATATAAGAGTACTCAATAAATCATAATTAATTAATGATTAAAACCAGCACAACTTCATATTTTATAGGACTTTTATTGTTTTTTCTTATTTTCAAAACTTGACCAGACTTGTTGGAGGTCTCACTGCCTCCCTCCTTTACTAAAGGCAGTTATATAATCCAGCAGCAACACTTAGACTCCAATAGAATAAAAGGCTGTATATTCAGATTCTGTTACATGAAATGAGACAGTGTTTTAGTTTTTAGTTACACTAATGCATCAGAATGGGATTAAAATGCATTCAGATTCCCTTGAAACCCTGCGGCTGAGACGCTGCACCAGTTGTGAATCCTTTAATGGAAAAAGCCGTGCAATGACTGAACTTAACTGCTTGTTACGACGACGCACTGCAGGTCCCAAACTATTTTGACATGGCTCTCCTCATAAATCTTGAAGCAGGAAAAAACTTCAGATACCTTGGAAATGACAAAACCTCTGTTTACCCAGCATTCCCCTCAAGAAGACGGTTAGACTTGTACTAATTATTTAAAATCAATATTGACTCTACTGCAAGTAGCATCAGGAGTAAACCTCTGTATTGGGTCCAGTGTACTCTGGTGAGCAAATGATCACTGATGCTATTGTTCCCAACCGTTTACGCTAGTGAAACATTTTCATGCTGCAGCATGCAGCTAAAATAGACTGAAGATGTGTGGAGAGGGTTTCATTTTCCAAAAAGTTTGTGTGCATTCATACAGTGGAACCCAGCTGTCCTCCACAGACCTCTGCTGAGCAGCAAACATGGGCAACAAACACAAACACCAGCCCTGATGGAGCCCTGATGTCAAGGCTAGCTAACAGAAAATAAACTTGACGTAGGATTTGCTGCTGTAGTAGGTGTTAACATGGTGAATTATACAGAGCTGTAGCTTTGCCAAACAAAAGACTGAAAAGTGCTCTGGCATTTAGTTCTATCTGAAGGAAATTCCCTTAAGGTGAGTCAAATAAACCCTGCTGCAACCTTTTTTAAAAACTCACTTTAAATCACCCATCCCAGTGATGTTGGTCTAATCAGCTCAGCCTTAAAACTAGAGAAGTAACACAGTCTGAGTGACGGCATGAAGCAGCGAGGTTCTTATATTATCCATTCACCTTAAACAGCACTGTTGTCGGTAACATCAAAGCTGCTCCGTTGCTCGAGGACAGCCTGGCAGAAAGGGTTAAACGCTGGCTGCTCCACTTCTCTTCGACTCAGCAGCTGCCTGTCATTCCCAAGCTCCGCCACCCTCTGAAAATGCCACAGAGCGGAGAAAATAATAGGCTTTATGAAAGGCTCTGTTGTGCAGGTGCATCGGAAAGACGAGACGGAGAGGAAAAGAAACATGTTTACACAGCTTGCAGGGATCTTGATATAACCGGGGGTTGTGTTAATAAAAACTTATCCCTCATTTATCAAATTTCCCAAGCCTAATGGACATTTGTTGACATTTTGAAAAACGATTAGCTCCACAGTATATAGTGCAACATTAAAAAATACGAGGAGACTCTCAAACTGTGAGGCGGGAAATTATGGAGTCAAACTAAATTGGATTAAAATGAATTCTGTAGGGAAATAAATAAACAAGTGTTTGTTGTTTCACTAAAAGTCAACTTGTACACTTTTTTATACATTGCGTCCCCAGTTATTGTTAATGATTGATTTTAAGCATCAGAAATGGTGGGAAACTCGTTTTGTAAAGATTAATTTTGTTTGTGCATTTTTGTGTTTGTTGCAGGATCCAGATGACCGTTTTCTTTCGGGGCCTCTGCAGGCAAAACCTAGCGCCAACGCAGAGGCTTTTTGCGAGCTGTCCACCCACAACCTGCATCGATTCCCAAAGCTGAGGTTATCAACAAAGGATCAAAACATTTGAATATTTTCTTAGAATTAGATGTCAATGGAACAAGGGACATTTATCTCAGACTTCCCCTCTATAACTGCTTTATACTGTATAAATGACAATGTGCAGATGACTGTATATTGTGATTTTTTTTTTTTGCCCAGCTGAATAGTAGTTATTGTCCACTGTTTGACCCCCAAAGATCAGATTAAAAAACAGATCTTTGGGCTTAATTTGCACATGCATTTTATGTATATCTAAGATCACAACCAGTCACAAAGTGCAAAGATCCTGCACTTGGACTTTACAGTTCTTTTCTTAAAAAAAAAAAAAAAAAAGCTACAGAAGTGCTCCAACATGGCCGAACAAGCGACCATGGAAGTGGCAGACATCATCGTTGTGGCAATCTATTTCATCCTGGTGGTCGTGATCGGTTTCCTCGCCATGTGGAAAGCCAATCGGAGCACGGTGAGCGGCTACTTCCTCGCTGGTCGCTCCATGAATTGGGCGGCTGTAGGGGCATCTCTGTTTGTGAGCAACATAGGAAGTGAGCATTTCATTGGACTAGCGGGGTCAGGTGCGGCTAGCGGGTTCAGCGTGGCGGCGTGGGAGTTAAATGCTTTATTGTTGCTCCAGTTGTTAGGCTGGGTGTTTATCCCTGTGTATATTCAGTCGGGGGTCTACACCATGCCTGAGTACCTGTCCAAGCGGTACGGCGGGAGGCGACTAAAAGTCTATTTTGCCGCGTTATCTCTTGTCCTGTACATCTTCACCAAGTTGTCCGTGGACCTCTACTCTGGCGCCTTGTTCATTAAGGAATCCTTAGGGTGGAACCTCTATCTGTCAATCATCCTCCTCATTGCCATGACGGCTTTGCTGACGGTCACTGGAGGTCTGGTCGCTGTCATCTACACAGATACAGTCCAGGCGTTCCTCATGATTGCCGGAGCGCTCTGCCTTACAGGAATCAGCCTCTTCAAAGTTGGAGGACTTGAAGGTATTTATGTCCTTTGTGCATTGAAGTAAAACCATTTATACTGTAATAATTAAGCTAAAATTTGATCTGCGTATTATGCCACATGCTAAACCATGTCCTACCATGTCCTTTTAAGGTGTGAGGAGCAAATACATGCAGGCTAGTCCAAACATCACTGCCATCTTGTTGTCTTCACCCAACCTGACGTATTTTGAATCCTGCCGAGCCCACCTGGAACCGAAGCCAGATGCTCTGAAGATCCTACGAGGCCCAAAGGATCCAGACCTGCCTTGGCCCGGTTTCTTATTGGGTCAGACTCCTGCCTCTATTTGGTACTGGTCCAAGTCTTTCTTTCTTTCTGGGCTGATTTCCTAATTGTAGACTTTAATGTGTGAATATTTATGGTCCCCAGAAGATTGATCCCAACCCACTTGGCCTCTGTTCTTGAGCTAGTGTCAAGGTTTTATAAAACAATAATGGAATTACATTCAACTTCAGTTTGATTGTCCAGGTATGAAATTAATTAACTCTAACTGTCCGCCCTGGTGTTCCAGGTACTGGTGTGCAGATCAGGTGATTGTGCAGCGGGTTCTGGCAGCAAAGAACATTGCCCATGCCAAAGGTTCTACTCTGATGGGTGGCTTTCTGAAAATCCTCCCCATGTTCATCATTGTCATCCCAGGTAAAGCCATTAACTGCTTTTTGATCAACTTGCACCTACTGTGGACTCACTAAATGACCGATTTATTTATCACCATGATTCCAGGGATGATTTCCAGGATCCTCTTTGCTGATGAGCTGGCGTGCATCAGCCCAGAACACTGCATGGAAGTGTGCGATTCTCCAGCCGGCTGCAGCAACGTTGCGTACCCGCGGCTCGTCATGTCAGTGATGCCCGTCGGTCTCCGCGGCCTGATGATGGCTGTCATGATCGCGGCTCTGATGAGCGACTTGGACTCGATCTTCAACTCGGCGAGCACCATATTCACGTTGGATATTTACAAGATGCTACGAAAGCAGGTGTCATCCAGGGAGCTGGTAATAGTTGGCAGGTTGTTTGTGGTTTTCATGGTGATCATCAGCATCGCCTGGGTGCCGGTCATCATCAAGATGCAGGGAGGCCAGATGTTCTACTACATCCAAGAAGTATCAGATTACCTTACTCCACCCATAGCTGCCCTCTTCTTGCTTGGCGTCTTGTGGCATAGATGCAATGAAACCGGTGCTTTCTGGGGTGGGATGGTCGGGTTTTCCCTCGGAGCTTTGCGTCTGGTTTTGGCATTTGTGTACCGCGAGCCTCACTGTAACCAGCCAGATGAGCGGCCATCCTTCATCAAAGATGTTCATTTCATGTATGTGGCAGTTATCTTGTTTTGGGTGTCAGCTTTGGTGACTGTGGTTGTGAGTTTGTGCACGCCTCCGCCCAGAAAAGACCAAATCAGAACCACCACTCTGTGGGGGTTAAAAGAGAGAAAGAGGCTAAAACGGCAAGAAAAAGAGGAAAATGGGGAAGCTCTCAATGCTTTGAAGCCTCTAAACCATGCAGTCCCAAATGGAGACAGCTCGCTTGGTAAAGAAAAGTGCCAAGACCACCCAAACAAGCATAATGGCGTTACGGTTAGTCATGACAATGTTCAACCGAGCAATGGTCACGCTATCACTGCCAGTGACATAGCAACCCACTGTCCAATCCAGAATGGCTTCCACTCACAGTTTCCTGATCCGAAAAGTTTAGAAGAGGGAGAAGGGAGAGGAGTTAGGGATGTGGAGGAGGAAGACGAGGGCTGCTTTGGAGGAGGAGGAGAGGAAGGTGGGAGGTGCGTGAGGGCTTTAGAGTGGTTCTGCGGCTTCCAGGAGAAGCCGTCCAAAGCGCAGGAAATCACGATCGAGCAACAGGAGAAGATCGTGGACGAGCTTCTTCATGAACCTCCACGAACCAGAATCATCCTGAACACAGGACTGGTGGTGATTTGCTCTGTCGGGATCTTCCTCTTCACCTATTTCTCCTTGTAGGCTCGGTTAATTCCCAGCAGTGGGCCGCATTTGTCCGTAACCTGCAAACACAAATGGCTCTGAACTTTCAATTATAATTTTGTAAAACTGCGAAAAGCCGCCTGCCTACACAGTAAAGGGTTCTTATTGTCCTTTCTCTCCCTGCAAAATTGGATCTAGAAACTTAAGTAGATTTAGGTGTATAGATATTCTCAGGACAAGGCTTAGGAACCAGATCTTAAAAAGAGGTTTGTTTTTTTAAATAGAACAAATTATTGGTTTGTTGTATATCCTGAAATCTATTTTCTACACTGTATATATGGTTATAGCTGTGATCGGGGGTTCAGTGTCCTTAGTTTGTACGAAGTGTCGTCCGAATTGTTTAAATTCATGTTTAATGGTACGAGCTGTTTATCTTGATGCACTCATGTCTTAATATTTGCACAACTGCAGTGGATGAATTTAGTCTATTTTCTGCCCTGGGAATCTGAGAGCTCATGTTTCTTTTGCTCTGGCGGATGCATCTGGCCACCCTCTATTTCAGACAGATTTCCACCCGTCCTTGATTTTTTTTTTTGTCAGGCCAATCGCAATCGTGGATCTGGAGTTTCCCTCTAGACCTCGTGTCTGGATAATTGAATTGACGACGTTAAACAGGTTCCTTTTAGGATGGTCATATTAATTTTCTTAAAATTTTACACAGTAGTTAGATGTTGGTTGTGACAACAGACCGAAATGGATGGCCACATTTAAGTGATGAAATACTATGTAATTTTATTTTAATAAATTATATTAATTCACTTTTTTCATCAGGAATTTAAGATTTTCATGAACAAAGTTTCTTTCGCTTGTTAACTTCGGGTACTTCGCCGGATTCGTGTATAACAACATTGTGTAAAACACAATGCTGACAAAGTTTTAAAGTTGAATCCTAATATTCTTGAATAGTTTCTGTGTAAAAATCACACAAAATATGATAAAAAAAACACTGTTTTGACCCAATGTGCTGGATGCTAACATGTTAGCATGTACACACAGTCATTACAAAAAGTGTTAGCCCAGAAACTTGAATGTTTTTGTTTTCTTTTTTTTTTTTATTGTGTGTGTGTACAGCTTTGGTAACATATTCTTGATGTTTTCATAATATGGAAATTCATAGTAAATGTGAATTTAATTAAAAATTACAGTGACTATGCTTTTTCATTTTACTGAAAATGTATAAATGATTCTATTTCTTTCTTTCTCTTTTTGTTTTTTCCTCTCAATCTTTTGTAAATTTAAAAGTGTAGCCATTTTTAACACATCAGAACGACCAAACAAACTAATTTTGACGATGTAATGAGGTGCTGACTGATGACATGGTATATATTTTTTAAATCTCTAATTGTATAACACAGCAGTAATCACTGCTTAACTTTGACACCGTTTAGCGCTCAGGTCATCTCTTAATGGAAAAAAACATCTAACCAAACTGGTCATTCTGGTCGACTTAAAGGCCTCCACCCAGATATGTACATAAGGGTTATTTATGTTAACAGTATGCAGCATTCAGGAAGGCCTTGTTTGAACTGATGTGCTTCACGGAGAAGACAGAAGACACACCTTTGTTTATTTATAATGACAGTTACAATCTTAGACATAAAGGTGGTAACAAGGAGAACCACTTTTGATTCCTGATGGAACCTTTTATAAACCTTTTACAAAGGTTCCAGTTGGGTCGCTTTAAGGGTTTCCCACAAAAAAAACCCTCGTGCTCAATTACCCCCTCAATTATGTTGTAAAAAGAATTTTTCAGGGATTAAGGTTACTTTTGACTCTTCGTCTTCTTCTTTGGGATAACTTTTGACCCTAAGCGGCGCCCTCTAGAGCAGTGTTCCCCAACCCTGGTCCTCAGGGACCACTGTCCTGCATGTTTTAGATGTTTCCCTGCTCCAACACACCTGATTCAAATGATCAGCTTGTCGTCAAGCCTCTGCAGACGCCTGACAACAACCTGATGATGTCTGATTGGACAAAGAGTGTGCATATAGTGTGCATATAAGGTATGATTACTATAAATCACGCACTCCCTCATATATTTAGCTCTGGTTCTCGTCACACTTGCATGCAATTTACAAGACATGTTTTGGAAATTTCCCTCATTATCAGCTGCATGTGTTGCCACTTAGTCATTCAGTAGAACTCTAATTTGTGATGTATTAGATAAATGACTAAATGTGAAAATAAATGTTCTGCTTTTAAAGCAGAAGAGCTGAGTTGAAGACAGTCCATGAAGAAGCAGGTCACGGCATGTGAAGCACGCAGGACATACAGTGAAGTATACGACTATTAAAAAAAGCACCACAACAGGCTGACATGCCATCAGTCTTTTGGTTAAGATGACATTAACAACATCCTCTGCCTCGGTGGAAAGTTACAGACTGGTGGTGGAAAGTTACTGAGTAGACACACACACACACACACACACACACACATACACACACACACCCAACAAGCTCAAGGCAAAAAAATGACAGGAATGGTTAGAATTATTATGATTATTTTTTCTGTCTCTGGTGTCCTCAAGTTAATAATCCTACAGGCTGCTGCACAGTTAAGATGTTTTCAGGAAATGTTAGTTTCATAATACAGTGATATCATCAAACAAGACAGGAAACTTATAACAGTGCAAAAGTGATCAAAGCACTTTTTTTTTTACTTGTGCTGAAATAAGTAACATTAGTATAATAACAGTACAACAACCTCCGAGCTAAGAACCCACACGCTGGAACCCTGCCCTGGTCGCTAACAGTACGAATGTTGAAGACAAACTGGCGAGATCTGACAGGTGAACCCAGCCGTGCTTTTGGATATCAGCTAATAAACTGGAGCCCTGGAGGATTTATCTGTAATAAGGCAGAGGCTATTAGCATCTAAGAGTTAGTAGCCATTTGCTCTGAGATAAAATAGCTAATGACTAATAATTTACACCCACACTGCATTGCTTATTAAACCTAACTAAGTGGTGCTGTTGACTAAATCTAACTAAACTGTGACTGAAAAATAAAAAATCCTAAAAAAAGAATAAGTCTAAAAATAAAAATGTCGAGATTAACATCTAGTTTCACATA
This sequence comes from Lutjanus erythropterus, assembly GCF_056507025.1. Lineage (NCBI taxonomy): Eukaryota > Metazoa > Chordata > Actinopteri > Lutjaniformes > Lutjanidae > Lutjanus > Lutjanus erythropterus. The sequence goes on along the minus strand of NC_139340.1, from coordinate 16,266,997 downwards.
GGACTCAAACCTCGACCATCATCACCCGGCTGTAACCAGCTACGCAGACTCATAATTAAGATATAATATCATGTAATTTGACTGAATTGTTGTAATTAATGTTGTACCAGCAGTCTATGTGAAGCTCTTAAACTTTAGCAGCTGTTAAAAACCTCGTACCTATACAGAATTTAGGCACAAATAGTTAATGGAAGGTCTGTAACAGCATTCAGCAGTTTATGTTAAATTTGAATGAACTGAATACACATCCTGTGTGTGTGTGAGAGCGGGAAAGTGTAAAATTAGCGACCAAGTGGGAACTAACTATAAACCACAGAAAACACTGTGTGTGTGTGTGTGTGTGTGTGTGTGTGTGTGTGTGTGTGTGTGTGTGTGTGTGTGTGTGTGTTGGAGGGGGATTACAGCTTAAAACCTCCAAGCTAGTTGGAACCGACCATAAACCACATGAAAACATGCGTATATGAGTGTGGAGTATAAGTTTGTGGTTCACAGTTAAAAACCGCTCAGAATTCATCGCACCCCCAGGAAACATGGACAGACAGATGTCGACACAAAACCCCCAAAACACAAATGTTGCGTGAGTCGCTCTGCATCTAGGAAAACTGTGTGAGGGACAGAGAAACCACAACGGAGCAAAAAGAAAAAAAAAAAAACTCCAGCATCTGAAGCAGCAGAGGTTGACAAAGTCCCACTTTTAGTCCCTAATACAGGTAAAGCACCAAAAATGCATATTTCAAACTTCACACCCCCAGTTTGTAACACGAGCTGTTTAGTATAAACTTATAGTTTCCATGCTGGAAATAATAACTGATGACTTCACTATGACACCTCAGGAGTTTAGCTTTATCTTCTTCTTAATTCAATAATAATTTCCCTGAAAGTTGAACTTTGCAACTTTAAGTTGGTGAGTAAGTTGGAATTTATTTTGTTTACCTGCAGACAAGGTGACTTTTTTGCATGCTCTGTTGACATGTTGTGTTTTTACTCTGATAAATGTCAAATGGGTGCAGCTCATTCAAAGCCATGTCTTCTATATCATGTTGTGCACTGTAAAAAATAGAGGCAGTTTAAAATTTCAAGGCGACGTACTGCAGCAGAGTTTTGAGTTTTGAGCCCAGCTCAAGAAGTTTTTTTTGCCCAAACCAAACTAATTAACTTTGTCTTTTTTTAGTGCCTGAAAAATTAAATAGTTTTAATTGAAAATATTGGACTCAAAGCTCAAAAAACTACTTCAGTCCGTTGCCTTGAGTTTGCTCAACTTTTCTTTCTTACAGTGCACCGTGACACTGTGTGAACTGACTGACACTGTGTGAACATCCCTGAGATGCTTTAAAACATGTTTAAACTTGAACATAATGCAGAGGATTAAAAGTTCTATCATTATACAATCACAACTTGTATCTGCTGCAGGTATCTTACATTACATACATAACGAAGACCTACAGCTGTGGGCATTAATCAGAACCAGTCTAACTAATTTGTGGGAACAGGTGTGTACATGTCATGTAAGTCTGAGCTCTGTGTGGGAGACGGCTGCGTCTTTCTTCTCCACAGGTATGTGGACATCAGAGGAGGCCCTTTGGACGTGTACGTACCTGCTGTCAGACATTTGGGAATAACGTCAGACGAGTTGGAAGGTAAAGATGCGGAGACAAAGACAGAGAAGACAAAATTGTTTGGACTGACGTGCAAAGATTACTAAAGCAGCTTGTGTCACGTGTTGTTTGAATTGTTTGTCTGCTGAGAATTTGTTCAGTACACGAATTTAAATACAAAAAACAAAACTGAGGGCAAAGTGAAGCCACAAAGTGGAAACTATCATTACTCTTTGTCACCACAAGGGGGGAGTCTTACTCCAAAGTTACTGACAGTCCTGAGGTTCATTCATAAAATGCACTTTGCTGAGGTCAGACTGCTGGAAGAAATGCTCCTTCACTTTTACTTCAGTGAAAGTACTAATACTACACTTAACAATCAATCATCAAACTATACAAAGATGCTGGAAAAGTTTAGACTAAATAGTTTAGGTCTCCATTTTACACTCATGCTCACTTTTTAACCATTTCTATCATTGTAGTTGTGCCTCTTTCTGCAGTTTTGTTTTTCTTTGAGGTTGTTTTGTTTCTTGTTTCGCTCAGTTTGCCTCTCTTTGTGGTTATTTTGTTTCTCTTTGCAGTTGTTTTTTCCTCTGTGGCTGTTTTGTTTCTCTTTGTGGTCATTGTGTTTCTCTTTGAGCTTGTTTGTTTCTCTTTGCAGCTGTTTTGAGCCTTTTTGTTGACATTCAGTGTCTCTTTGTAGTTGTCATGCATCTTCCTGTAGTTTTATGTCTCTTTGTGTTTCTCTGTGGTCATTTTTTCATTAATGTTTGTCTCTTTTGGCTTGTTTTGGGCCACTTTGTAGCCTTTGAATGACATTTTCCTGGTGAAGCCCAGGGAGGTCTCCTGATCCTTTGGGTCTTTTGTGGTTGCTGGTTTGTGAGTTTTTCTGCAAGCTGGTTATTGCTAACTAAGCTTCCTGGTATGAGGGATAATGTGACTACTTTAACCCGTAAGCACTGTGTCAGATTTGAGTTGGACAGAGTTTATCTTCTTCCCATTAAAGACCTTTTTTTTTTGCTCATATAGGAAAATATGTTTTCATTTAATATAGTCAAATATTAATTCCATCATACCAACTTTTGCTCAAAGCTAAAAACAATGTAGCTTCAGTAGAATTAAATAGCTTCAGGTTTGGAATACAATGCACAGTTAATGTAATAAATATAACAGCAGGGGAGGCTGTGCACATTTCTTACTATTTCAAAAAAATATTAAACAATTTCTAAACATTTTAAAAGGAAAGGAAGATGGAAAGAAGACAAAAACAATCTACACTGAGCTCCACTGGGATTCTTTTTTTTTTTTTTTTTTTTTTTTTTTTTTTTTACTGTATTGGCGATATCGCGACAAATTCTGATCAAATCCTCGCGATGTCTGGATTAATAACGGTTTGGATGCGTCAGTCAAGCTCGCTAGTGTTAGCCACTGACTGAGCGGAAGTAAAGAAATTGAGTTGTGCTTTAAATGAAAGATTGAAATAGTTCCTTAAAAAATTATATAAAAGACCTGTTACCTAGTTAAAGTTCATAATAAACCTGTGTGAAATGTGCAGCATTATAATTAAGACGACTTGTCTTTATGAGTTTTGAATGATTGTGAATAACAAAGGCAGCAGCATAGTCACGTGTTATGATTTTGAACACATTACAAAATATTTTCAATTTAATATAGCCAAGATATTCCGTTATATTTGGCGCATTTTGAAAAAACATTATAAATCGACTCGTTTCTGTGAGCTTTTATTTTGGCGATACCCGGATGTTTTCCCCGTGTTTCTTCGGGCTAGTTTCACTACTGTATGACGGCTTCATCTCAGCCTCAGCTGAAGAGCAAGCCGACATCAGCTGAGTTTGCACGAAGTAACCATCCTCGCAGCTAAAAAATACAGGAATATATCAGCGCGTCAAACTCGGCAGCAGTTAGCATTTTGCAAAGTTACGTTTGCCTGTCGAGCCAATGAAATAACTGCCATCTGTCGTAACCACAGAAACTAGATAGAGGCGAGGGGAAAAATAACATTACATCAAACCCGGCAAACAAAGAGGTCCTTTTTTCAACGACAACATTTTTCCTCCATATTCTCTAGTTATGAGTCATGTGGCCGTCGAAAATGTCCACGGTCTAGAGCAGCAGGTAAGCGGTGCCACTTTCGTGTGTGTTGTTGATGAAACGTGTTAGAACGACAGGGATAGATGTTAGCTTGCCGGCTAGCCTCAAAACACCGCTAACGAGATGCTATCGTGCTAGCTAGTGTTGGGTGCGCTTCATTTACACGCTCGCGTGACCAGGCGCGGCTGCGGTAGGGAGTTTAAAGTATGCGACGTGGGAGACATTCTCTGTTTTCCTGGTTTACAGTCACTCGTGCTACACCGATATAAATAACATGAAAACGCTGTAGTTTTACTGTTTAATGATAGTTAGCTTAGCATGCGGACAAGCTGTTTTTAACAACAGGGAGCTGAATAAGCAATAACGCCCGAGTGGTTCCATCGGGCCGCCCGTGTGCAAACATGAAACGCACCCTTCAACTATTATCTTCACTGCGTTTGTCTTGCAGCTTGATACAATAATAAAATGGAGGTATGCGGAGATGGAGCGAGCTGGATTCGCACACGTACAATAAATGCCGTGTTTGACACTTTAGCTCGCCGGCTTTCAGGTGATACGCAGTAATTTTTTTGCACAGTTTTCTCTCGACTGCGTCCCGCTTAAAAAAAAAAAAAAGAAAAAAAAAAAAGGCTCATTTCTTCTGCGTCACCAGCAACGTAGTGTAGCTGAGTGTGACTGGTCAGACAGTTGGATGGCAACAGAAAAGTACTGTATGTTCTCAGTTAATGTTGTGGAAGGCTTTAATTGTCACTGACCTCATTTTAAGAAAATTATGCATTCTTTTTTTCTGCAAAAAAAAGATGCACCAAGAAGGTTTTTACCCCACTAGCTCAGAGGTTCCCATTTTTTTTCTCAGCTAGGAACCCCTTTACATGATAGAAAAAAATAAATAAAATTGAAAAAATTATCATGCCTAGTTATGTGAAAGACATGTTTTAAAAATATTTCCACCATGTCAACTAGGGCTGCACAATTATTGGCAAAAAAAAAATGCAATATGGCCAAGTGCATAGCATTTTTCTTGAAAAACGAAAAATGCATGAGAAAACAGAATTATAATGAGGCACTGGTGCTGCAGAGATGAGCTGGTCTAAATGTTTTTGTTCTCCAGATGAAAGAAAACATGTTTGTTTGGTACAGACCTCAATAAATATCACATTGTCATGATTTTATTTTATTTTTCTTTTCAGTGAACATTAAATCATAAATTTTGCAGCCTTAATGTCAACACAGAATACCCACAATATACATAAATGCACATCAAGTGAGTGCACATGAAATAAAATGCATTAAATAATATTCAATAAGCATACATAAATTATAAGTAATAGAACTATAATAAAAGGCAGAATATAAAAAAATAAATATATGGCTGCAATATATTTTCATAGTTGATTAATCTGTCGATTAATTTTTCCATTAATCAATAAGTTGTTTCGTCTATGAAATGTGAAACATGTTGATCAGTGTTTCCCAGAACTCAAGTTGACGTCCTCAAATGTCTTTTATTGTCCAAGAATCAAAGATATTCAGTTTACTGTCAGAGAGGAGCAAAGAAACCAGAAAATAGTCACATTTAAGAAGACATGCCATGTGATTTTCAAAATACAGACCTATTTTAAAGTGAACTATATATAAATTGGTATTTTCACTTTGCAACGATAATATTGGGTCACTGAAAGTCAAGTCAATATATTGATCCAGACTGATGTATCGTTACATCCTTAGTAAAAATCATTTGACCATTGGAAGGAAGATTTCTATATATATGAACTATTTTAGATTTTAGAAATATTATTTGTTGTGCTATCAAGAGTTTTGTGCCACAGACCTCTGAGGGTTATTTGAGAAAACATATCCCACCCTGAGACTGAAATTCAGTTTTTTGAAATGTGTGTCTGTTAGAAAAGCTTTGATTTTCCCAGTTATGATCGATTGAAAAAAGAAAAAAACCTCAGACAGTTTGTTCTTCTGAAAATGACAGTTTGTTGTGTGTTTGTTGTCTCTGTCTCTCCAGCTCGCTGTCCTAGACTTGAGTGCAGCAGACGGACAAGGTGGAGGCACCAACCGTAAGCAGCCAGCATGCTTTTATTAGAAGTGTTCAAACTTCATTTTCCCTTGCTATTGAGTGTGCACAGACACTTACAAACAAGTAATAAACCATGGTAATAACACCCGGGGTGTCGTAAAGGCAGCAAACAAGGAAGTGCTCCATAGAGAATAAAATTGGAAGGACAGGAATATCTTTAATTTCCTGTATTTACTTATTTATTTAAGATCAAATCCTTAAAGTTTAATAATTCATTAAATGATGTTGGACACTGTCTCTCTCTGTCTGCAGGGCGATACATTCCTCCACATTTACGGAACAAAGACGCTTCCAAAAATGGTGTGTAGCATCAAGCTAAAGCTGTCCTGTGGAGTTTTCATGTAAACAAACACAAAAGCAGAGTTGTGTTTACCTTCAGTGTCACTCACCGAAATGCACTGTGTGAACCCCTGAATGTACCTCCGTCCTCATGAAACTTTGACACAGTGGATTGTTTCGGACTATTTTGCATTGTTTACGTCCATGTTAGCGAGCTAGCACTTGTCTTCTATGTGTCTTTATATCAGAGTCCTGCACCGGGTGCTCACCAGGTAACTAAAATACTTTTTAAAAATGTAAGGTAAAGGTAAAAATAAGCTAAGTGCGGGTGAGCAGAATTTTAAACTTCAGTACAATACTAGTATTTTTACAAAATAGGATTTTTAAAATTTATTTTAAAATAAGCTTTTAAATTTCTGAAAAACATTTTTAACATCCTCAACCACAAAGACCACATTTGGCCAAATAATGAGACGTCACTGATCTGATAATGATGTAGGCTAGCTGCTAATTAGTACATCAGAATTAATGACATGACATGATGAAGGCAAAAATAGCAGCGGTGAACGTCAGATTATGGAAAATACATCATCAAAAACTGGTAAATTTGGTGTGATCACAGACTATGAGAATAACAAAACATGGCAGAAAATATTAGTGATAACCTACCCCCCTAAGTCCCACCCCTTTTGCTCTTTGCTCCAAAAACAGTTCTAACTAGCTAGCTAATCTACATTAAACACTAGCTAACTGGTGACATCTAATATAGCTAATATAAACAAAACGCTGGGTAACTAACAAGCCAGTCTACAGCAATAACAGGTTCCTCTGAGTGCCAAGCTTGCTCTAATGTTTTTGGAGCAAAGAGTGAAAAGAGGTGAGACTTAAAAAAACAAAAAAGTCAATTGCAGGTAATGGGTTGAGCTTCGTGGGTGCGGGTTTGCGAAACTGGGCCTGTGCAGGACTCTGCATCACATTACTGCCGTCAGCTGTTGATCAGGAACAGTGCAGTGGAACAATGTGAAGCCGGCGGCGGGGTTGTGAACCGGGCCGCCCTCATGCTTGTGTGTCTTAAGTATGCATGCACAACACAAACAAAACTGGGATCCCACTTGTAAAAATAAAGAATAATACAAAAAAAAACGTTGCTCCATAATGCTACCAGTGGTCCAAAACTCCACAGGGTACCTTTATTACCTGCATTTGTTCTTGATAAAAACACACAGCTGAAACTCTGTCCTCCTGTCCAGCAGGAAATGCCTTCGCTGCTGGTCGACAGGGTGGCTACACCATCGCGCCTGCAGCCAACTGTAAGTTCCTCTGTGAGCTTCTGCTAAACTCACTGCAGCATCACTCATCAGTCTGTTTTCTGTTCGGCGCTTAGTTATCACTTTGACGGCAGGGACGAGTTAAAATCCTGCACATATGACGTTCTAGTGTCATTTAATTATAATTTTCATAATTTAATTATGTTCTCCTCTGCAGATGGTTGGGACGGGGGGCGCAACAACTTTGTCAACGGCTACCATGACAACCGCATGACCGGCGGCAACACGTTTAACCGCGGCCCGCCTCGCATGGAGCGCGGACGAGGTGGCGTCGGAGGAGGGTACCGTGGCAACAGGGGCGGATCCTTCAACCCCATGAACCCGGCGCAGCAAATGGGCTTCGGCGGCTACGATAACAAAGGTGGGATTCGGTTTCAGTGAACTTAACACGTTGAAATAAACAACTCATGAATTTACTGTGGAGCTGCTTTAGTGACGGCGAGTGACCAGAGTCCTGGTTCTTTTGTAAACGTCAGAGTGACCATCTTTCACATTCAGCATCTGCCATATTTCAGTCCAAAGACCAGCTGTAGTGCTGCTGAATCCTGCGTTAATAATACTGAGCTGCCCTCTAACAGTTTTGCGTTCGTTCTCTCGTCAGACGCTGGCGGCTGGAACGCTGCCAAGGACGCCTATAGCAGTTTTGGTAACAACCGAGGGAAGTCTTCCTTCTTCAATGACAGAGGCAACGCTAACAGAGGGAGGTAAGGAGAGGCGACCCTGCATCAGGACTCTTAATATAAAGAAGTGCGATGATTTGTAGAGTTTTGGAAAATGTGGTAACGTCGTGCTGCATTCAGGTTTGATCACGGCGGGTTCGGCGGTGGAGGAGGAGGAGGAAACAGTCGCTGGGTAGAGGAGTCCAGGGACGACGGGGACTGGTCCAAACCGACGCCACGTAATGAGCGCCTTGAACAGTGAGTGTGTGTGTGTGTGCTGCTTCTGTTCATGAGAAGTGTGCTCCAGACTCGTGATGCATTTTCGTAGGGAGATCAGGAAATGTCAGAGAAAGTGTTCATGAGAGCTTTCTTAGCCCCGGGCTAATACTGTAAAAATGGTATTTGAGCCTTTTAGGTCTGGACTAATATCGTAAAAACATTATTAGAACCTTCTTAGCCCCAGGCATTTAAAGATTTTAAAGATCACAATAATAGGACCAAAGAAACACAAGATGTACTGTTTAGAACATGAGACTAAAGTGTTTCTCCTGCTGTTCTCCTGTTCAGCGAGCTGTTCTCCGGCAGCAACACTGGGATTAACTTCGAGAAGTACGACGACATTCCTGTAGAGGCCACAGGACAGAACTGCCCTCACCACATCGAGAGTGTAAGATCCCGATGTCACCTGGAGATCCGACTGTTAAATCAGATATCAGCTGCTGTTTTCATACCTGTGTTTGACCCTGTGTGTGTGTTTGTGTGTTTGTGCTGTGTAGTTCCAAGACGTGGACATGGGTGAGATCATCATGGGTAACATCGCTCTGAGCCGCTACACCAGACCGACCCCGGTCCAAAAATACGCCATCCCTATTGTCAAGTCAAAGAGAGACCTGATGGCCTGCGCACAGACAGGTAGGACACAAACAAACAAACAAAGATCATACTCTAAATAAACAATGACTTGGCTGAAAGCAGCTGGATGTGGACGATGTTGACTTTGTGTCCGCAGGTTCTGGGAAGACTGCAGCGTTCCTGCTGCCCATTCTCAGCCAGATCTACACCGAGGGACCAGGAGAAGCGCTTAATGCAGCTAAAGCATCTGGACAGGTGAGGAGAAAGTCAAAGCACTTTATTTCCTCGAGGTTTAAAGAAAGGGAAAAATGTGGGAATCAGTTTTGTTGTCTTTCCTATCCTGTTAGTTCTCTTGCAACCCTCTTAGATTTTAATTGTGACCCCTTCAAGGTCGAGTAAGTCCTGACAACTGGTGACTTCTGCTGTCACATTCGAGTCAAATATGGTTGCAGTGCAGCTGAAAGCACAGGCTTCCTCCCTGATCCTCAGCTGTTGTCGGTCTGACCGTGTTGTGCTGTTTTTGTGTTGACAGGAGAACGGAAAGTACGGCCGTCGTAAGCAGTACCCCATCTCACTGGTGCTGGCGCCGACCAGAGAACTGGCGCTGCAGATATACGATGAAGCCAGGAAGGTGCGTTCAAACACAGGAAATCTTACAAAACTGGAGAAACATTTATGCGTTTGTTCATTCAATGTGTGTGTGTGTGTTTGTGTAGTTCTCGTACCGCTCCAGAGTGCGCCCCTGTGTCGTGTACGGAGGAGCAGACATCGGCCAGCAGATCAGAGATCTGGAGAGAGGCTGCCACCTGCTGGTGGCCACGCCGGGAAGACTGGTGGACATGATGGAGAGGGGCAAGATCGGACTGGACTACTGCAAGTACGTATTAAAACTTTGGAATAATATGTTTTCTGTAATTCCGCTCAAAGGCTGCAACAACTTTGTCTGCGTCCTCTGCAGCTACCTGGTCCTGGATGAAGCCGATCGTATGTTGGACATGGGGTTTGAACCACAGATAAGACGCATCGTGGAGCAGGACACCATGCCGCATAAAGGCATCAGACAAACCATGATGTTCAGTGCAACCTTCCCCAAAGAGATCCAGGTACGCATGCAGTAACAGCGTGTGCACAAGTAACACAAGTTCACAGCGTGGTTATAAATGTTGATGTCAAAAATAAACAGTTTTTTTTTCTTATTCTAAAAATATGCTGAGAGTCTATGAATAAGCACATTGTCTGCTGCCTCTGCAGATCCTGGCCAGGGACTTCCTGGAGGAGTACATCTTCCTGGCGGTGGGCAGAGTCGGTTCCACCTCGGAGAACATCACTCAGAAAGTGGTGTGGGTGGAGGAGAGCGACAAGAGGTCGTTCCTCCTGGACCTGCTCAGCGCTACAGGTGAGACGGTCGCGACTCGCACCCTTCAGACACCGCAGCTCTGCCACACATCGAGCACAAACTGCAACCTGAATAGATTGTTGTACATCAGTTTAGAGCGACTGCTAACACACACGGTGCAGTTTTACTTCCACAGTATTTATGCCATGATCACATTGTCGTCCTTTCGTTCCAGCCAACACATCACTGTCATCAGAAACATTAAACATAACAGGATGAGTTGCACCAACAAGGATTCATTTTTAAACCTGATTAAGTCATCGTTCAACTTATGATTGTGTTAAGAATGATTAAAGTTAAACCTCTGTATAGTTTCTACTCTAAACTTAGATTAAGTTTATTTTAGTTGCAACGCCAGTTTAAACTCTGTTCCAGTATTAACTTTAATATTACTTTAATTGTTAGAGTATTTTGTTGTGCAAAAGGGCAGAAAATGCTGCTTTCAGCCTCTCGGATATGGAGATTCAAGCTTTTCTGTGTTTATTATCATATTAACCTGAATATGTTGGGGTTTTAGAAAAAAAAACAAGACAAAAAAGACATTTAAAGAAATCAGAAAGTGGTAAAGTTAAGGGACAGACTCAGCTTTATGATGCGTCTTCTTTATTTCACTCCAGTTGATAATTCAGCCGACACGTTTGTCTCAGAAGAGGGGGAAATTAGATTTTAGAGATTAGTTTTAATTGCGCAGCAGAGCTCTGCTTAATTTTAAATCTGGCTTTAGTCAATTTATACTAAGTTTTGCTAAACTCTGATTAGAATTAATGTCAGATTTAACTCTTCTTTGTTGGTGCAACCCTGTCACAGAGTTGGTTTTCTGCTGGTGATTGAGTGCAGTTTACATGTTGGTGGTTTGGTGTGGTTTTATCCTAAGTAATCCCGAGCGAGGTACAGGACAGTACTGGAGACAACATAGAGAAACCTGGTAAGATCCTCAATGACCAAACTATCTGTCACTTCATGATTTAAATCATTTGCTTGCCCTTTAATGTTCTTTTCTGTGGATGGAGACTCCTTTGTTTATTCGGTTAATTTTGGTTCTGTGGACCATCTCATGGGTCAGGTTTGCAAAGCTTACATCAGACATGCCTGTCGTATTTCTTCCTTCGTTTGAGAGTTTTTCTTTTTTTTCTTTTTTCGTGGCATCTTTTTGTAGAGAACGTTGCTGTAGTGTCTTCATGTCAGCCTTGATAGAGAGAGTCTGGTTATGCTGAAGTCTCAAAATGCATATAAATGTGGGCGAGTGCCCTTCACCTCAGTGATGCTTATGGATCAGGAGCATTGAGGAAGAACTTTGACCAAACTCTTTCCATCAGTGGCTCCAGTCACAGTGCCTGCACAACTACTACAACACAATGCTGCTGATGCTCTTTACTATTTTTTCCTTTATAATAATTTGTTTTTTTTTATCCACACTGCATTCCCTGCTGCCTGTTGCACTATTCTGTTCATAGTAAAAACATTTATTGTAATGTGATGTGAACAGTTTAAACTACTTAAAGGGATAGTTTGGAGTATTTGAAATGGGATTATGTGAGGTACTTCAGCCCTTTCCACGGGAAACCACCATTATATATCATCTCCAAAGCCAACAGACTACTTTGGCAAAAACAGGATTTTTTTTCCTGGTTTAATTTGGCTCATATAATGGTCATTTCCTGTTAGAAATTTAATCTGAACTCAGAACTATCCCTTTAAGGTGCATGTTGTTAAGATTTATGTATCACAACAGTGACCATAACAGCCTTATTGTCAGTATGATGCAAAATATTTTGGACCTGCAGCTGTTTTTTATATTGCAAATGCATGAATAAGATACAGTCAGATGAGTGCTAAAATGTTCATTCATGTTTTTCCCGCTGTAGGAATCAAAATCTCTGTATGTCCCCTGAAAAATATTGGGACTTTTGTGCCAATAATCAAATTCTATCAAAATATCACAGAGCTGCTTGCTAGCTGACATCAGTGTTTTGTTGAGTGTGAAATCCGTTTTTTAAGGTGTCACAGATACAGTCCGCAGTAATGGCACTGCACAGTACATTTGTTAGAAGCCAGATCCACCACATGTGGTGAAACAGGAAGTCTGAAACTTATTTTTCATCAGCGAACCGTAAGGATTGTGAGGTCGTCTGGTGCGTTTCAGAGCAAGAAACCTCTGCAACAGAAGACCAGCGTGAAGTTTCACGTGCATTAAATTTTGTGTTCAAACCGGTCTTCTCTGAAAAGTGATTCCTCAAGATTTTGGTGACGCTCTGACTCTTGTGCTTAAAACAAAAAGATTCATAAAAGGCAGGAATATAGCGACCACTGTGATAATCCGCTCGCCTTTAAAGATTAACCTCAGGTGTGTCTTTTTTTTCCCCTCTCCGTTCATCAGGTAAGGACTCGTTGACTCTGGTTTTTGTGGAGACCAAGAAAGGCGCCGACGCCTTGGAGGACTTCCTGTATCGGGAGGGCTACGCCTGCACCAGTATCCACGGCGACCGCTCCCAGAGAGACCGAGAGGAGGCCCTGAACCAGTTCAGATCAGGAAAATGCCCCATTCTGGTGGCCACAGCAGTCAGTAAAACTAAAATTCAGCCAGATACACTTGATTACATGTTTTCATTAAAATGACCAAACTTGCCACAATAATACTGAGTATTTCACATTTACGTATGACAGTGAACTTGATATTTCTGGTGTTTCTGTACCCACACAGGTAGCAGCTCGGGGTCTGGACATCTCCAATGTGAAACATGTCATTAACTTTGACCTGCCCAGCGACATAGAGGAGTACGTCCACCGTATCGGACGTACGGGACGAGTCGGAAACCTGGGTAAGGCTGCCAGCTGATGTCAGTCAATGATATAATCTTAAACGAGGATAGATTCTAAGCTTTTTACTCTCTGCACTATTTTCACCTGTAGGACTGGCCACGTCGTTCTTCAATGATAAAAACGGGAACATCACTAAAGACCTGCTGGACATCCTGGTTGAGGCCAAACAGGAAGTTCCCTCGTGGCTCGAGAGCCTGGCCTACGAACACCAGCACAAGAGCAACAGAGGACGCTCCAAGAGGTACACACACACACACACACACACACACACACACACACACACACACACACACACACACACACACACACACTGTGTCCTCCTCTTACAGAATATGCCTACAGCTTTGAATATGTGATTTATTTATTTTTTTATTGAGAAGCAAACAACAAATAGGACAAAATAGCAGAAAACTTCAACGTGCATAACTATTCACCCCCCTAAAGTCAGTACTTTGTAGAGCCACCTTTTGCTGCAATTATAGGTGCAAGCTGCTTTGGATAAGTCTCTATGAGATTGCCACATCTAGCATCTATCTGGCAAAACTGCTCCAGCTGCTTCAAGTTGGATGGGTTCTGCTGGTGAACAGAAGTCTTCAAGTCTGACCACAGATTCTCAGTTGGATTAAGGTCTGGGCTTTGACAAGGCCATTCCAACACATTTAAATGTTTCCCCTTAAACCACTCGAGTGTTGCTTTAGCAGTATTCTTAGGGTCATTGTCCTGCTGGAAGGTGAACCTCCTCCATTGTGTGTTTTTTTTAGTGGTGCCTCTTGCTCAAAGGTGTATATATACTGACAGTTCATGTGACACTTACATTGCACACAGGTGGACTTTATTTCACTAATTATGTGACTTCTGAGGGTAATTAGTTGCACCAGAACTTTTTAGGGGCTTCATGGCAAGGGGGGTGAATACCTATGCACATGCCAATTTTCAGTTTTCCATTAAAGAAAATTTTATTAATAATTTATATATTTCTCATTTCACTTCACCAACTTAGACTATTTTGTGCAGATCATGTACATAAAATTCAGAATAAAAATAATTTAATTTACAGGTTGTGTGTAACAAAATATGTAAAAAGCCAAGGGGGTGAATACTTTTGCAAGGCACTGTAGTTGGCGATTACTTTAGTAATTGATTAAATTGCATTTGATTGTTTTGTAGCCAGATTTAGGAAAAAGTGCTATTTGTGTGGCTGTGCCAAGATGCTGCCAAAATGTTTAATACTATGGTTGTGCTACACGCCTGTGAATAACAACAATAATAATAATAATACATTTGATTTCTGCGGCAGGTTCTCTGGTGGTTTTGGAGCACGTGATTATCGCCAGACGGCCGCGGGAGGCAACGCCGGAGGGTTTGGAGGACGTGGAGGTCGCAACCAGGCGGGACACGGAGGAAACCGTGGCTTCGGAGGAGGTGAGGATCTCGTCCTACTTGAGAAAAATGCGATTGCGCTCAATTTCTTTCATTTTTGTCTTGGCGACTTCCAGACTTGCCGTCCAAGTTAGCAAGCGAGCTAACTTCATGGGTAACGCCTTTGCTTTGTTTCCTCCCTCTCAGGTGGTTTCGGCAACTTCTACACCAGCGACGGCTACGGAGGCAACTACTCACACTCTCAAGTTGACTGGTGGGGCAACTAGGTTCCTCCGTCTACTCTTTCACTCGTCCCTCTTTCTTCTTCTCACTCGTCCTCCTTCCTTTTTCTCCACACTGTCGTCTGCAACCCCATCTGTCTCCTCCCCTTCCATCGAACCCCCCAAAATCCACGTGCATGTTATTAAACTATTTATACTCATTTATATAGCCCTCCTTCCATCCCCGCGCACTCAGATCTTTTAATTCCTCTTTAGATTTCTCTCGTCTGTCCATCTCCGCCTTCGTCTTTACAGTCCCCCCGTCCTTTCTTCTTTTGATTTCTTCTGTCCTGGTAAATCTTTCCTCTTAAAAATAGGCCACATTATAAAGGGATTCTTCAGTTTGAGTTTTCCAACTCTAGTCGCAGATTTGCTTTTTCCCTCTGTGGCAAAGTTTCTTTAACCCCCGCCGAGATTAGATGGACATTTAAGATTTACGGTGACTTAAGTTCTACAAAAACAGCAGGGGGAATCCATTTTTTTTCAACTTTAGGTTTGAGTTTTGGCGTCATTCTGTTTTCGTCTGCATTCACCCAAAGCCAGCCAGGCGTCCTGTGTACCTTCACGTCATCTTTGTATGTAACGCATGGCCATGTTGTAAATCACCGGCCAAAAACTTTTCTAAAATATAGAGCAGAGACGGGCGAGATGTCAAATCTGAGAAAAAAAATATGTCTGCATATAAATTCAAAAAAAAAAAAAAAAAAAAAACGGGAACTGGCTGAAGCTTCTTCACTTGATGACATGACGGATACTTAAAAGTGGCCACAGAAACAGAAAAAAAAAAGTTTTTTTATTTATTTTTTTCACCTTTTTAAAACATTGAAGCATTGATTTACCCGAGAGATCTGAGAAAGATGTCCGACAGAGACGGAAGGGCAAGGGGCTGGACGAACTGAAATACCCGGTCGGTGGGACGCCAGCGCACGTTGTCGCCCGTTAGCGGTGATGCTAGCAAACAGTGTGGTTGTCAATATAACAACTACAAACAGCATTTTCTTTGTTTGAAACAAAACATAATGGAGGATCATTTGTTTCTGTACTGTGCCTTTAAGAATTTGAACTTTGTCTCTTATTTCTGTTGTTTTTATTGCCATAATACGTAAACTGGCTACAAATATTGGCCAACTGCGACTAAAAAAAAAAGAGTATTTAATGTCATGTATGGGTTTAAACATGTTTTTCTTTATTTCTATTTGGAAGGAAACAAACTAGGCTTGAACTAAATCAAACCTTGGCAAAAAAAAAAAAACTAAACTAAACCTACGATGAGGAAACTCAAAGCAATTCCTTATCTGTTTATTGGAGTTCAAATTCATCAGAAGGTCTCTGATGAGCTGATTCCAAAAAGCATATCACCACTGTAATCATATTTATACTCATCTATAGCGGGTCAAAACGGCATTACTCAAAAAATATTGATAAGAAAAACAGACCTCGAGTGGAGATGACAGCTGTGGTTTTATGCTTTTGGGAAAGCGAGTCCTACTAATTGACCTGTACTACGTCACTTCTGCAGCTCTGGTTTGAGCTTGAGTTTGGGTTTCTCAGAGTCGTGTTGTCACTAATTGTTGGGTCACGTTGTGCCAGTCGCAGAGCCGCTGAGAGAGGATTTGGTGCAGCTGTGCAGCAGCAGTCATGTTACGTTACTTCTCCCTTCATTACCATCCAAATGTATGCTTGTAAATAGAGATGCGTTCCTCATGGCGAGATCTGACACCACCCTCAAGTCATATTAGATTTACAGTAGTTAGGAAAACTGCTCACCCTCATTCTTGTACATGTAAGCTGCACAAGGCAGAAGCTAATACCAGAAATTTTGTCCCTGAAGTAGGTATTGTTTGGGTTATTTCAACTGATACTTTAAAGGTATTGAGTACCAAAACTGGAGCTGTAGTTAAAATACGTTACCCTAAACATGATAGTCTTTATCATTAAGCTGTTGTCCTTCGCTAAGTTGGAAATGTTTCCTCCTTTCGCCTGAAAAGTTGCTTTGCATACTCGTTTTTGCAAAGCCCATAATTATCCCCCTACCAGTTCAGAGTATTTCCACACACAACTCTTAATGTTTCTCTTTTCAAGCTAAAGCTGAGGTCACGCTCTCGCTGCAACTTAACTTGTCGTCAGCTTCAGTGTGTTGACAACAACGCCGATGCGCTTGTACGAGCATATGTTGGCGCCATCAGGTCCAGAAGGGATCCAAAGTACTGTAGAAGAAGAATCTGAGCAGTGTTAAAAAGTTGAGACTCTTGCACGCTGCAGCACTTTACAACATGGCTGCTGCTGAAAACAACAGTTGACCAGATTGCGTCAGTGGCAGTTGCTGTTCTGCTGACTCTTAGTGCCACCAGGCTCTTGGGAAACTGTGGCTCTGCTTCCACCACAAACATTGAAAACCCTTGTTTGCCAAAAGCTTCTTTCAAGGGGGACACACAACTAAAAAGCTAAAAGAGTTCAAAAATTTTTCTTGCTCACTCTATCCTGGAGAGTTACATGAAGAGTCTTCTCTAAAAAAAAAAATCAGTCATTCCAAGTTTATTCGTTGGGTCTTTAAGATCTGTGAGGTCAGGGGTAAAAGTTAAGAAATAAAGCCTAAGTCGTTTCACAGCAGGGACAGCCGGGCGTTTCCAAAAGACATAAAGCCACGCCTCCATAGCACATTTTAACCATGTCCTGTCTTACAGCAGTACGAGCGAACACGATCGAGATTCCATTTGAGTCCATACAGTGTGAGATGTGCCTGCTCTGCACTTGTAATTAAGCCCATTTGTCCGTTGCAATGTGTCAAAAAAAATCAGCCGACAAGTTTTGACAGATTAGTCCAACTTTTAAAAGCAGCATGCAACAGTCCCTCAGAAAACCAGCTGTTTCATGTGTTGTTGTTGTTGTTGTTAAATGCCAAAATTAAATCTTAGAACCCATTCTTGATGGGCTTTCAGCTATCGTCTAACAACAGTTTTGATTTTTACTAGCTTATCTGCATCCATGTGCAGATATCTGTTTATGGAGATTAGCTTCCAGCTCCATTCTCACGTCTCCAGTCGCTAACAGCTCAGAAGAGGAAGTGTTCCTGTCGCCCTCAGAGGCTGAATCGTTGTCAGACTGCACAGTAAGATACAGGTCAGATAAAGTGTGCTAGAGGAAAAGTGGCGCAACAGAACTGAAAATCTTTGGCTGCAACAAGATCACATGAATTTTTTTCTGTGACGTAATCGATGCCTGATGCTCGGTTAGCCCTGCTGTGTAACCGGGCAACAAGGGGCAGTTGACCTGATACCCTGGACTCATGTTTCATCCCTGATTGAACTTCTAAATCCCCCCACTGCGTTAATTAGCAGCAAAATAAATAAATAAATAAAAAGCTTTGTTGCTAGGTGATGGGGAAAATTGCTCTTTGTCATCAGGGTCTTGATTTGTTTTCTTTCCGTGAACAACTGGTGAAATAAAATGTAAATAGTTCAACTCTCCTTAAAACGAAAAGAGAAGAATCTCCACTGAAAAAGAATGTGAATTATAAATGAGAATAATTCTACGTGAATTATAAGTGAAAACAACACTTGATGTGTTAAAACATCACGTTTGATCACTCAGCGTTGGACCAGGCGGTGTCTGGTTAGCTTAGCTCAGTGGGCAATTTGAACACAGATTTATTCCTTCTTTCTTTATGGAAAATACATGTTTACACATACATAAACCAATAATTACCAGTTAATGCTCACAAGGCAGAGGCCCTCAAATTGCCCACTGGCTTTGACAAATGACAAGGCTGGACCAAGACAATAAAACATATGCAAGTGTTGTTGTTTTTTGGTCAAGGAGTTAAAAAAAAAATTGCCAAGCAAATGAAAACAATTCTACAGCAGGCTTTAGTTATGTTCGAACTCTGATATTTCCCGTCTCTTATGATTTTTAGACTACGTTTTAATCACAGCTCGTGTTTGAGTCAATCTTCAGATCGATTTCCCTCGAGTGCAGTTGATCGGGAGTTGTGGGAAACTAGCTGGCTGGCACAACATTTGAGGAGAGTGTCAGGCTCAGTGATGCTGGAGGACTCAGGATTCGAGCAGACAGCAGGTCACACATACAAACAAACAAACAAACAAACTAGCTTCTCAGTGAAGAGACTCCAGCTTGTTCGGCCTTTTCCACCAACACGGAAACAGTTCTGTGTCCGTTCAAGCGCCTGATTTTGAGCCGTTTGGAGCACTTTGGACAAAAATAAATTGGTCCAGAATCTGAGAAGTTCACAGCAGGTTGTCTTTGACCTGAAGTGCAAACCGAAGTGGGCGTGTCATAGTTTATGTTGAAGTTGTGCCCTCCATCGATGACCAAGAGTCCTGACAGAGAGCTACTTTGGTGGAAAAACACTAGTAGTGGTTGAAATGAGGGGCCAGTAAAAGGGAGTTCAAAGTGATGATGCTAGGTTCAAGGACAGCTGTCAGAGGACGCAACAAAAAAAAAAAAAAAACTGGACACAGCACACTGCACCATGTCCAACTGCTCCTCAGGGCCACTTCTAAACAAAAAACAGAAAAGTTTGAGCGTTTTCTTTTTCATTAAAGTGTAGTTCATCATTGTATTTTTGCTGTAGTTCAACTTGCACACTAATTCTAAACTCTCACGAGCACCAGTTTAAAATGCTGATAAAGTTGTTGACCAGAGCTGTGTTTTTAGATGTCCCAATAGATGATTTTAGCCCCTGTTAACCAATCAAAGACTTTTTCTGTGGCCATGATGTGAACAAGACTTTAATTTTTCATGCAGCAATGGTGGATAGCCTCCATCTTAGATGTCTTACAAGACCTGTTGGTCAGCATGAAGGGAAATCCAGCAGGAAGCTACAATTAAGTTGAAGTGCAAATGACAATCAATAATGAAGGATTTGCTTTGTTTAAAACTCACTTTACACATCAACAGAACTCTTTAACTTGCACCTTTTGCAGAACTTTTCTTAACCAGCTGTCTTGTTGGCAGTTATTAGATAGCTGTCAGCTTTTAAACAATGCACATTTAACCTGTGTCCTCCATCGTGGAGGAGAAGGACCTGCACAGGCAGATAAATGCCAAACTGAAGTTAATTACCTTACAACTTACAGATGAAAATAAACTCTCTGATCCAAAAGTTTCCGCCCGAATAACACAATTTAAATGCCTGATTTGTCAACAAGCTCTCAGCATTTGTTACTTGAATCCACGACTGTTGCCAACCACAAACTTAGTATGCAGCTATCGTAGTCCCGTGTTTTTAAAAAATGATGCCAGGTATGCTAAAATGCACTTCTTGCAGCCTAAATTGAAAAGCATACTTTTTTTTTTTTTAAAGATATACAGTGAGAGACGAAGCCACTTCAGCTCAGTGTGTAGACATCGCTGTGCCTTCTAACAGCCACTAGGGGGCAGACAGAATAATTGTGAATAAATGAAGGAGTAACTGAGAATTTCAGGAATTGCTGATGTTTTATAAGATATGACCGCTGACAGTGCAGATAGGAATTTGTGAGTTATACAGCAGGGAGTCATAGAAGGTAAGACTTAGAGTTTACCTCACTTTTCATCTTGTTTATAGAGCAATGTTAAGTAGTGTTTGTCAGAGTACACACATACTGTATATATGCAATGTATTTAGGTCTTTTTCTAGGGAGGACAGATTATATCTGTCAGTCCTCACTACTATTAAACTGTGTTGGAGCAACACTTAACTACCACTGTGCCCCAAACCCCCGTCCCACCTCGTCAAAACTGAACTTCTACATTAAGTGCAATAGAGATCAACTACTTGCGGCTTGCTTTCACTTTGCCATCGCCGAGATTCTCTGCGCTCCGTTCAGATCGGAGCACAACACTGGCAACAAGTGAAAAAAAAAGCCCAAATTCTGACGTGTGCACGGTGCCTTGAAATGACTGAATTGCATTGGTTAGGGCTGGGTATTTTTCAATACAGCTGCAAAGTCCAAACTCTTTCCTTTATAATAGAAATATAGCAACAGATGACAGTAAATGCGTGGTATAGTAGGTATAGAGTCGGGAGGAGGTATATGCATCTGTCACTGTACGTACAAGAAGATGTACAAGAAGAGATGATAGTTTGATTTCTTTGGTTAAATGGATGCCTGTTAGTTCTGTTGGCCTTTATGTTTTCAGTAACGTAGCGGCAGGGCTCTTTGGATGGGAAAGTAGCTTCGTACGAGGATGAATTCTCATGACCCCTGACATTTCCTGACATAGCACCGTCACAAGGCATCATTTTAAATTTGTCCAAACAGTTTGATTTACAGCCAAAATTGGAGGCAGTCGAGTTTTTATCCTCATACTGCGAGCGTTTGCAGACGCAACATTACCCTTCCACAAACATCCAGATACCTTCACACCTTTTAGTTTAACTGTGAACAGTACTCGTCATCAGTTAGTTACCAGGATGTAGATCTAGCTCACCTTTAATCTGAAACAACAACAAAGTTTACATTTGGGCCATCAGAAATGTACTTTGTCCAGATAAATTTTAGGAGCTTGGTGGCTCATGGATGCTAGTGCTTAAAAATATTAGCATCCATCCCTGAAAACTAATGCCATTACTATTGTGAGCATGTTAGCATGTTGGTGTTAGCTTAAATATAGCACATCAGAGTGGCTAGCATGGCTGTAGGTGCTCTTGCTGCTAGCCTTGTCCAATCAGTGTTTTTTTTTTTTTTTTTTTTTTCCCATTCATTGAAACCCTAGGGTGTTTCTTTTTGCCACCCAGTAGAGATATCATGGGAATAAACACATCCCCTCTACAGTAAACGGGTCTAAACGTACCGTGTGTTTGGACCGTCAGCTCAGTTTATTCTTCTGAAGGAGGATCTAAGTTCTCATTTAAAAATCCAGCACTTTAGTTTTTGGTTTTTGAATATTTTCAAAACCTGTCGATGCCTTAAATCCAAGGGTGATACCCAGCCCTAATGGAGCAGATAGTGAAGTTGGCTATACAGCATCGCCATGGCAACAGAAACCATGGAAAATGATTCTGCAACAACACGGTAACTAAACTTACCAGCAGGAGTGCTTCGATTGTCGGCGAACAATTTAATGGTGCTATGCTCCCATTGCTGCGGCCTGCAGGCCCCTCTGTTGTAGAAAGACTTCGAATCCCACAGAGTTTTACAGAAAATACTTCAGTTAATATTTAGTTTAATGTTCGACTAAAGTCTTCTGTAATGCGTGTCCTTCAGAGCCTCTGAGAGGTACGAAGGAGTGAGTGAGTGAGTGTTTGTGGTGTAGCGCAGCCAGGTGTCAAAAAGAGAGGTTTCTCCACAGTTTAGTGTGTGTGAGTGTGTGTGTGTGTGTGTTATATGGAAAAGGTTCTTCCAGATATGAAACCGTTTTTGTTTTTTTGTTTGGTTTTTTAATTTTGGGACCAGGTGGAGTTCTAGTTAACAGCAACCGTAAAAATTCAGCTGTTTGCACACACAGAGTTCTCGAGTCTACTTTTCGCTGCTAGTTTGTGTAATTTATCAAGCCTTTTTGGGGAAATATTTATTTTTATAAGCTTAATAATACGAAAGTTGATATTTTACAAAGTGACTTGACCAAAAGACAGTAAACAAAAACACTGGCACTTGAATGTTGAATGTCATTGGTATGAGTGAAAATTTCTATTTTTCTGGGGTAGTGTGAGCTTTTTAATGTTAAAGATGCAACGTGTAGGGATTTCTCTTTCAATATGTCACTGTAACAAGCTGTGATCACACATCAATGCATTAAAAAAAAAGTCACTGGTGCCAAAACCACGTAAAATTATCTGCTTGCCAGAAATCCAAACACACCAGTTCTCTGTCGATACAAATTAACCCATGCTGCATGCGCATCTTTTTGTGTTGACTTATATTTTTTTGTCTGACGCTGTTCGTGCACCTGAATGGTGCAACATTTTCTTAAAGTTTGTCAAATAACAATTTAATCGACCCTGAACACCTCTCTGATAGGTCTTTCCACCTAACTTTTAAGCATGTGGAGCGTTCCAATCCAAAGTCTTAAAGGCGGGGCTGTAACATCGTGTGCATGCCCTTGAAAAAAATGTAAGGAGTGTAAGGTCGTACGCGGACGTTCTCGCCACCGTTCAAGCAGCTACCTCGCATTAAGAAATTCCCAGATGATCGATAGGCGGCGAGACGACAGTAGCTAGCGTACCCAGCTGTTTTTTTTTTTAAACACAAAATAAACAAGCACAAAAAAACATCAGCCAGATTATTTTAAACAGCCGTATCGACCCAGAATTAACATTCAGTGCATCCCTACAAGTGTTCCTGCCACTTGTGGTTGTCGTTAAATAGTTAATTTCTAATGCAAAGTTTGAGAAAACCCATCGGTGAGCTGGTCCGATGGCCGTGATGGGGCCGCACAACACGAAAAGATGTGCACGCGTGGCCAGAGTGTGAAGCACGGACCGTTTGTTTTACAGCTGACTGTGACATATAAAGAGAAACGCCCTACACGGGTTACCTTTAAAGTCACATTGGACTCAGTATCAGATCCATAAAAACCCGTCAGTGAGACAGGTTCCATCGCCAATAATGATAATCAACCACGAACAGCCATTTTTAATAATAATTGGCAAACAAAATTTGAGACAATACCACCATATATGCCAAGGTTTGGATTAAAAGAAAATTAATTAACAAAAAGTTAAGATCAAAGACCATTTTGTAAAAAGAAAAAAAAAACATGCAGTACAAAAAACAAGTGTCCAGATTCTCTCCAAGTCAGATGTTTTTTGATTTAGATTTTGTTTGTTTTTTTCATTTGAGTCTTTACACTTTTCCTTCCCGTTTAATACCCTTGTTGTGAATGTCTGGCAAGTGGTGATCTTTAAAGTCTTCTTAACACAGAGTTAACTGTGGTTCTATTGCTATGTTGTTGTGATTTGCATATTTTCAGGCGTCAGTGTGCCGTTGCTCATTTCGAGGCGGGGAGGGGAGCTTCTGGCCAATCAGAAACGGAGAAAAAGACGACCTGATGTCTTTAACACAAGCGATAAGTTTAAACTTTGTGGCTTCGATTCAGTTCAGTTCAGCTCGTAGGAGGGGTGTCACAAATAAAAAGTCGTATTTAGGATTGAGCCTGAATTGAAATTAAAGGAAGCCCAGTGTTGTCGCCGTTCCCGACCGGCCAGACCCCTCTCCCCCCCTCAGTGATGCCGCGCAGCACCACTGGCCTGGTAGTTAGTATTTGCTTTATGTATTAGTTTAGCAGTTGTGCACGAAGAGGAGCACTGCACGAAGAAAAAAAAAAAAAAGAAACTGTGCATCTATTCTGATTTTACCACAAATAAAAGGTTGGATTTGCAAAATTAACCTGTGTTTTGTTCTTTTTCCTCCATGCACAAGTCTGTAAAAGTATAAAATAAACGTGTAAATACACCAAAGTTCTTATACAAGACATTTATTTGCAGTTAAATACACTCTACAGCATTATAAGAAAAATATATCTCTGAATGTGTATAAAACACACCTGACTGAGATGAATGGACTTGAGTTTGCAGCTGTTCCCTTCTTATCCGTTCAATATCAGAAAAATCTAAGTTTCTTAAAAATAAACTAAATGCTTCTGCTCTATAAGCTTAAACATACATTTGGAAATGTGCAGTTTCATCTACAGTTGCTAAAATTTGCTGAAGTCGCCTCATCACTACCTGCTGATTTGAACTTCGAAGGAAACGCAGCAAGATTTCTGAAAAAATATCAGTAGGTTTCAGCCTTTAATTCTAAACAATGAGCAGTAGAGTTGAACAAAATAAGACCACTTGTCAGCATCAACTGATTCAGTCATTAATAACAAGATAAAGTGCTTTGATTTCCAGGTGAAACTTTGGTTGAAGGCCGACGCTTCAGGCCCCGTTGGTCCAACAAAACTTCAGAAACAGTCGACGACAGTAAAGAGTTCATGTGTTCAGTATTTGTGACTTAAGCTGTAAATCAGCCATAAAAGCCTCTGTGCTACACAAATATCATGTGAAGTAAGGAAAGTCGCAGCGGCGGCAGCTGAGCCCACTCATTCGCCGGTAGCTTTTTCAAGCTCGCCTCTGATTGGTCCTCGGTCCTCGCTTGTGTCTGACCAGAAGTCTGGGTTGTCTTGGTACCATTTGACTGAAAGATACACAGAGAAAAATTTTCATCATGTACATTTCTCTTCTTCTGCTTCTATCCAGAGAAGAAACATCTAGATTTATTTAAACAGTGTGGACTAAAACGATTTTTCTCTTTAGTATCCAGGGACGTGTGTGTGTGTGTGTGTGTGTGTGTGTGTGTTACTGTACCAGTCTGTCTGATGCCTTCAGCCCAGGACACCTGAGCTCTCCAGCCCAGCTGCTGCAGCTTCTCACATTTGACGGGGTATCGCAGGTCGACACGCGGCCTACAGAGAGCAGAGGTCAAAGGTCAGTGCTTGATGTTTCAGATGCACATATATTAAGTAGGAAGCATCAGACGATTCTCATGTTGACAGCTGGAGAAATCAGCTCACGACTGTGTGAGTTAAACTGCCGCAGGTGAGGACTAATCTGAAGCAGTTTTTATAGTATTAATAATTTATTAATACTGGTGACCCGCCAGACATTTTCACATTTGTGTTTTTGGTGTCTGGGTTGACTCAAGTGCTGGTTATATTGCCATGGTAACCACTGGATAAAACCTGTAAATACATCAGGCTTTTGGCTTCTCTGGGTTTGCAAGTATGATGAGTCATTGTGCAACTTCTAGGCCACAAAGGTGCAACTACTTAAATTTAAGTTTTAAACCGTGAAAAGTTTGTCCCTAATTCAAAATATTTGCTGAAGAGCGTTGCAAAAAGCCTCATTGGTTTTTGAGTGTTAAGACTCAGGCTTTCACAATTTGCACCACGGCAATTTACCTTAAATTATCCTTCCAAAATATGAAAATGAAAAGTTTCTCACCTGTCAGGCACAAACTCGAGCCAATCATTCACCTCAGAGTCTGGCACGTTCTTCACCTAAAAAAAACAGACAGTGATTCTTTATGTAAATCTAAATAATGTGCTTTCCTGTTGTCTTATCAGTTGACATATCTGCCGTCTCCCATTATGTTTGAATCTGGAGAGCAGTTCCCTGAACGCACCATCTTAACGAGCTCCCTGGCCAGTTGCACTATAGGGATCTCACAGCTCGCTCCCATGTTGTAGATTTCTCCTACAACCCCTTTTTCTAGAACCAGCAGGAAGGCGTTGATGGCGTCGTCAACAAACAGGAAATGGCGTGATTTAGGGAGGGTTCCCTGGATGGTGCTGCGGCACAGAGCAGAAAGATTTAATCAGCTTTGTACCGTGACGAACAAACACTGCAGCTGGGTTAAACCTTTCCAAAATAAAGTTCGAACACGCCTACCATTTCTTATCCACTTTTAAGAGGGTGAGGAACCTTGGAATGACCTGGAAGATCAAGAAGATGTTATTCTCGCCATTCCACCTGTTTGGAAAAACAACTCAGGCACAGTGCCGTACCTTCTCAGTGTACTGCCGGGGCCCGTAGATGTTGTTGCTCCTGGTGATGATGATGGGAAACTGGAAACAGATCAGCAGAGAACAAAATCTAGATCATTGCATCTGCAAACTTAGTAAAGTTAAAGATCAAGTCAAGTCTTAAAAACCCATTTATTCATGTTTTTTTGAAGCTGCTTCCCTGCCAGTGTGAGTCCGTACCTTATATTTGTCCCAGTAGGATCTGACCAGGAACTCTGCAGCTGCTTTAGTTGCAGAATACGGGTTGGAGGGCCTCACTGGGCTGCTTTCATCAAACACCTGCAGAGAAGAAAAAACCCCATATCTGTACTCTTAAAAATATTATTTACAGAGACACAACAGCTGCCACCGTGAGCTCGCGCTAATGACCTCGTCCAGACTGGCTCCGTACACCTCATCAGTGCTGACGTAGACGAAGCGTTGCGGCTGGTGTCGGGCCTGATGGGCGCCTGCCAGCAAAACCCTGGTCCCATCGATGTTAACGCGCTGGAAACTGGACGGAGTTTCAAATGATGACTCTGATCAAAGGAGGAAGAGAAGACGTAGAACATCAGAGGACCAACACACCTGACTGGACTGAACTGACACTGCGGCTGTCACAAAGGTTAACAAATGCTGCTCACCGACGTGTGTTTTGGCCGCCAGGTGAAAGACCACGTCGATGTTTTCTGTGTTGAAAATGTGATTTACCAGACGCGAGTTACACACATCTCCCTGTGGAAAAATAGTTAACTAGTTATTGTACAAAAGCCAAAAACTTCTAGTTTTATTGTACCAATGTGATAACGTGAGCAGGCCTCACTCTGATAAAGGTGTAGTTCGCTCTTTCTTCAACGCTCTCCAGACTCCGGGGGCTGCAGCAGTAATCCAACTGGAAGAGATCAGACGTGTGAGATGATAATACTACAGGAAAAACTCAAGAGACAGAGACAACAACTCACTGTAAAAAAAACTATTTCAGTCATCAGTCACAGGACGGTAAATCAACACTGACTGATGCACATCTGCGTGTTTGTTCATCCGTGAGTGGACAAGGACAATGTCAAGACTCACATTATCCAGGTTAATGATTCTCCAGTCAGGGTGTCTGCAGACCAGTGAGCACACGAGATGGGATCCGCTGGAGAGAGAGAGAGAGAAATGATAATTAATTATTGAAAATTATCAGCAGATTAATCGATAATGAAAATAATAGTTAATTGCAGCCCTAGTTGCAGATTTAAAAAGCAACTTCATCCTTCTAGCAAAAGTCATGATTCACTCAAAACATTTAACTCACTTACGACTAATATTGATTTTTTGGAGGCAGATGCCGATACTGATCTCAGGGAGTAAAATAAATAATCTGACAGTAATGCTGTCAACATTTGCTGATATTTTTAAAGTAATTGTAAGTAACTAAATAAAAAAAATACATAAATATAACTATACATATATATATATTAGAGCCTGACAGATATTGGATTTTTGGGGCAGATGCTGATACTGATATCAACATATATTGGCCAATAGATATATAGAATATATACCTATTTAACACATTAACACATACTTTTTGCATAAGTGGTTAACACGTGACAATATTGCTGATATCGATATAAATAATCTATAATAATATTGGCTGATTTATCTGTCTGATTGGAAACAGCATCATATCTTCAGTTTATTCCACATTTAATAATTGAATTATAATTAGTATTTGAGTATTTAAGCAGTATTTGAGGAATAATCAACAAAAACAGAACTTACAGTTCACCATTGATCTCATGTTGACATGATTCATTCACTATAAACTTTATTAACTTTAAAAAATATCGAGACAAACTGTGATCGTTGTTCGGCGCCTTCGTGTAACGTGAAGAGCAAGACAAAATTATAACATAAATGATTATAAAATACGACTAATATAATATAATGTATATAATGATGTGAACTCACATGAATCCGGAGCCTCCAGTCACCAGAACCGTCTTGTTGAAGTCCATCATCATCATCATCATCATCCTCCGCTCCTCAACACTGAACACCGGCGGCTGTCACTTCACTTTCAGCTCTGCTACAAACATAATAACGACATTTTAACCGTTTTTATCCTCCGTTATCGATCCTGCAGGCAGCTAACTACAACAGGTAAATACACGACTTCTCCGTTTTTCCTTCCGCAGTACAGTAGAAACATTGTGCGATGTGCGACAGTCGCGCACCGTTTTACGGCAGTGTTGACACGTTGAAAATGGGCGGGACACTTATCGCGTGCAGACGGGTTTCTACTCTTTCATTGGTTGTTGTCTGTGACGGAGTAACTCGTCCGCTGTTTGATTGCGTGAATCCCAAATCAATCAAACTGTGAGCGCTGCCTACCAGGCAACGCAACGGCGTCAAGTCAGCTGCAGTAAAATACGTAACTGCCGGAGATTATTTTCAAAATAAAAGTGTTGGGCTAACACATTGAGTTAATATGGATTTACTATTTGAAATCACGCATGTTGGGTGTATTTCAGGAAATACGCTGCTGTTACATACAGAAGCGTGTTACTACATGCCAGAAAAATTCTCTCAAATCAATCAATCATCAATGTTATAACATTATTTCCCGTTATCACAATGTACAAACTTATCACGTTATAACAAGAAACTTTTCTTTCGTAACAATATATTATTTGTTTTGTTTTACCATGAAGTTTCATGTTATAACGTAATAACATATTTAACATAAGCAAGAAAAAAATCTTTTAATGACAATATACTATTTATCAACGTGAAATGTTTAAATGTTTAAATTATTATAAATTATATATTATAGTTAATACGCTTTAAGTTGGCACAGTAAAACATGAAACATTTTATGTTATATCAAATTAACAATAAGTTATTCAATAATTATAACAAGAAAAGTTTTTGTTATAACATAATACTTTTAACTTAAAACATATTTTTCCATAATAAAACGAAAAACCTCGTTAGAACAATAAACTTGTTATGATATTATACTGAACGGTTTTTCTTTTTCTGGCGAAGCAGCAATATACTTCCATATAATTCAGCATTATAATTTTTACAGTGCATAAGATGTTTTGTTTAATTTTATTATTTAACATAAAATTCCTCTCTTGATTTGTTCTATTCGCCAAAGTGAGACAGAGCTTTTATTTTGAGGACAGAAACAGCTAACTTCCGGTCTCAGCCTAGCTAACTTCAGATGACTTGACGCAGCTGCTTTACTTCTGGCTTCGTGGCTCATTGAATCCGTTTGCTAACGTTTATTTGTCGATAACGTTAAAATGCACAAGTGTAAAATGTCGTATTTGCTCGCGTCGTTTGTCGCCGCGGTGCTGCTCGGCTCGGAGGCTTCCGGGAAAACTGTGACGGGACTTTTCAAGAGCGAAGTGGCGAGACAGCAGAACGGCCAGTTCATCACTAAATTCATGTACCAAGGTAACGATGCTGCTGATGTGTCATTCAGCACCGACAGGGTTAGCTGAGATTCAGTATTTATGTAAGACTCAACTCACAGCTCTTTATGTCGTTTTCCTGCGCTTCTCAATGTGGTAACGGCTCATCTTTGGGTGTAACTAATGTGTCATCATCACTTTATCTGAGATTGATTACATTTCCTCTCCTGTTTCTATTTTTGTGCCAGTTAATGTCAGAGATTTTCCAGCATCATTATAGTTAGTCTTTTATTTTTTCAGTGAGTGTTTCAGTTGCTCACTTTAGTGTGTTTTTCACTGAAAAAAATGAATTTAGTGGAACCAACTGATCTTTTCTAATCATCCTAAATATAAAAGTTTTATATATTTAAGTTGTTTGAACTTAAATATTCTAGTATTCATCCTCAGAACATGTCAGAATGTAAAGTTTTTCATTAGGCAAGTAAAAACTTCATGTGAAAGCTGGATGCTGAAAAGCTGCATCCTGATCTGTAGATTCACTTAAATCTCAGAGCATTTTATTTTTGCTTCTCTAGTGTCAACTTGTCCTGAATCAGGTAACTGTTGAAAACAAGACTTCTGATGTAGTCCGGTCAGCTTCAGGAGATAATTATGAAACAGGAGGCCGGCTGCCGTGGGGCCCCGGACCTCCAGGGGCCCCTGAAAGCCACAGACTCTCTGTTATTCAACTGGTGTTGTGTTCTTTATCAAACAGTATGTCGAGTATATTTTTGATGAATCAAATAATTGTTTAGTGTATAAGATGTCGAAAAATGTTGGAAAAAAATGTTGCATCATTACAGTACACTTTTAATGGATATTATAGGATAGTTTTTCTAATACCAGTATCAGAGGAGCCTCCTACATGCATGCCAGTTTTTTTCCCATCCATCTAACACCCCTGTCCGTCTCCGTCTTCCTGCAGGTGATAGCGGCCTGTTGGTCTGCAGGCTGGACAACTCTGCTCTGGCTACGGAGAAGGAGTCCAGGTTGCTGCTGTATCAGGACATGGACTCGGACCTGGACAACCTCAGCTGCTCCGAGAGGCTCACTAAAGCTCAGCTGACCAGTAAGAACCAGCAATCGCTGATCTCTGATCTGCTGGATGCGATGCGACCGTACTGATCTATGCCTGATATTCTTCTGCTTCTTCTTCCTCCCTCTGTTTCAGTTTCTCTCAGCCAAGAGGAGCACAACCAGACGATCCCTCGTCAGTCCTCGCCTACGTTCTGGCAGGCCCTGTATGCTGACAGATACACATGTCAGGTAACACATAACTGCACATTTAATTTTCTGTTACAAAGGGAAGTGTGTTGGAGAGAAGGCAGACATCTCTACGACCGTTATCTCTCTGCACTTCACACCAAAAAAATAAAAGTAGATAGATACAGATGAGTAGATTTGGGTTGAAAAGTGCAGTCGTGTGTCACACTAACGTCTCCTCTCTGTGTCTCTCCAGGACGGTGCAGTGATCCCTTCTCATGCCGATCTCAGTTTCACCGTTTTGCTGTTTAACGCCGATTCAGCTGGAAACCCTCTGGAGCACTTCAGCGCAGAGGAGGCAGGTCAGACATCCCCGACAGACTCATTCTATATTGAAAACGTGACCTATGCAACTGCATTTATTGCAACACTTTAAACGTGGCGATAAACTCTTTGACAGTCTGGGAATTGTTGGTTAAGGTACCTTGAAAGTTTGCTTTATTCTTGTGTTGAGAAACATTAAAAAAAGATGTTTGTGTTAAATATTTAAATGATAAAAAGTACTTAATGGTCTGCCAGATGTTATGTTTGTTAACCTGCGCAGATGTGACATTATAATTGTGTTGTAACTCCAGGCTGTGATTTGTAGAAGATGTCAGGGATTAGTCCTGAGAGATCTGCATTATTCATGCGGGACAAAATGTTTTCCTGCCTTTTATTCTCTCGCAGGTCTCCAGAGTTTTTACTTCCTCCTGCTGCTGGCCTACTTCGTCGCCTGCTGCATCTACATCCAGCCGCTGTACCAGGCTCTGAGGAAAGGCGGCCCCATGCACACCGTCCTCAAAGTGCTGACCACGGCGCTGGCGTTGCAGGGCTGCTCCGCCCTCTGCAACTACATCCACCTGGCCAGGTAGATTCAGAGACCGAGGCTCCCATCTGAATGTTTGTAGTTGCAGTTAACAGTGTTGTTTCTTTCTTTTTGTTGTCTTTATCTCTTCTTACCATGTGTGTATTTGTTGACCTGGGTGGTGACCTGCTGCACACAGTTGCCAGAACAGAGATAAATAAAGAACAATATGAACTATTGTGCTCTTTTGTTCTCTCCTTTTGTGTTCTGCAGATATTCCAGAGATGGTGTTGGTATTCCACTGATCGGCAGCCTTGCAGAGTGTATGTACCTCTGTCTTATAAATGTCCTTTCCTTCCATCTTTATTTATATCTGCTGCACTGTGCTTATATCTGTTGTGTCATGTCTCCCTGCTCCCTGTGCAGTCTGGGATATGGTGTCCCAGGTGTCCATGCTGTACATGTTGCTCAGTCTGTGTATGGGCTGGACTCTGAGCCGAGGCAGGAAGCCCCAGTCCAGACCTCTGCAGTGGGAACAGTCTCCGGCGTCCACGGCTGTCGCTGTCGGTGGAGTCGTCACACAGGTACGCAGGATTACAGTTGAATTTGATGCTGCAAAAATTAATATGTGAATTAGACATTTCCATCAACTGGTTTGGAGCAAATAAAAGGCAAACATCTCCTTAAGCATGCATAAAATCTTTTTATGCAAAATTGAGTGCGTTTTCTCAGATTTTGTCATTTCATTGACCATTTCTAATGCAATACTATGTCGATAAACTCCAGAGGAAAGTCAGATTCGTGACAAAAGTAAGTTAGATTGAGAGTATTTGTTATGAATAGTAATTGATGGGAATACATCAGCATCAGAAACCTTCAAAAGTCACCTCATAATCTCAGAGTTAATGAGCGTGAAACTGTCATTTTCAGGGAGTGCTGCTGCTGTGGGAGCAGTACTCTGAATCGGAGAGTGAACATCACAGCTACCACGCCCAGCAGAGTCTGGCAGGCCTCCTCCTCATGGCTCTGAGAGTGATCCTGGCCCTCCTGCTGGCCTCTGTCCTCTACCAGATCATCTCCACCGAGAGGAGCACCCTGAAGAGAGACTTCTACCTCTGCTTCGCTAAAGTAAACCACACAGCACAGCTGACACATCCTCCAGACAAACAAATAGGTACCTGCAGCTTTATCAGGCGGTCATGTGGTCTTCCTCTCCGCAGGGATGCTTCCTGTGGTTCCTGTGCCACCCCGTCCTCTTCCTCATGTCTGTCATCTTCAACGAGCACCAGAGGGAAAAGGTTTGGACGCACAAACAAACCACTTTTTAGCAAAACACCATGTGTGTGATGATGTGTGTGACTGATCAATTAGTCTGAGCTGGAGTTTTCAAGCAATGTAGTGCTTTGTTAGCTTTTGCTTAGGCAGCTAGTTTCTAACAAGGTCACTTCAACCACTTTATAATAAGTTGATAATACTTTGCATGTTGAATTTTAAGCGTTCCTCTGTCTCCAAATGGACAAAAACCCCTCTGTACTTTGTCTTCCCTCTGTGTAGGTGGTGACCATCGGTGTGATCCTCTGCCAGTCCATCTCCATGGTGATCCTCTACCAGCTCTTCCTGTCTCGCTCTCTCTACTGGGAGGTCTCCTCTCTGTCCTCCGTGTCTCTGCCGCTCACCATGTCCAGGACCAACCACAGGGGGCGCTACTGAGCACATCCGCTATCGTGCTTTCGCCTGATTATCACAAGCGCGGGAGAACGCGCCACGACCCCGAGGCTTCACCTCCCTCTGTGTCAGAGGAGGGAGACCTCGTGAGCGTGAAGCTGTCACACTGCAGGGACTCTTCTCCTTTGTACTGTTTCCTGGGAGAATAAAAATAGCCACTAGTAAGCAAGTCACCAGGGAACTACAGGAGGGGGTCACAGAATGACCAGAGGAAGATATTTACAGCAACACCCTACCTCTAGTTACACATGATTTTTGACTGAATCCAACATAGCTGAGCAGGACGGACGAGAACGAACACAAGTGGTTTGTTGTGCTCTCCAAGACGTGCTGGACCTCATAACTAACAGCCAGAACAGACCAACACGAGCACGGCAACATCTTAGGATGTAGCTGCTGGTGAGGTACACGTCTAGAATGAAAGCACAGCAGGCCGAACACTCAAGGACAAAACCCAAAATCAGTATACTTGAGCGGTGCGTTGTGTTCGAGGAAACCTGCAAATGTCTGCGCTCATGGATTTGATAATCTCTCAACCAGCGGAATCACAGATTTAGTATAAAGAGTAAATAGGAAGCACAGAAAGAGTTGCACCACTGCTTGGCTATGGTGTTAGATCAAGTGATGCTGGGTGGATTCAGGGTGGAAAAGAATCTGGACGTGGATCAAATCGCCAAAGAGACGGGGAAAGTTTTTTCTGACTCACTGTCAGATCAGTGGATTAGCATGTGCTAAGATTTATATGATGGAGGTGGAGAGACAACTGACCCTTCCTAAGTCCCGCCCCCTTTTGTGGTCAACTTTCTCCTTTCCTGTTTCCTGTAGTTAGATATGCCATGTGCCTGGCTTGTCTGTGTTAAAAAAAAAAATCAGGATGGTTAAAAGATGTTGCCGCGGGGCTGTAAAAGCTGCATATTCAGATATACATGTCTTAATTTAGCATATCTCAGTACAGGAAACAGGAAAGGAGGGAGTTGACCAGGCTTGCTCGACTGTCACTGGAGCACAGAGTGAAAAAGGGGCGGGACCTAGGAAGGGTCAGTTGGATGGACTGGAGTTACGATGGACAAACGCATGTAAAGATGGATATACTGAAGAATGTGAAGTTTGAACAGATAAGTTACAGTATGTGGTTGAGTAGACGGGTAAATAATCAAGTAAATAAGAAAGGTTGGTGTAATTTGTCTTTGCATATCCAAAGTGATTAATCTGAGCCAAAAGTATCAGTGCGTGTGCTCCCTGTGCATCACAGATCCAGCTGTACTTATTGTTTTTTACACTTGAGCTGACAGCATGTGAGGCTTGAACCTTTGAAATCATATGAACTGTATGTAGCTGCAGACGTACTGCATGACTCACCCTTTTGATTTGTTTTGTTTTTTTAAACTCTCATTTTTAATGCATTGCATCTTGAGCTGGAAACACACAGCTGGGCATGACCTCCAGTGTCACAGTGCGATTTGAGGCAGATCAGGAGAAACCAAAGTCTACTAAAAAAGCTGCAGTCACCTCACCTTCATGGCTACAGATGACCTTCACTGTGTAAATACATTCCTATAGTTTCATTTTAGGACATTTTCATAGGGTGGAAAACGACAGTCCACTTAACAAACTGACAATGAGCGCTGACATACTGTATTTATTCATTGTGTATTTATTTTTCTTAATGAATATTTGGAAAGCAGCATATTATAAAGAAGCTAACCCAGTTACTGCACAGTTTCATGTTTGATTTCAGTGTTTTCTTGAACCACATTCATTTTAAAGCACCAGCATTTAGTGAAGAGCTGCACTAATTCATCAGTTATTAATCAATTAAAGTAATTGCTAGTTATTTTGATAGTCAATTAATCTAACAACGACAGCAACAAATGTCCAGTCTTTCCTTTGTTTCCCAGATATTTAAATTTTTATACAACCCCAGCCTTTGGAAATATGGGACCTGTGATCATTTGAACTGTCATAAAGTAATGAAAAACATATTAAAGGAACCTAGTTTATCCTAAATACCTGAGCCATGCTGTTACATTGGTTTCATTATTAGACCAGAAACACTACACTCATGGGACCATTTACTAGAAGTGCTCATTTCCTGTAGAGATTTGATGCAAAGCAGTTCACTGTAACCTTGGCCCACATTTACACTGTCAGCCTAAAGTAACCCAGTTCATACTTTCTGCACAGACATTAGATATGTGATATGAACCTTACAGAACAAAACTAGAAGGAATTCTTTATGTCTCGGTCAGGTTTGGATTCAAATGTGATGTAATGATCATGGAGCTGGACAAGGATTGCAATAAAAATAAAGAATATGTGAAGTAACTTAAGTCTTTATTAAATGAGGGTGCAATATACTGCACTACATTTCTGAAAAACCAAATACGGGCATTTAGATGGTGAAATAAATAATATTTTCTTTGTACAATGTTGGACAGAGGGAAAAATGAGACATCGTCACGAACAGGATTCGAACCTGTGCGGGGAAACCCCATTGGATTTCGAGTCCAACGCCTTAACCTCTCGGCCACCGTGACTACGCATGTCTGTAATTGTGTAAGGCGTATATTTAAATAGGACAAGCCCAGAGCCGTAACTCTAACGTACAGTGACATTTCACCAGTTTTATTAATAAAAACTGTAAGAATCGTTTGCTATCTAAAATCCACAGTTGCCGTAACTAATGTGTGGTTATGTCTGTTGCGTTACAGTCAGGGCTACTTCAATTGATGATGCAGTGATGCATTCACGGTCCGTGGCATTAATCCCAATGGAATTATACAATTAAATAAAAGACATTTTAAAACTTTACATACATAAACAAAAAAAATACAAAAACAATACTAATACAACTATCAGCAAATCACATAGAAAGTCCCTATGGTAGCAGAGTCAATTAAATGACACAAAAACATTTTGTCTGGAACAAAACAGCAGATATTGTGATATTTTTTATATTTGCTGACGTGTATCAGCATATGCATCTTTAAAACAAGTTAGTGAAGATTTGCGTTTTTCTCCACTTACATAAATGAATATGAAATTACATTTAACTGTCTATCGTAAACTAAACAAGGAAAGTATGATTTTGCCGCAGGAGCCATGAATGCAGCACAGACTACGTCCAACGGAGACTCCATTCCCATTGGCCCGTTACTACAAGCCCCGCCTTCTTGAGAGCAACATTAATAACTGTGACTGTCA
Organism: Lutjanus erythropterus; assembly: GCF_056507025.1. Lineage (NCBI taxonomy): Eukaryota > Metazoa > Chordata > Actinopteri > Lutjaniformes > Lutjanidae > Lutjanus > Lutjanus erythropterus. The sequence goes on along the minus strand of NC_139340.1, from coordinate 16,230,309 downwards.
GGGACTGGTGAACTGAAAACTTCAACACTACAGACGCTAAAATGATCAACTGGAAGGTAAGTGAACTTTTAAATATTTGTTTTATAGACATACGCTTTATTCATAATTTGTTTATTCATAATCATAATTTATTCATAATCAGTTTAATAGCTGTTTGGTTCTCCTATAGAAACACTTAGGTTGTCAATTGTCACTAGCATAATGCTAACGTTACTACAAGGTTGTATGTCTCGCGTTATCTGTCAAAGCTGAGACAAGCTTTGCATTTAGGTAGCTATATTGCCGATTTCAAGAGTGTTCATAGGTAAATGCCATGAAACGTATTAAACAGTAACTTTCGGTCATTGTGTACTCAAATTTGAAAAATGTCAGATTTTTGAATGGATTTTGGTGAGACCTGTCACAATGCACATGGCTTGCAGCTGCTTCTCTATTTCACACACTGCCCCTCTCTGTGACCAAATTAACTCCCCACCTCCCGTTTAGACAGCTGAGACCTCTGGGTAATAAGTGGGGAGGGGGTTGGGGGGGCTTTCTTCCCCAGGATTCCTGACTATTCCAGACCTTTCTTTTCACTCCATTTATTTCCTATTAAGCAGTCATAAAAAGTCAACTTGGTCAAAAACAGTTATGACATTGATGCAGTTGTCAGGAGGCAGAAAATTACAAATTCTTGTCTGTCCTCAGGCTTTGGACAACGTCCCCATCCTGCTATACATCCTTGCCCTGAAGACGCTGCTCCTGTGTTTGGCGTTCGCCGGGGTGAAGATCTACCAGAGTAAGAAAGCTGAGGAGGCCCTGAAGAAGCAGCAGGCTGAGAAGAGGAAACTGGCCCAGCGGACACAGGAGCTCATCGACAACCTGAAGGAAGACTGAGCGGAGGAGAGAAGCTGCTGCACACAGGTTCTACATTTTGCATAGTTCATATTATTTATTCATTTAATTTTACACTGGTCATTTCTCCATGAATGCTCTGTCATATAGATATGAGGTAAATCAGCGTATTAGCGGATCCGTCTCATTGACTTCTTTTCTCTTCTGCAGGGAAACATGTTACTGACCTGAGCAACAAGCCACTTCCTCCAAAGATGAGCCACATGTCTGAAAAGCAGCAGCAGGAGGATTTTCCTGTGCTTCGAGGAATTGTCGGTGGTTCAAGTACCAGCACTGTTCACCATGTCAGTTTATTATACACTGTATCTTGTGCAACCAGGTTTTTATAAGATGAAACTACAGCAGGAACCCTGTGGAATCTTAAAGTGAGACCGAGATCGGGGACTGTTTGGTCTGTTGAGCAGTGGTGACCGTTCATGTCTGGGCTTCTCAGCTTCCCCGAACTTCTGGTTTGTTTATACTCATATCTGTAATTGAGCATTTCAGCTTTTGTCCAGACTCACTGGAAATAGTACAACCCTGATTCTAATAAAGTAGGGATGCTTTGTAAAGCATAAATAAAAAACTATTATCATGATTTTCTGATAGATTTTGATCTGTATTTAATCAAATACAGTACAAAGACAAGATATGTAACATTTAAACTGAAACTCATTCTGAAGCTGATGCCTGCAAGACGTTCTTAAAAAAAGTTGGGACAGGATTATCTTTTTATTTAACAGCATTCAGTCAGTGTTTGAGAAGTGAGGACACTAACTGTTGAAGTTTTTCTAAGTGAAATTCTTTCCCATTCTTGCTTGATATTTGACTTTAGGTGCTCAACAGTCCGTTGTATTGTATTGATTGTATTGATGTATTTTTTGCTTTATAACTCACCACACATTTTCAATTGGAGACACGTCTGGACTGCAGTTTTTCACAAAGAGGTGAACCTCTCTACAAGGTGATCCTTGCTTGTGGGTGACTGAGCCTTTCGAAGACACCCCTTGTCTTTCCCAATTTTGACATTTTGGCTTTTTGAGCGTTCCACTTCTTTCCCAGTCTTTTGTTGACCATTAAATATCTTGTCTTTGTACTGTTTTCAGCTGAATAAATTTCAAAATTAATACATCCTGCTTTTATTCATATTTTACACAGAGTCCTAACTTTGGGGTTGTAAGAAAATCAAAGCCTGGCTTGCTTGTACAACTACAGTAAGCTAAATTTTGAAATTGTTTTTGTCCACCTGTGACTTAAATACCACGAAGTGTTTTCACTCTCCAGTCTGTGATGGTCCTCCACAGAGCTATCTTCCAAGCAAAACTCTACCACTCTTTGTGCTCTATGTATTTATTTGTTGATGAATAAAATAATTTTTTTATCCTTTATACTTTTCCCTTCTGCACTGACAAGTCCTCACAGAGCTGTCTCCACTGTGGAAGCAGCAGCAGCGCCCCCTGCTGTCTGTAAACAGAAATTATGCTATAATGTCACATAATCTCCCCTCTTTACATGTATCACAGTAGAGCTGCCTTAAAATTCTGAGTTTTCTCTTTTTTCAATTAACAGTGTACACGTCAGGACGGCTTTAGGAAATGGTGATCAACATTTTACATCATCGACTGAACAACTAATTGATTAATTGAGATAATGATTGACAGATGCACCCCTCCGAAGACGCGTCAGCGGCAGCAGAAACTGTTAGACCATGAGCGGATAATTCGCTTCATAGAGACACGTGGAGGACCAGAGGACAAGGACAAGATGAACTAAAGTTTATTAAGAGGTCAGAGGCTCTACGGACACATAAACACAAAGAGTCTTCCTGTTTGAATTAAATTTCATGGTGGTAAAACTGTTTCTACATTTGATGGTATGGAAACATTAAGAATGTGGTTAAAACAAAAAGTTTATTTGTCAAAAAGCAACACATTCACCACATACTCACTGAAAACAACTGAACACACGTTAAAATCATATTCAAATGAAATTAATAAACATGATGAAGGCTCAGAGTTACAAAAATTATTTTAAAATATCAGCTTTATTTGTACATGACGTGCACCAGGGGGGGTTTTGCACAAAGAAGTAGAATATTTTTGGAACTCTAACTCAGTCAAAACAGCACAGGGCTTTACAGTAAGAGCAGAGCATTGATCAATAACAATGACAAATGTTAAGCTTTTTTCAGCACCTGTGATAAAATTCAAAGAATATAAGCGCAAAGAAATAGTGAATAATAAAGCAGAACATTGAGTGGGTTCATTGAGGTGTACATGTATGATGTCAGCACAGGGGACTGCTGTGATTGGTGGAACACTGTTTGCTCTGATTTACAGAAAAGTTGCAGAGTTTTGACAAAACTGCAAGGTCACACATTGGCTGAATTTGGCTACAGAGAACACAGAGTCACCGAGTCAAGAGCAAACCACTCCCCGAACCCAAGTCCAAATCCAGGATAAAGAGGTTCAGTGAACGTGGTGTTGAAGGTGTGGAGGTGGATCAGCGTGTCGTCGGAGACACTGTAGAAGGACAGAGAGCCAGCAGGACAGTCCACATACACTGCTACTCTGTGAGGGTCAGAGGAGTAGCAGGAGGGACCAGAGGAGGAGGAGGTGATGGCTGTTTCTCTGTTACTGTGCCAGACAAGGTAACCAGGAGAACTGCTGCTCAGACTCCAGGACTGATCGTTCCGTCCAAACTCACGTTCAGCACTGTCTCCTTTCCTTTTGACTCCTCTGTAACTCACTGCTATATCAACCCTTCCTGTCCACTCCACCTCCCAGTAACAGCGACCAGTCAGAGCGTTTTTACACAGGAGCTGAGGGGGGCGCACGTCAAATCTGTCTGGATGATCAGGATACGTTTGATTGCTACACATATTTGTCACCGTCCTGTTGTTGTTTGACAGTTCGATCTCTCTACTGATTGTGTTTGTGTCAAATGTGAGCTCACAGGAATCTGTTGGAGAGAAAAAAGACACAATGATGATGACACAGTTTGAAGGTTAGATGCGCGTCACTTTGTTTTCTTCAATCAAATTAAAAACACACTTACACTTCCTCAGCTCTCGTCTCAACAATAGGCCAGTCCTAAAAGGAGGGAGAAAAAAAACTTCACAAATTGTCTGCGATGAATCAGGTTTCTAAGCTTTTGTCAATATCAAAATAATCCACTTATAGTTGTCTGTACAACCAAACTAAACCTTGACCGTCTGCCCTGATAGTGAAAGCCAAAGCCCCAAGAATAAAGTGAAAAGCTTGGAGAAGCAAATGTGGACCGTCTGCCCCGGTGGCACAGGTGTTAAGGGGACGTCTTTGGACTCTGAGGTGGTGTGTTCGAATCTTCTTTTGGAAGCCAAAGTCCCAAGAATAAAGTGAAAAGCTTGGAGAACCTAACCTCGACCGCCTGCCCCGATGGCGCAGGTGTTAAGGGGAAGTCTTTGGACCCTGAGGTGGTGTGTTTGAATCTTCTTTTCAAAGCCAAAGTCCCAAGAATAAAGTGAAAAGCTTGGAGAACCCAACTTCAGCCATCCGCCCCGATGGCGCAGGTGTTAAGGGGACGTCTTTGGACTCTGAGGTGGTGTGTTGGAATCTTCTCGCCCTCGCTGACTTTTGAAAGCCAAAGTCCCAAGAATAATATAGTCTGCCATTAATCAGGTTTCTAAGCTTTTGTCAATATCAAAATAATCCACTTATAGTTGTCTGTACAACCAAACTAAACCAAACTAAACCAAACTAAACCTTGACCGTCTGCCCTGATAGCCAAAGCCAAAGTCCCAAGAATAAAGTGAAAAGCTTGGAGAAGCAAATTTGGACCGTCTGTCCCGGTGGCGCAGGTGTTAAGGGGACGTCTTTGGACTCTGAGGTGGTGTGTTGGAATCTTCTTGCCCTCGCTGACTTTTGAAAGCCAAAGTCCCAAGAATAATAATGTCTGCCATTAATCAGGTTTCTAAGCTTTTGTCACTTTGTTTTCTTCAATCAAATTAAAAACACACTTACACTTCCTCAGCTCTCGTCTCGACAATGGGCCAGCCCTAAAAGGAGGGAGAAACAAAAAAACTTCACAAGTTGTCTGCCATTAATCAGGTTTCTAAGCTTTTGTCAATATCAAAATAATCCACTTATAGTAACTAAACTAACTAACTAACTAACTAAACCAAACTAAACCTTGACCGCCTGCCCTGATAGCCAAAGCCAAAGTCCCAAGAATGAAGTGAAAAGCTTGGAGAAGCGAGTTTGAACCGTCTGCCCCGGTGGCGCAGGTGTTAAGGGGATGTCTTTGAAATCCGAGGTGGCGTGTTCGAATCCCCTGGCCCTCGCTGACTTTTAAAGTCCAACATTCAAAGTGAAGAGATAAAAGCGCCCGGAGAAGTGGTCCAAGTGTGCTGCGGACTTGGCGCAGTGGCGTGCAATGCGATCCCGGGTACAATACTTCAGCGGTTCGATTCCAACCAAGCCCAAATCCCAGCACGGTTGCGGTGGTGGGTAGTGGAGGGGGCCGTGTCCCCTCCCAGACTTTCGGAGCCATAAACGCAGGGGGTTATGATAAAGACAAGCATGAGCGGCTGGAATTTTACGGTGAAGTGAACCTTGGCTTGCATCACTTCCTTCGGTTGCGTAGCTTCGCATCCATGGCTTCCTTCGGTTGCGTAGCTTCGCTTGCGTAGCATCGGTAGCTTCGCTTCCTTCGGTCGCGTAGCTTCGCTTGCCTGGCTTCCTTCGGTCGCGTAGCTTCGCTTGCATGGCTTCCTTCGGTCGCGTAGCTTCGCTTGCATGGCTTCCTTCGGTCGCGTAGCGTTGCTTCCTTCGCATCCATGGCTTCCTTCGGTAGCTTGGCTTCCTTCGGTCACGTAGCTTCGCTTGCATCGCTTCCTTCGGTCGCTTCGCATCCATCGCTTCCTTCGGTCGCTTCGCATCCATCGCTTCCTTCGGTAGCTTCGCATCCATCGCTTCCTTCGCTTGCATCGCTTCCTTCCTTCGGTCGCATCGCTTCCTTCGGTAGCTTCGCATCCATCGCTTCCTTCGCTTGCATCGCTTCCTTCGGTCGCTTCGCATCCATCGCTTCCTTCGCTTGCATCGCTTCCTTCCTTCGGTCGCATCGCTTCCTTCGGTAGCTTCGCATCCATCGCTTCCTTCGCTTGCATCGCTTCCTTCGGTCGCTTCGCATCCGTCGCTTCCTTCAGTAGCTTCGCTTGCATGGCTTCCTTCGGTCGCTTCGCATCCATCGCTTCCTTCGCTTGCATCGCTTCCTTCCTTCGGTCGCATCGCTTCCTTCGGTAGCTTCGCATCCATCGCTTCCTTCGCTTGCATCGCTTCCTTCGGTCGCTTCGCATCCGTCGCTTCCTTCAGTAGCTTCGCTTGCATGGCTTCCTTCGGTCGCTTCGCATCCATCACTTCCTTCGCTTGCATCGCTTCCTTCCTTCGGTCGCATCGCTTCCTTCGGTAGCTTCGCATCCATCGCTTCCTTCGCTTGCATCGCTTCCTTCGGTCGCTTCGCATCCGTCGCTTCCTTCAGTAGCTTCGCTTGCATGGCTTCCTTCGGTCGCTTCGCATCCATCGCTTCCTTCGCTTGCATCGCTTCCTTCGGTCGCTTCGCATCCGTCGCTTCGCATCCATCGCTTCCTTCGGTCGCTTCGCATCCATCGCTTCCTTCGCTTGCATCGCTTCCTTCCTTCGGTCGCATCGCTTCCTTCGGTAGCTTCGCATCCATCGCTTCCTTCACTTGCATCGCTTCCTTCGGTCGCTTCGCATCCATCGCTTCCTTCGGTCGCTTCGCATCCATCGCTTCCTTCGGTCGCTTCGCATCCATCGCTTCCTTTGGTAGCTTCGCTTGCATCGCTTCCTTCGCATCCATGGCTTCCTTCGCATCCATGGCTTCCTTCGGTTGCATCGCTTCCTTCGGTTGCATCGCTTCCTTCGGTTGCATCGCTTCCTTCGCTGGCTTTGCTTGATCTTGCCAATTACACACTTCCTTCTTACTTACTTACTTACACTCTTTAAAACAGTTGGAAAGGTACTTACTTACCTAATTACTTACTTACTTACTTTACATAATTAAGGAATTGCCGCCGCCGCCGCCTACCTATACTCTTCCTTCTTTCTTACTTAACTACACTATTTCTTTGGTACTTACTTTCTTCCTTCTTTCTTACTTAACTACACTATTTCTTTCATACTTACTTTCTTACTTAATTACACTATTTCTTTCATACTTACTTTCTTACTTAATTACACTCTTTAAAACAGTTGAAAAGCTACTTACTTAATTAAAGAAAGTTGAAGAACAAAAGGAATCTAAAGTATATGGCGGCGGCGTGCGATTCTTTAATTATGTAAGCAAAGCGATGGATGCGAAGCGACCGAAGGAAGCGATGCGACCGAAGGAAGCCATGGATGCGATGGATGCGAAGCGACCGAAGGAAGCGATGCGACCGAAGGAAGCCATGGATGCGAAGCGACCGAAGGAAGCGATGCGACCGAAGGAAGCGATGGATGCGAAGCGACCGAAGGAAGCGATGCGACCGAAGGAAGCCATGGATGCGAAGCGACCGAAGGAAGCGATGCGACCGAAGGAAGCGATGCGACCGAAGGAAGCCATGGATGCGATGGATGCGAAGCGACCGAAGGAAGCGATGCGACCGAAGGAAGCCATGGATGCGAAGCGACCGAAGGAAGCGATGCGACCGAAGGAAGCGATGGATGCGAAGCGACCGAAGGAAGCGATGCGACCGAAGGAAGCCATGGATGCGAAGCGACCGAAGGAAGCGATGCGACCGAAGGAAGCGATGCGACCGAAGGAAGCCATGGATGCGGAGCTACGCAACCGAAGGAAGCGATGCGACCGAAGTGAAGCGAAGCTACCCCAACCGAAGGAAGCGATGGATGCGGAGCTACGCAACCGAAGGAAGCGATGGATGCGAAGGAAGCGATGGATGCGGAGCTACGCAACCGAAGGAAGCGAAGGAAGCGAAGCTACCCAACCGAAGGAAGCCATGGATGCGGAGCTACGCAACCGAAGGAAGCGATGGATGCGAAGGAAGCGATGGATGCGGAGCTACCCAACCGAAGGAAGCGAAGCTACCCAACCGAAGGAAGCGATGGAAGCGGAGCTACGCAACCGAAGGAAGCGATGGATGCGAAGGAAGCGAAGCTACCGAAGGAAGGAAGCGATGCAAGCGAAGGAAGCGATGGATGCGAAGCTACCGATGCGACCGAAGGAAGCGACGGATGCGAAGCGACCGAAGGAAGCGACGGATGCGGAGCTACCCGACCGAAGGAAGCGAAGCTCCCGATGCTACGCAAGCGAAGCTACGCAACCGAAGGAAGCGAAGCTCCCGAAGCTACGCAACCGAAGGAAGCCATGGATGCGGAGCTACCCGACCGAAGGAAGCGAAGCTCCCGATGCTACGCAAGCGAAGCTACGCAACCGAAGGAAGCCATGGATGCGGAGCTACGCGACCGAAGGAAGTGATGCAAGCCAAGGTTCACTTCACCGTAAAATTCCAGCCGCTCATGCTTGTCTGTATCATAACCCCCTGCGTTTATGGCTCCGAAAGTCTGGGAGGGGACACGGCCCCCTCCACTACCCACCACCGCATCCGTGCTGGGATTTGGGCTTGGTTGGAATCGAACCGCTGAAGTATTGTACCCGGGATCGCATTGCACGCCACTGCGCCAAGTCCGCAGCACACTTGGACCACTTCTCCGGGCGCTTTTATCTCTTCACTTTGAATGTTGGACTTTAAAAGTCAGCGAGGGCCAGGGGATTCGAACACGCCACCTCAGAGTCCAAAGACATCCCCTTAACACCTGCGCCACCGGGGCAGACGGTCCACATTTGCTTCTCCAAGCTTTTCACTTTATTCTTGGGACTTTGGCTTTGGCTATCAGGGCAGACGGTCAAGGTTTAGTTTGGTTTAGTTAGTTAGTTAGTTTAGTTACTATAAGTGGATTATTTTGATATTGACAAAAGCTTAGAAACCTGATTAATGGCAGACAACTTGTGAAGTTTTTTTGTTTCTCCCTCCTTTTAGGGCTGGCCCATTGTCGAGACGAGAGCTGAGGAAGTGTAAGTGTGTTTTTAATTTGATTGAAGAAAACAAAGTGACAAAAGCTTAGAAACCTGATTAATGGCAGACATTATTATTCTTGGGACTTTGGCTTTCAAAAGTCAGCGAGGGCAAGAAGATTCCAACACACCACCTCAGAGTCCAAAGGCGTCCCCTTAACACCTGCGCTATCGGAGCAGATGGTTCAAGTTGGCTTCTCCAAGCTTTTCACTTTATTCTTGGGACTTTGGCTATCAGGGCAGACGGTCAAGGTTTAGTTTGGTTTAGTTTGGTTGTACAGACAACTATAAGTGGATTATTTTGATATTGACAAAAGCTTAGAAACCTGATTAATGGCAGACTATATTATTCTTGGGACTTTGGCTTTCAAAAGTCAGCGAGGGCGAGAAGATTCCAACACACCACCTCAGAGTCCAAAGACGTCCCCTTAACACCTGCGCCATCGGGGCGGATGGCTGAAGTTGGGTTCTCCAAGCTTTTCACTTTATTCTTGGGACTTTGGCTTTGAAAAGAAGATTCAAACACACCACCTCAGAGTCCAAAGACGTCCCCTTAACACCTGCGCCATCGGGGCAGGCGGTAGAGGTTAGGTTCTCCAAGCTTTTCACTTTATTCTTGGGACTTTGGCTTCCAAAAGAAGATTCGAACACACCACCTCAGAGTCCAAAGACGTCCCCTTTACGCCTGCGCCATCGGGGCAGACGGTCGAGGCTTGGTTCTCCTCGGCCTTTGGCTTTCAAAAGTCACCAAGCATGCTAAGGTTCAACCACACAACCTTTAAGTCCCAAAAACAGCCTCTTACAGCCTGAGCTGTTGCATCAGACGCTCCGGTATTGGTTCTCCGAGGTTTTTGCTTTTTTTCTTTACACCCTGGTCTTTAAAAGTCACTGAGCCCAATGAGGATTGAAGCCAGAAGCTGAAAACTTCAGAGTAGTCCTCTTACACCATGAGCTACTGGGCCAGAGATGTGAACTGTGATTCTTGGAGATTTTATTGTTTTACTTGGAAGCCAGATCCCCAGCTCTGCCACCCTGAGCTGAAGACTTAGACACTTGTTTAACATGTTTCTTAGTGCTTTTCACACTTCCCTTTGGGTGTAAGCTTTCAAAGAGTTTCGACTTTTTTCTTTAGACACCAGCCAGAAATTTCATTGAGTCTGATAAGTGACTTTTTTCTTGGGGGTCTGACCTTCAAAAGTCACTGAGCTTCATAAGGATCAAAGTCACAAGCTCAGGCTCTCAAACCATCCCCTTAAAGGCCAAGCTATTCCTTCAGACGGGCAAAAAGTGAGTTGAATTGTTCTTGTTCCTAGTTGTATTTGTTGGTCACAACACTGAAGAGAAAATGTTGAAAATCTTATGATGGTTGAGTTGGGAATTGACCCTGCCACCTCAGGTATCAGTTATGAGCAGCTTATCATGTTTTTGAAATATTAGACTATGTGGTGTTCAGAGGTGTGGTCGCAAATTTGCGTTGTCTTCATTGTGAAAAACAAAGACAAATGTAGTAAAAGTTTCCAATGGTTTTCATTTGAACACAACACTCAAAGAAAAAGTGCTATATAGTGCTATGTAAAAGTGATCCATCAACATCATCATGTCATATGAACAATAAAGCTACATGAAGTTGGTTGATCACAGGGACTGTTTTCTATTTTCTACTTGGAAACAGTTTTGGAGTCTGGACAGACACAATTAGATGAAATGATTGACAAGTGACAATGAAAAATGTCAGTGCTGTACAAGACAACAATCCGGCAACTACAGCCTTACGTTAAAGATTTTCTTTTGAAATCTGAATATACTATTGTGTTTGTCTTCATACTGACCACCTGATAGTTGTGGTGTTAAATCATGTTTTATTAGTGTCCTTCAGTGGTCACATAACGGAACTACAGTTTTCTAATTTTTAAATAAAACCTGGGGGAAAAAAAGTAGAAATGCATATTAAATACATAGAAAAATATAAATATATGAAATGATGCATGACTTTGAGTGAGCTGCATGTGCTGCTCATAAAGGTCTGTCTACAGTTCACAGCACAATATTCTAGACTTAGTCACAAATGAATTTAATAACCTGTTGTCCTTTTTCTTCTTCTCTTCCCAGATGAGTGCAGAGTTTGAAAGACAAAACTGAGGACCATGAGTTTCTTCATTTCATCCACGTCTTCACACTGTACTTTGTTTCAGAGCTTTTCTTTCTACATAGGATCATGTAAGACGCTCTTGAAACTCTCACATGATGGGATCAGGGAGCCTTTTAAGTTTGGACACAGGTGAGAACACTAACAATGGAGAGACTAAAGCCATCAGAAATCATGAATGAAAGATGCTTCACAAGTTGTCTGCCATTAATCAGGTTTCTAAGCTTTTGTCAAAATAATCCACTTATAGTTGTCTGTACAGGGAGCTGCTAATAGCCTGAAACTTTTGGACCCCAAGTCTGAGAAAGAAACTTTTTCCTCAGATGTTGTTGGTGCAGAAGAGTCTATCAGGGTTCCTACACAGTATGGAACACTGTGGGATTTGATTTAAGGACCTTCAGGGTCTGAAAAACTACAGACATAAGAAAAGAGTAGGAGTGTAAATCACCAGACCCAACCACCCAAACTTTTTATGACTTCATGTTGACAGAGCAAACAGAAAGTAAAAAAATACAGATAAAATAAAAACATGCATATCAATGTATACCTGAACATAATAATATACGCACATAGATACAGGCGTACACCTGCACAGAAAACTGAAGTATTTTTCTTTGTTGGGTGCACCATGTCCTTTCATTTTATGCTGTTACACTTTATTTTGAAGGCTATCAATTTACAACAGCAAGACTGAAAGGGTCTCAGAAAAAGGCTTGGATTATCTGTGATTCATTGGTTCATCTAGTTAGATAGATCTCTACTTTCAAGTCTTTGTCTTACTGTTGAATCCTGGTGCAACAGGAAAGAGTGAAAAGCTCTAATAAAGACATGTGATGTATCTCTGATTCATTGGCTTAGGAAGTTAGATCACTGCTTTCAAGTTCTGAGGAACCAGGAAGTAATGAATCTAAAATTCAATTTAAATTAAACTTGAAAGCCCTAATTACCACATTTATGTTTTTTAAAATAAATAAAAATAAGCGTGATAAAACGATTGTCGAAAATCATACAATTTTCTCCACTTCCTTAATAAACTTTTCATATTTTGATGCGACTGTCAACCTGCTGGCAGAGACGGAAGAGGGGGACTCTTATTTTGAAGGCGGCGCAGTGAAAACTATTTTTATAAATATGTATATTGATTTATTGGTTGTATGTCAGTTCTACGGTTATGATTTAATCATTTCTGTCATTCTCAAGTTCAGTCAAAAGTTCCCTGGCACCCTGGCACCCAGACACCCCCTCCCTCCCCGGGGGGGTCGTGTTGCTCAGGGGGGCGCAGCGTCGCTTGGTGTCGGCGAAGTGATCAGAGGAAACATCCGAAAATGTTGAAAATTCACCGGATAAAACCTGTTTAATGAAGACGTGTGGAGTACGAGAGGGGAAATGAGATCAAAAGGACGGAAACAACAACAAAAACGGATGTTTTGAGGTAAGTCGGAAGCTGAAACACAAACATAAACACAAACAGTGTCGCTGCTAGGTGGCTAACAGCTAAGCTAACAAGACCTGTGTGTACATTCAGTTTGAGGCGGATAAACAAACCGCACAGCGGCCATTCCACCCGAATAAATGAAGGAAAGTTAACATTAAAAATGAAGGGAGGCTTGTGAGATTATTGTGTGAAGTCACATGTCGTTTTATATCGCTTTTGTCAAGTTTTTCTTGTGTTATTGTCACAGTAAATCAACGCCACCTGTGTATGAGTACTGAGCGGAAGCGAAGAGTGATGTGGAGAGGGACCTGGCTGCAGACCTGAAATCTCCACGGTTGACAGGAAACACGCGACCTCCACAGCGGAAAATGTTTGTTTTTGTTTTTTTCCCGTGTGAAAGCCGCATTCTGCGTAATCACTATCTAATTGTCAAAAGTGACACATTAAAAAAAAGCACATGGATTAAAACAAATATAGACAAAGTTTATTCATGAAATATTTTAAGTCTATTGACTCTAAAGGCTTCATAAATGCTGTAATTTTTACATAAACTGTATTTATGTAACATTGCAACACACACATCACAAATCACTGTGAGGTAGATCATAGAGAGATGAATACACAGGTGCAGTTTAAAATACTGTGTGAGGCATTTAGCCTTTTAAAATAGGTAATGGAGAAATGATGTGGATATTGGCTTTTTTAAAATAAAATTATTGTGCAAATTGCAAATTTTAAGAACCAAACCGTGAAAACACATAATGAGAAAAAACAACAAGAAGAGCAATTTCCGCTGTGAAGGTCATCTTTCCTAAATGCACTGTGAGAAAAATACAACAATGTATTAATATATGTATGTGTGTATGGATGTATGTAAAGGAAGTCAAGCTTTAAAGGGTCATAAAAACGTATTGAATTCTGCCCATTCAAAATCAATGATGAAATGATTTTCCTTCTTCATATTATTACTATCATTATTTTTTATAATCTCACATGTGACTTTGTAAATGTAAATCTATCTATTTTGTATTTTTTTACTTCTCGTTTTTTAAGCACACATTTTTCAGATAGATTACTTCACATTAAAAATATGACTTTTAGATTTTTCCTATGAAAAATTAGATAAAATATATATAAATAAAACAGACTTGGCTAATAAGGTCTATTCTGAAAGATAAAAAAAAACTGGAATGCATTGGAATGAAAGATAATTGATGAGTACAGATATCCAGTTTTTCTTGTATATATATACTGAGGTTGGTTTCAATGTGTACAACTCTGAATTGTGCTGACTTCATTTATTTTCTCTTTGATTGTAGATGCTTCCAGGTGGATCGCTCTGCTCTTCACACTGTCTGTGGGAAACTATGGACCAGTCTTCAGGTTAGTCCACTTTCTACTCTTCATTCTCATTATACATACAAGTGGAAAAACAGCGGTACAACGGCCCCCACTTCTGACAAGCACACTTGCTCAGCAGCCTGAAAGCTCAGCAATGTACTGCTGTGAACAGAGTCAGCAATCAAATGGATTTTCAAATCTTCAAAATGTATGTGTGTGTATGTGTGTATGTATGTATGCATGTGTGTATGTATGAATGTATGTGTGTATCTATGTGTGTACGTGTTTATATATGTATGTATATGTGTGTATGTATGTATGTCTGTGTGTATGTATGTATGTATGTATGTATATGTGTATGTGTGTGTATGTATGAATGTATGTATGTGTGTGTCTGTATGCATGTATGTGTGTTTTTGTATGTATGTGTGTATGAATGTATGTATGTGTTTATGTATGTATGTGTGTAAGTGTGTGTATATATGTATGTGTATATATGTGTGTATGTGTCTATGTATGTGTGTCTGTCTGTCTGTATATGTGTGTGTTGTATTTATGTATTTGTCTGTGTGTATGTATTTGTGTATGAATGTATGTGTGTCTCTGTGTATGTGTGTGTATGTATGTATGTATGTGTGTATGATTGTATGTATGTGTATGATTGTATGTATGTCTATATGTATGTGTGTGTATGTATGTAAGTCTGTATGTGTGTATGTGTGTATATATGCTTGTGTATATGTATGTATGTAGTTGTCTGTGTGTATGTATGTGTGTATGAATGTATGTATGTGTGTATGTCTGTATATATGTGTGTGTGTGTGTATGCATGCATGTATGTATGTATGTATGTATGTGTGTATGTATCTGTGTATGCTTGTGTGTATGTGTGTGCGTATATATGTATGTGTAAGTGTGTGTATATATGTATGTGTGTATGTATGTATATATGTATGTGTGTGTGTGTATATATGTATGTGTATATATGTGTGTATGTATGTATGTATGTGTGTGTGTATGTATGCTTTTGTCTGTGTGTATGTATTTGTGTATGAATGTATGTGTTTGTATGCTTGTGTGTATGTATGTTTGTATGTATGTGTGTATGTGTGTATTACTGTATGTATGTGTGTGTATGTAGGTATGTATACGTGTATGTGTGTTTTTGTATGTATGTATGCATGTTTGTGTATGTATGTATGTGTGTGCGTATGTATGTATGTGTATGTGTGTATGAATGTATGTGTATGTGTGTATGTATGTGTGTAAGTGTGTGTATATATGTATGTGTATATATGTATGTATGTATGTATGTGTGTCTGTCTGTCTGTATGTATGTCTGTGTGTGTGTTTGTGTGTATGTATGTATTTGTATGTGTCTATTTATTTGTGTATGAATGTGTGTGTGTCTGTCTGTATGTATGTGTATTTGTGTATGAATGTATGTGTTTGTATGCTTGTTTGTGTGTATGTATGTATGCATGCATGTGTGTATATGTGTATGTATGTATGTATGTATGTATGTATGTATGTATGCATGTATGTATGCATGTATGTAGGTATGTATGTGTATGTATGTATGTGTGTGTATGTGTATTTGTGTATGTATATATGTATGTATGTATTTGTGTATGTATGCTTGTGTGTATGTATCTATGTGTGTATTACTGTATGTATATGTGTGTAATTATGTATGTATGCGTGTATGTGTGTTTTTGTATGTATGTGTGTCTGTATGTCTGTATATATCTATGTCTTTGTGTATGTATGTGTGTATGTATGTATGTATGTAAGTATGTATGTATGTGTATATGTATGCTTGTGTATATGTATGTATGTATTTGTGTGTGTATGTATGTGTGTATGTATGTGTGTCTGCATGTATGTATGTGTGTATGCATGTGTTTGTGTTTTTATTTATGTGTGTATGTATGTATGTATGTATGTGTGTGTATGTATGTATGTCTGTCTGTGTGTGTATGTGTGTATGAATGTATGTATGTATGTATGTATGTGTGTCTGTCTGTCTGTCTGTATGTGTGTGTGTGTGTGTGTGTGTGTGTGTGTGCATTTGTATATATGTTTGTATTTGTGTATGAATGTATTTGTTTGTATGCTTGTGTGTATGTATGTAATTGTCTATGTGTGTATGTATTTGTGTATGTATCTATGTATGTATGTGTATGTGTGCATTACTGTATGTATGTGTGTGTATTTATGTATGTATTCATGTATGTGTGTTTTTGTATGTATGTATGTATGTATGTATGTCTGTATGTATGTATGTATCTAAATATGGTTGTGTGTATGTATGTATGTATGTCTGTGTGTATGTATTTGTGTATGCATGTATGTGTGTCTGTGTGTATGTATGTATGAATGTATGTATGTGTGTATGTATGTATATATGTGTGTATCTATGTATTTGTGTTAATTTATGTGTGTATGTATCTATGTATGCTTGCATGTGTGTGTATGTATGTATGTATGCACGTATGTACATATGTAAGTATGTATGTATGTGTGTATGAATGTATGTTTGTCTGTGTGTATGTGTGTGTATATACGTGTGTATGTATGTATGTTTGTGTGTGTGTATGTATGTATGTGTGTATGTATATCAAAGTCAAGGATATTTATTGTCATTTTCACTCTGCATTTACATACAGGAGAACGAAATTTCGTTTCTCAGTCAGTGACTGCAGTGCAATAGACACATTCAATAAAATAGTAAACATCATAATAAAATACAAGCATCATTATAAACGAATAAATAAGAATAAAATCAGATAAAAACAGTCCATTCTCTCAAAGTGCATTCAGTCTCTTAACTTGACAGATGAGTAGCTGTCAAGGGTGAGTGTGGGTTTGTATGTGGGGATGGGGGACAGTCCGTTAATAAGTCTTACAGCCTGGGCAAAGAAGCTATTCAGTTTCCTGCTAGTCTTGCAGGTGATGCTGCTGTATCTACTCCCTGATGGCAAAAGGGAGAAGATGTGGTGGGAGGGGTGGAGCGGGTCCATGAGGATGGAGGTGGCTCTACTGATGCAGCGCTGCTGGTATAGCTCCATCAGGCAGGTGAGTGGGGCACCAATGATTTTGCCTGTTTTCCTGAGTCTGCGGAGGGAGTGGAGCCGCTGCTGAGCTTTTTTGAGGACTGCTGAGGTGTTAGTGGTTGAAGTGAGGTCATCATCGATGTGAACCCCCAGATACTTGACACTGCTGACCTTCTTCACAGCAGTACCATCAGTGAATAGTGGTTCGTGATCCTGTTTGCCAGCCCTCCTGAAATCAATGACAACCTCACTGATCTTGTCCACATTGAGGAAGAGATTGTGGGAGCTACACCATGAATTCAGCTGTTTCACTTCCTCCCTGTATGCAGACTCGCTGTTGTCCTTAATGAGGCCCACCACCGTCGTGTCATCTGCGAACTTCAGGATGTAGTTGCTGCAGAATCTGGCAGCGCAGTCAGAGGTGAGCAGGCTGAAGAGCAAAGGAGTCAGGACGCAGCCCTGCGGAGAGCCTGTCCTCACTGTGATGGTCTTTGATGTTGGTTGCCCACCCTGACTGTCTGCTGTTGCTGAGTCAAAAAGTTGTTAACCCAGTTGCAGATGCCGTTGTCAACTTTTAGCAGCTACAGCTTTTCCACCAGCTGCTGTGGGATGATGGTGTTGAAGACACTGCTGAAGTCTAAGATGTATGTATGTATGTATGTATGTATGTATGTATTTATGTATAGATGTATGTATGTGTGTATGTGTGTATGTATGTATGTATGTATGTTTGTATGTATGTATGTTTGTTTGTATGTATGTGTGCATGTATGTATGTATGTATGTATGTATGTATGTATGTATGTATGTATGTATGCATGTGTGTATGTATTTATAAAAAAATGTGTACGTATGTATGTATGTGTGTATATATGTATGTATGTATGT